>NW_028129020.1:5795000-6395000 GCF_055761805.1 Camellia sinensis | reverse complement strand
ATCTTATAATCTATATAAATTTTTTTTTTGAAATCCAACATATATGAATTCCTTGAAAAGTCCCAACACATATGATTATTATCCCTTATAATAACACTTTAATGCATTAAGAACAAACATAAAAAAATTTCTTGAAAAGTCCAACACATATGATTGTTATCAAAATATTAAACTTTAATATAATATAATAAATAAAAAAAAAACACATTTAATTTCTTGAAAAGTCTAACACGTATGATTATTATCAAAATAATAAACTTTAATATAATATAAAAAAGGAAAAAAATAAGACATTAAAAAAAAAGCATTTAAAAATCACAATTCACATATATAAATAATTGTAAACACAATAAAATAGGAGAGCATTCATGTCTACACATTTTTTTATAAGATCTCTTCCATTATAATAAGATAGCACTTTATTTCTCTCATCTTATAATCTATATATATATATATATATATATATATTAAGGAAAATGGAGTTTCTAAATCCCAAGCCTTATAGGAGCTCCAATCTCACAACCTTAATTTTCTAAATTTTTTATTTAAAAAAAAAACTCAACATTTATTGATTTCGTCAAAATCTCTTGATCAGCATTTATTAACTTTTTTCAATCTACATGTCTTTCCACATGTCTGCATTTATTGATTTGATCAAAATCCCTGATCAGTATTTAAAATCCCCTCATACAAATAATTATAGATACGGCCCGTGTATAGTTATTGCAGTAACCTTTTTTTTAAAAAAAACTCAACATTTATTGATTTGATCAAAATCCCCTGATCAATATTTATTAACTTTTTCAATCTACACGTATTTCCACATGTCTGCATTTATTGATTTGATCAAAATCTCTGATCAGTATTTAAAATTTCCTCATATAAACAATTATAGATACAGTCCGTGCATAGTTACTGCAGTAACCTTTTTAATTTCTCATATACACTATGGTTAGTGATAAAATTGTTAAATTATTTTTATAAAAAATATTTAAAAACATAATTTATATATTAAAAAAAGTTATTAACAAATATAAATATTTATAGTTATCCCGTGCATAGTGTAACACCTTGTATTTTGAGGTATTAATATTTAGTGAGTGGTATTGGTGATTTATTATTTTAATTTAGTTGTGAGATTTTTAGATAAAAATTTAATTTTAAATTATTTATTTGTATTTATCTCATCTCCTTTGTATCTATCATATTGTTATTTAATAAATCAATTTACCATTTCCCCATCATGTGAGAAGAATGTGAAAAAAAAAAAAAAATACAATTAGAAAGAAGACAAAACCGTGGGCTTTACCCACAGTTTCCTCACTTCCCTGACTTGCCACCAAAACCCACCAATTCCATCATTTAACCTTTTCATTTCTTTTAATTTTTTTAATCTCCTTTCATTCCTTCATTTCTTCTATAAATCAGCCGAGTGTGGGAGCTCCTCACAATCATTTCTTAATTCAGTTCTCCCCTTCTCATAAATTATATAGAGTAGAAATATTAAGTTTAGATACGGGAGTGCCTAGAGTGAAAATGAGTATTTTATAAAATAAATAAATAAATTGAGAGTTGTAGATTTTATTAAATCATACATACTTTATGTTTTAGAAGTTTGATCAAAGCTATTTTTGGAGATCCATGGAGCAATTTCAGATTTATGGTGATGAAATTAATCATTTTGAGGTAAATTCGGGTTGTATACAATATGCTCTATTTAAATCTCTTTGCAAAGAGTTCTATATTTTTAATCATCCTCAATTTGTAATCCACTTGATTAGTGTGGTTATTAATAGATTTCGTAAAATCGTTCGTTGTTGAATCGTTGATATTCTGATCGTTTGGTAAAATTCTCTACAAATATTTCTGTGTTAAATGGTGATTTGTCTGGCTGAATGACATGGAAATACTCCGTACATGGATCGAGTGAATCTTATTAATTGTTTACACCAATATGCCCGGATAAGTGTGGAGCTTGGGTGAGGTGAGTGAATAAATGAATTTATTCACTGGTCATGTACTGAGTAGGACTGAGTGTTTGGTCTAGATAAATTATGGTTGATTTGTTGTGCAATTTGGTAAATTGCTTGATTATCGTATCGTTGATTTAGTGTCATAAATTGTTGGGTTTCTGTTAATTTATTCTGTATCCGAGCCTTGTATTCCCGTCGAATTGTATACTTCCCGAATTAATTTATTTTTCAGGTGCGAAGCAGATTTTAGCAGAGCTCGAAATTGAGATTAGAAAGATTTATTAATATAGAGATTTGGGATCTACCACTGTAATTATTAAATTTGGAGATAGTTGTAATATTGTTTATTTGGAGGATATTGTACCATTTGGAGACGATTTTGTAATTATTATTTGTGGGAGCAAAACTTGTATTTTTTTTTTAAGGCTATTTTAGTGTATTTAACGACCCGGGAGTGGGACGTCACACATAGCACGGGTGATAGACTAGTATATTATATAAGAAAAATGAGGTTTTAACTCACAAGTTTTATAGGAGTTCTAATACCTTAATCTTAATTTTCTAATTTTTTGATTTAAAAAAAAAATTCAGCATTTATTGACTTTTTCCAATCCACGAGCCTTTTTGATTTCTCCCATATCTGCTGCTGCACCATTTTCAACTTATTCCATACACTATAGTTAGGGACGGGATTGTTAAATTATTTTTAATTTTTATAAAAAATCTAAAAAAAATAATGTATATACTAAACAAATATTTAAAACAAATATAAATTCTTATTAAAAAATAACATGTTGCAATAGCGGAAAAAAAAAAATTACACTGTAAAAAATAATTTGTATATTAAAAAAATATCTAAAACAAATATAAATTTTTATTAAAAAATAACAGGTTGTAATTGTAAAAATAAAAAATAAAAAAAAATAAGAGAGAAAAAAATTATACTGTGCATTTCATTAAAATCTAAAAAAAAAATAATTTCTATATTAAAAAAAATATCTAAAACAAATGTAAATTCTTATTAAAAAAATAACATGTTGCAATTGCGAAAAAAAGAGAAAAAAAATTACACTGTGCATTTCGTTAATAATGCTAAAAAATGTGCCAAGTATTTGTTTAAAAACTTGACATGTGTCCACTCTCAAATTATCAAGTGAATATAGATAAAATCAAAAAACTCTGTTTTAATGGCTAACAAATATTAGAAGCCCGACTATTGAAGCCTAACAACTGTTAATTAATATAATTCAACAATTGAAATGTCTCAAACCACATCTCTTTGTCTCACAATTGTCTGTGTTTTGAGTTATAAAATTTGTTACATATATGCTTGCTAAAACTATTAGATGGACCTAATGAAAGAAGTGTAAATTATTTCAATGTCATTCTCAAAATTAGAAGTACCAAAAATATACACATAAAGTATATGAATACACAAGGTTTTATAAAATTTGTTTATAAGTCTCATTTCTTGAAAATCTTACAATTTATTTATATTTTGTATCACATTTTATGTTTAGTTTATGTACTTTTTTTTATTATTATATTTTTCTTTGTTTTCTTTAAAAGTTTTTTTTAAAAAAATTAATTAATTAATAAATAAATCATTTTCTATTTCAACGATTTCATTTTTGTTTTTTCTTAAAGTAGTTTTAGTTTTGGGCAATTACTTACTTTTTTTTCTTCTTCTATATATTGTAATTTTGTACATTTTAAGTGTGATATTTTCACTAATACACTCGGAGATGCACTATAAAAGAAGTATATACGAAAATCAAGCAAGAAAAAGAAAAATAAATAAAACAATACGATGAATGTGGAGCAAAGGTCAAAGATCAAAGTTCAAAATTCTCAAAGCAAGCAAACAAGCAAGTAGAATAGAATGTATAACAATAGACATTTGAAAATTTGCAACAAAATTTTATAACTTTTATTTTTGCTAAGAAAAATCTATTTGGTACTAGCTAAACAAAATACTTTTAAAATATATTTTTTTTAAATTTGAAATTAAAACTATAGTAAATTTATGTAAGCATAATTGCTAACCACATTTTTTTATTTAATGTATAATATTTATATTGACTATCTTTTTAGGTTTATTTTTTTAAGTATTTATATAGAAGTAAAAAAATGTCGTTAGGAATAATTTTTTTCTTAATTCAGTTATAAATTTTGCCCGTAGCTTATTTTTAAATTTTGGATAAAAGCAAACATAAAATAATTGATTGAAGATATGCTTCATTTGTTATATTCGTTTTTTTTTTGTGTGGAAAAAAAAAATACAATTTACATATATACAAATAATTATAAACAGAACATGTGCAAAGCATGGGTAGAACGCTAGTTCAAATAGACTCTAATTGCTAATGTTATAATAATAGTTGTACATTTTTGATTATTTTGGTTATGATACAAGAGCTTTTTGATTATACTTTTTGTTGGTGTTTGGTTATAATTCATTTTTATTCTAATTCTGAGTTGAAAAAAAATTTAATTATAATATTTGTGATAATCAAACTTCCAAAAAATCACTCTAGAGGATCCTGACTCCTTGAAAATGGACTTGTATACTATTTTACTTTCTGAATTCAATATTTGTTTAGTCAGTCAATTAATTTTTTTTCTAAATTTGGCTAATTTGATAGATTTTTAAATTGGGTAGGATTTTAAAGGAGGTTTGTAAGCCAATAAGTATTTATTTATTTAATAAATAATTTAAATAAAGTTGTAACAAAGTAAGATTTTAAAGGAGGTTAGCCAACAGGTACTTTTTGAATGTTTTTTAAAAATTTTAATTTATCAAATTTTATTTGATGATTTATTTTATTTTATTTTTGTTTAGATAAGAATTTTATTTGAGGTTTTGGAGGCCAATTTGGCATAATATGTATAGATATAAGGGTAACTTTTTTTTCTTACTTTTTCGCATGATAATAGGTAGGGGTGGGCAACGGTTTATCCGAACCGCTCAAACCGCCCAACCCGCCCAACCCGCATATAAATGGGCGGTTTCGCAAACATAATGCGGGCGGATGCGGTTTGAAATATGAAAAATTTGCGGGTTACGGGCGGGTCGCGGGTTAAAACCGCAACCCGGAAAAACCGCCCGCACTTTAATTAGTATTATTAATATTATTTTTTATATACCAACTTTGTAACTTTAACAGGAGCACCATTATATTCTCTATGACACTAGGATCCTTATTTTTAAGTATTTCTCAACTTTCTTAATGTCGTAGAATTATCAAGTCCTAAACTTGGTTTCTTATATGATTTTCATTGATGTCTCATCCACTTTTTTCTAATAAAAATTTTCTTCTGGTGATCGATGAAGCTTCTAGTTTGATTATTGATTACTGAATTGACAATTCTAATTGAGTACAACCTTTAATGCATTGATATACATTTTTTTCATGACAAAAATACTAGTGATATTCAATTTTTATTTGTAAACTCATCAGAAAATTGTTATCAATTGATCACAAATATATAAAATGAATCTAATGCCTAAATCCGGTGGGAAAAAAAAACTTAAAAATTAATTTTTAAAGAAAAAAGTGTAAACCGCAAACCGCTCGCAACTGCCCGTACATTTACAAATCCTATCCGCAAAAACCGCAAACCGCACTGCGGGCGGTTGCGGGTTGACTTTTTCCTAAACCGCATAGATGCGGGCGGGTCAAAACCGAACCGCAAACCGCACAAAACCGATCCGCGAACACCCCTAATAATAGGTACTAGTAATATCACAGCTTCAATGGAGAGAGATTACTTCCGGTTTTAGGGGGTTATTTGAGTTTATGGGAATTGGGGTGGCTGCTGTGTGGGGGTGCACAGCAGCCACTGTTGTGCAGTTAATTGGATTTTTTGTAGGGTCTATTTTGATAATTTAAATTGTTCATATTTCAGAATACATCAAGTAAAATATACCTGTAAAAAATCAAGTTAATCGGATATCGTTTATCCATTCATCCACTCACATTTATATCTACAAAAATAAATAATAATTGTAATTTAAAGTATTAAACTGAATACAAATGTGAGTGGATGAATAGGTAAACGCTATCCGATTAACTTGATTTTTTACAGGTATGTTCTACTTGATGTATTCTAAAATATGCACGGTTTGGATTATCAAAATGGATCCTGAAAAGGGCCCAATTGGCTGCATAGTAGTGGCTGCTGTGCACCCCCGCACAACAGCCACCTCAATTCCTTATGAGGCTGATTATAGGTTTCGTTTTAATAATTTAAATTATTTATTTTGTAGAATATTTTGTGTATTTTATTTAAAAAAATTAAGTCAATTTAATAATCATAACTTATTTAATTTATCGTATTTATCATTAAAAAAATAGATAATTTACTTTTAAAAATACAATTATTATTTAATTTTTTTTTTGTTGAGAAATATGATAAATTAAATAAATTATAATTATAACATTAATTTAAAATTTTTATAATAAAATATAAAAAATACCCAATAAAATAAACAATTCACATCACAAAAATGAAACTTATAATCATCCCGCATGTCCAAACAAAGTAATCAGTCTAAATTATAGAGGGGAGGGAATCTTCCTCCATTTGGATACTTGAGTGTAATTATCGACGTTTTAAATGCCAAAGCACCTTTGACAATATTTAGAAATAATAACTCTTCGCAGTCGTAAATATATGACTCATTTTCCACTGCTCAAATGGTAAATAATGTTGTTAGACATTTTTTAATATTGAGATTAAGGTTGATTACGGGACGGATTTGGAGTGGGTTTACTATTCCTTACCCCCATCTCCACCAACAATGCTACGGGTAGAATTTTTTAGGGTCTGGCTTTGGTCCAGTCCATCATCGGACTGGACCGTTCTATTGGGTTCGTGGGAGTCCATCACGGGTCTCGTTTTGAAAATTTGAACCGTCAAATGTGTAGAACTCTTCGAGTACTATATGTCTGTAAAAAATCACGTTGATCGGATATCGATAGTTATGTGATCAAATCAGTTTTGTATAAAAAAAATGGACGGTGAATAAATTAACGGTTGACAAAAAACTGATTTGATCACATAACTATCGATATCCGATCAACGTGATTTTTTATAGGCATATAGTACTCGAAGAGTTCTACACATTAAACGGTTCAGATTTTTAAAACGGGACCCGTGATAGGTCCCCACAGGCCCAACAGCATGATCCAGTCCGATGGTGGACTGGACCAAAGCCAGACCCAATTTTTCAACCCCACCCCCACCCTCGCGGATACCCGCAAATATCCGATCACATTTTAATTATCAAAATAATTAAGAATCATTTAAATTCTTAACACACTAAATATTTTTTTTTATTTTCATATATATAAACAGTGAGACTTTTAAAATTATTATTTATTTATATTTAAAAAAAATCATAGACTTTTAATATTATTTTCTTATATCTAATTATATTATATTATATATATATATATACATATATTATTAATTATATTGGGTCGGGCTTGGATCAGGGGAAGCGATGCTCGACCCCGCCCCACCCCCGTTGCGGGTGACCAAAACATAATCCACCCCTGCCCCACATAAGTGTCGGGGCTGGTAAAATCCGCCCCATTCGGATGGGTATGGGCGAGCCCCCCTCGAATTGGATTTAAATGGCCATCCCTAACTGAGATTAAATTGAAAAGGTGCATTAAAATTATATCAAAAAATTTATTAAATTTAGGCCTCGTTTGAGAACAAATTTTTTTAATAACTTTTTGGCTTTTTAGCTAAAATGTGATGTAAAAAAAACTAGTATGTTTGGAATGACTTTTTGACTTTTTACGAAAAGATGTGCAAAAAGTAGAGAGAAAATGGACTATTTGACTTTTTGGTATCTGTTATTGACTTTTTGACTAAAAAAGTCACTTGCCAAACGAGACCTTAGTAAAACATATCTTCTTTTCTTTAATTCTTTATATATATATATATATACTTTGTGTTCTAAGGACACTCAAATCACAAATTTTTTATTTTCAAAATAAAAAAATTGTTCAATAAAAAATTATGACCTTTCACACAATTTTTTTACACTGAAAATACAAAATTACCTATAAAAAGAAATTCACAGATCCCCAATTAAATGGCAAGAAAAAGAGGGTGAACTTTGAGAAATTATTCATTGGTCTTAGGGCAGCAGGTCACACGCCCTAGGTGGTGCCCCACACCAATCATATAATATGCCAACTTAGCTAATCATATAATGTTCCAACTTAGCTGTATGTTAATAACTTTGCCACATCATGCATGACAAGGCTAGTTATGATAGGTGTGGGGCACCACCTCAGACATGTGATCTCTGCCCGAGCACCAATGAATAATTTCTCGAGAACTTCGTGCTCAAAACCAAAACCAAAATTAAAACCAAAATTAATTTTGCCCGAGCACCATCTTTCACACAATTCTTTTCATCTCCTAGCTTGTTAAAAAAATCAAAACCAAAATTAAATCAATAAATGCTATGGTAAAAGGAAAAAAATCTCTATGATTGTCCTGCAAATCTCTACAAAAAGGATTTATATGTCTACAATAAATATAATGATGTAAATATACATATCATTCAATGAAACTTTCCTCTAATTATCTCCAATGTCTTTCTCTGCGCTTTTGTCAAATAGTCTCACTAGCGGGCTCAGCAATGCTGGTTTCCACGAGAGTCCAGTACTCCTTGGATCGCATAAAATTTTCCATCAACATACTCCAATGGTACTAACCGTCGAAGCGTGGAATCGCAGGTTGCACAAAGCTCTTTTTAGAAGCCATTGAATGTCTTGTTACGGCAAAAATGAAAGCTGCTACTTTTTCAAATCAAGCCCTAGTGGGGGGCTTTGATACTAACTGTTGAAAAACTTAAATTTTAAAAATATTCTCAAAAAAAAAAAAAAACATGAAAAAAAACTCAATTTTCAAAAAATTAAATTCAAAAAATTGAAACTAAACACACTAATTTCTTTTCCTTTCTATTTGAATGTTTCAAGAAATTTTCTTGTTTCTCTATTTCATGCACATGCAGTCAGGAAATTCTATTTTTTTATTTTCTATATATATTTTTTTTTGTTTTCAAAAACAAACATTGGAAATGAGGAGTAGCTGAAGGAGTGGATTGGGTGGAGCTCGCCAGCCAACGGAGGAGAGGTCTGGGTTGGTATAATCGGTGGACGGAGGAGGAGAAAGGGAAAAGCCTGCTTGTTTGCTTTTTATCTTAATTAAAACCACATCGATTGGGATCATTTAGGAAAATCCTAAAGAATCAACTCTACTACATTTATGTACCATTAATTTCATACTAAAAAAACACTTGATTATGAAACCTCAACTATCCATCAATGTTTAGCAAAAAAGAAAAAGAACTATCTATTAATTGGGGTGGGCTCCCGCATATATATCTTTTGTATATCATACAAAGACCACCAGATGACTACATGAAACATTTACTTTGTTTGGTTTCCATTTCTAGAATTTATTTTTCAAAAAATTTAATTTTTCGTTTTTCGTTTTCCTTATTTTCTTGTTTTCACTGAATTTTTTTAATATTTTAAGTATTTTTTTTTTTAAATTTTAGAAATACATAACATAAATACACTTAAAAAGTATAATATTTAAGAAACCACCTGCTGAATTGTATCCTATCTTGCAACAAGAGCAAAAACCTCTTGATAATCAACTTCATGCTCTTGATTGTAGCCTTTCACAACCAGCCTTGCTTTGAACTTGTCAATTTTCTCCCTTTTCATTCAGCTTCATCTTATAAACCTACTTTACACCAATGGTTTTTTGCCCCTCAGGAAGATTGGTTAGCTCCCAAGTCTCATTCTTCTTTATAGCTTAAATCTCTGCATCCATAGTTTTTTTCCACTTTTCTTCTTTCATTAGTTTTGCAAACAATATAAGATCGGAGCATGCAAATAAAGCAAAATGAGCAGTAGTATCCTCATTAGATAATTCATCTCCACTCACATAATCTATCATCCAAGATAGTCTTTTCCTTTGTCGTTGTGGTTCTGAGTTAGATGCCTAATCATCATTTGGAATTGAAACACTTGTTGAGGAACTTGGTGAAACTTCTCCAAGGGACTGACCAGGAAGCTACAATTGTGATTTAGACCCCTGACTTTCAAGAGGAGGTTACAGTGGCTGTTTAATTTCCTCACCAATTTCCTCAACATCAGTTAAAATTTGTTGTTGTTCCTGTGTTGCTCCAATCCCATGTGTTTTCTTCATCAAACAGAACATTTCGACTAATGATTGTTTTCTTGGTAATGGGATTATATAACCGGTACATCTTGGATTCCTTACTAACCCCAATAAAGGCACACTTCACACTTTTATTATCAAGCTTTGTTCTGTTTTCATTTGGAACATGTGCATAAACTATACACTTGAAGATTCTGAAGTAATCAACTCATGGCCTGACTTCATTCCAAGTTTCTTGTGTTGTTATGTTTTTTACAAGGGTAGGGCTTCGGTTGAGTACATGAACACTCCAATTGACTGCTTCTGGCCAGAAAGTCTTCAGAATATTTTTTTTTTCACCAACATGCTACGCACCATGTTCTTGATTATTTCTTTCTGCCACGCCGTTTTGCTGCGGTGTGTATGCAGCAGTAAGTTTCCTCTGTATTCCATGCAATTCACAAAAACTTGCAAAGTTATGTAAGTTAAATTCACCACCACGATCTGTACAAAGGATCTGAATGTACTTGCCAGATTCTTTTTCAACTCGAGCCTTAAAGCTTTTAAAAACACTAAAAGCTTCAGATTTCTCTTGCAAGAAATAAACCTATGTTTTTCAACTATAATCATCAATGAAGGTAATGAAGTACCTTTTGTTTTCATTCAATATTGGATTGATTAGTCCACAAATGTCTGAATGAACCAACTGTAAGATTTGCTCAGCTCTCCATGCTTTTCCTTGCTGGAAAGAATCACGATGTTGTTTACCAACGATACAATCTTCACACATTTTCTGTGGGACAATTAATCTTAGGCAGTCCTTCCACCATGCTCTTCTCATGTAGGGTTTTCAAGCCTTTGAAACTCAAATGACCATAACGAAGATGCCACAACCATGTTGGATCTTGCACTCTTGTTGAGAGACACTTCTGGGCATCATACTGAATGTGCAGAAAGAACATACGATTGGCTGTCATTTTTGCTTTTGCTATTAGGCCTTCTTTGAATAATGAATTTGACACCGACTTTGTTGGATGATGATGATAATATAACCCCTCTCTTGCAGTTGGCCCATACTGATGAGATTGCTTTTCAAATCTGGGATATAAAACACACTAGGAATTGTATACACAGTGTTGTTTTTCATATGGAATTTGATATCCCTTTTCCCCATGACAGAAATGCAGGAGTTGTTCCCGAGCTTCAAAGTTTCTCTGAATGTTTCATCCAAATCATAGAACAAAGACATGTTTCCACACATGTGATTGCTGCAACCCGAATCTAAATACAAAGTGTCACTTGATGAATTCTCCTTCTTGTCGATGTAAGCCATCAAAAGCATTTCCTTTTCAATCTCAGCGAAATTTACCTTGGTTTCCTTCTCTTTGTCAGGGCATTCATACTAATAGTGGCCAAGCTTGTGACAGTGATAGCATTCCACACTCGCCTTGTCAAATTGTGCTCCTTGATTTTAAGAAAGTTGGCATCCTCTACCTCTACCTTTTCCTCGAAATCCCCTACATCCTTTACCTCTTCCTGGAGAAGTAGTTCCTTCATGAGTAATGATATTCAAGGCTTGCTCCTCCACAACATGGTTGGTCATACTTTGCTCATGAACTAATAGTGATCTTTGCAACACATCAATCAAAAGACTATTAATGTCATTCGATTATTCAATGGAACACACTATATAGTCAAATTTGCGTGTCAATGAGCGAAGGATTTTCTTAATGACTGCAACATCTTCCAAATTTTCTCCATGAATGCGCATCTTGTTTGCAATTGACAATGTTCTTGCAAAGTAATCATTAACCGACTCTCCTTCCATCATGTGAAGAATTTCAAATTCTTTGCAAAGAGCTTGGTATTGTGCACATTTCACTCATGCAGTGCCTTGGTACTTCTTATTCATCGAATCTTAGATGTCTTTAGTAGTGTCCTTTAGGATGGTTTCGAGAATGGCACGATCTATTGCTTGAAACAAATAATTCTTTGTCTTCAAATCCTTTAATCTCTGATCCTCCAATGTCTTTCTCTGCGCTTTTATCAAAACAGTCTCACTAGCGGGCTCAATGATGCCGATTTCTACGAGAGTCCAGTACTCCTTGGATCGCAGAGAATTTTCCATCAACATACTCCAATGGTCATAGTGACCATCGAAGCATGGAATCGCAGGTTGCACAAAGCTGTTTTCAGAAGCCATTGAATATCTTGCTGCAGCAAGAATGAAAGCTGTTGCTTTTTCAAATCAAGCCCTAGTGGGGGGCTTTGATACCAATTGTTGAAAACTAAAACTGAGTTTGTTGCAGAAAAAAGGAATGCCATACTGATTCATTAATATGAAGTCTAATTAAATACAAATGCAAATAAAGGAAAGCTAGAAAATAAAGCAACGTCTAATCCCACGACTAACAACTCCTAATAATCTGGGATTCTCCTAAGGAATAGGTAAAAACAACAGACTTCCTAACAAATAGGAATTATTGAAAACAAACGATTAAATATCTTAACATTATTGGAAATGAGGAGTAGGCGAATGAGGGTATTTGGCTGAGCTTGCCAGCTGACGAAGGAGGAGTCTAGGCCGATATCATCGGCGGACGGAAGAGGAGGAGGAGGAGGAGAAAGACCTGTTTGTTTGTTTATTTGTTTGTTTTTCACCTTAATTAGCATCATAGCTAGAATTAGGAGTGATCATAGATCTGTCCAACCTGTTCAACTCGATCCGATCCGATTCAACTCAATTGATTTTGGGCGGATATGTATTTTTTAACGAACGGATGCAGATGAAATATTTCAAAATTTGCGGATATGGTTTGGATGGCGGATCAACCGTCTCACACCTGCATGAACTCGATCTGCTTGTAGATGAAGTTCAAAAAAAAAAAAAAATGCTAACAAGTAACAACATAAAATACAAATAATAAAATATATATTTTTATAAAAATGAAAAATAATACTGTAAAAACATGCATGTGTGGTGCCATGATTTATTATGGACAAATAACACTTATTTTTTCAAATGGCTAGTTGTTGGAGATTGTAAAATTAATGAATTATAATTAAAAAAAAATGTCCAAAATTTGTAAAATCCAAACCGCTAAACTGATCGTATCCATATAGCGACCCTAGTTTGAATCTGACCCATTGATATTTTGGATCCGGGTTTCATTACCTTTTATGGTTGTTCATGTCTTGCTTCTGCTCATTGTTTATCGGGTTTGGTTATTGGAGTGTCTTGTTTGCGTTGGGAACATGTTGGTGACTTGTTTCTCAAGCTGTTGTTGCCCAGAATTTTCTTCTGCGCTTGAGCAGTCATTGTGAACTTCTAGCACTTTTGCAGGTCTATAGAGATATTGGGAGTTGTTATTCTTCACTCGAGCAGCCATTCTTGCGCTTGTGTGGTGTTCGCTCGAGCGATGCTTCTTGTGCTCGAGCAGTGGTCTTGTATTCTACACTCGAGCGATACTTCTTGTTCTCGAGTGGTCACACTTTTTGTGTCTGGACGCTCGAGCATCACTTCTTGCGCTCGAGCGATTTGCGCATCTATATAAGGTCTTGATGTTAAGTACCCCATGAAGTGTTTTGGGAATGCTTGAAATAAAGGAAAACCTGTGTGAAACGGTGGTTCGCGGAGTATGTTTTAAAAGAAATGAGTTAATGCAATTAACTGATACTGAGTGTTATGGTAGTGATCGAACTAGGTGTATGTATTTAACCGTGTATTATTGATGTTGGTTAGCATGATTATATTTTTACTGTGATGATGTTTGGGGGTCCATTACCCGCCGTGTTGTGTCGGCAAAGCGTGGCGCCTTGATAGAAGTTTCCTTATCCCGTCCGGTTTGGGCATGGTAAAGTGTGAAAAGGGGATCTATTTCCCGCCGTATCTTAGTCGGCAAAGCATGGCGCATTGTGATAGGTTCTTCGTTCCCTTTCGGTTTCCGCCAGGTCAAGTATGACCCGAGGAGCACCTCCTTCCGGGTGAGGCCGGTAAAGTGTTATGTGTTATTGGTATTGTTGGATCTATCATCCGTGCTGTAGGGCGGTGGAGAGGAGATTGGTAGTGTGTATTACTTCAGTTATCTCGTTTGGATATTTATACGTGTTGTCGGTTTTCATATTGTGGAGATGAGATTGGTAGTATGTATACTTCGGATATCTCGTTTGAATGTATATATGTGTAAACGGTTTTATACCAGTTCTTTTTAAATCCTTGGACCTATGGTCATGGAAGGTTGTAGATATATATATATATATATATATATATATATTGGGATGTAAATGCTTATGGTGTATTGAGAGGTAGGATGGGGATTATGATTTGCATTTGGGGTTATATTTTCAAAACGGTTGTTTAAGTGGGATTATTTTATATTAACATGAGAAGTTTTATCAAAGAAAGGATGAGGTTTTAAAACATTTTCTTTTGGATGTAATGATGGGAATGTAAAAGAGAAGAAATGGTTTTATACTGAATTGTGTTAAGAGGATTGTTTTGAGATAAACACAGTTATATGTGTATATTTTGGCTATTAAATGTCACACTACTTATATGGTATGTCTTGATGCATTCATGATCATTTTTATCTATATGTTGTTATTGGTTAGAATATTTGGGATCTTTACTGGGCTTAGTGCTTATCCCAAGGGTTGATAAACTTTTTAAGGTACAAGGCTGGAGGAATCGCGTATGACTTAAAATCTTTAAATTGTTGGCCACGGGGCCCTTTACTTATTGGCCATGTGCCATGTACTGTATAATGGCAAATTCCTTTTGTTGTATTTATTGTTATTCAATGTAAGCCTAAGGGCATTGTACCATGTTTTATTTATATCATCATTGTTGCCGTGAGAGAATGTTATTATTTATTCTGGTTCATGTTCTCAACTAAATGGAACTATTATAATGGATTCGGTAATGGATTCGAATAATAAAAGTTAGGGTGTGACAATCTATTCATCAATCCCACGGCCCGCTCAATTCGTATATGCCAAATTGGTAGACGAATGCGGATTAATTTTTTTCAATCCTCCTAATTTTAGACAGATGACGAATGAGATGCCACTTGACCCAACCCGATCCGCAATTACTCCTAACTAGAATATAAAAATAATAGTAGCCTAATAGGTTCATTTGTTGGCTATGCCTTTTAATTTGTTGCTTTTGAAATTTTGCCTTCGGAGTTAGCGATTGTTATCTATAAGTCTCTTTTGGGAAGGTAAAAGAAATTTAACTTATGGAATTATTGGAAAGGAGGAGTAGGTGAAGAAGAGGGTTGGGCATAGCTCGACAGCCGACGAAGGAGAAGTCCGAGTAGATATAATTGGTGAACAGAGGAGGAGAAAGGGAAAAGCCTGCTTGTTTGTTTTTTTACCTTAATTAAAACCACATCGTTTGGAATCATTTAGGAAAATCCTAGAGAATCAACTCTACTATATTTATGTACCCATTAATTTCTTACTAAAAAAACACTTGATTATGAAACCTCAACTGCCTATCAATGTTTAGCCTAAAAAAAAAAGAATTGTCCATTAATCAGGTGGGCTCCTGTGTATATATCTTTTGTATATCATACAAAGACCACCAGATGACTATAGGAAACATTTACTCTGTTTGGTTTTCATTTCTAGAATTTATTTTTCAAAAAATTTAATTTTTCGTTTTTCATATTTTTTTATTTTCACTAAATTTTTTTAATATTTTAAGTAATTTTTATTTTTATTTTTAGACACACATAACATAAATACACTTAAAAAGTGTAATATTTAAGAAAAAAATCTTTAAAAAATTTACTGAACACCAAAAATATAAAAAAAAAAACAAAAATTCGATACATGTTTTTATATTTTTGTATATTTATTAATTTCTTAAAATATTTTTTTACAAATATTTTATTATTTAGATGCATTTAAATAAGGTGAATCTAAAAACTTTTAAAAAAAATTGCTTAAAATTTAAAAACATTCTCTTAAAAAAAAGCACGAAAAATAAAATATTCAATTTTCAGAAAATTAAATTGAAAAAATTGAAACCAAACACACTCATTTCTTTTCCTTTTCATTTATTATGGTTTGAATGTTCAGTTTTCTTTTCCAAAATATAGGGACTTTGTTCGCTTTAAGACATTGTCTTATTTCTCTATTTCATGCACATGCACTTAGAAAATTCTATTTTTTTTTTAATTTTCTTTATTTTTTTTGTTTTCAATTAATTTTTTTAACATTTTAAGCAAATTTTTTTTTAAAATTTTTTTTAGACATACCTAACATAAATATATTTAAAAAATATAATATTGGCAAAAAAAATCTTCAAAAAATTCATTAAATATCAAAATAAAAAAAAATTTAAATACATTTTTCTTATTTTTGTGTATTTATTATTTTTTAAAATATTTTTTTACAAATATTTTATTATTTAGATACATCTAAGTAAGGTGTATCTAAAAAAATAAAAATAAAAAATTGCTTAAAATTTTAAAAAATTTCACTAAAAACAAAAAAAAAAATTGAAAAACAAAAAACTCAATTTTCAAAAAACTAAAACCAAACACACTTGATAGTATAAAACAGCTAATCTACAAGTTATCATTGTACTTATGTTTAGCTTAGATTCAAATAAACCCTATGGTATACAGAAAAAATAAAAAATAAAAAAAATCCACTGCTCAAATGCTAAATAATGTTGTGAGGACATTTTTTAATACTAAGGTTAACTGAAAAGGTGTATTAAAATTATATTAAAAAATTTATTAAATTTAGTAAAAAATGTCTTGTTTTCTTTAATTTTTAACACACACAAACATATATATATATATATATATATATATATATATTTCGTTGCAAGGACACCTATAAATAAGACTCAAATCACAATTTTTTTTCTTTTAAAAATAAAAAACTATTCAATAAAATATTATGACTTTTCACTAGGGATGATAGTTTGAACTCGGCCCGACGGGGACCTGACCCCTCGACCTCGATTGGAGCGATTTTTTCCTGAAAAATATTTCCAACGGAGAGGGGATGGTATTCAAAAATTAATCCCCGATCAGTTTCCGGCTGGGGATGGGGATAAGTGTTCCAACCCATATCCGGCCCGTCCCTAGCCCCGTCCCCGTTTGTCCCTGAAGTGAAATTACTATTTTATCCCTATATACATATAAACCAAACTCTCATATCCCTTATCTCTGCCTTAGACCACGTCTCTCATCTCTCTTTCCCTCACTCAGATTTCTCTCTCTCGTTCTCTCACTTCTTATCATCATCATTATCGTCACCATCTAGAACAGATCGAACAGATCCGCCGATCCTCCACCACCACCGCCTCTGCCACCATGGCTTCCTCTTCGACTCCCCAATGCCGCCACCTCACTCTCACATTCGCTGAAAAAGTAGTTGCAGCACACTGCTTGTCCCCCGTCGCAGATTTCGACATCACTCATTGCCTTCTCCATCGCAGCACCGCCTTTGTCCGGCCTCTGCTGCAGCTCCAGTGGATGATTTGGATTTCGATTTGACCCAGACGACGGCATACGACTTGAGCCGACCGGTGCGCCAGTTGATTTGTAAGGATAACTTAGATCTATATGTGTGATGTTGATTGTTGATGATGATGATAGATACATATATGTGTGTGTGTAATGAACAATTTCAAATCTCTCTCTCTTTTTTTTTTTTTTTTTCCAAGTTATTGTTGATGATGATAGATACATATATGTGTGTGTGTGTAATGAACAATTTCATATATATATATATATATATATATTTTAAGTTGATGATGAAATATACTGAAAACAATAGATTAATTTTTTTGTTGTTGTTTTTGTGTTGAACAAAATTATTAAAAAAAAACAAACAAACAAACAAACAAGTCGGGGATTTTCGGGGTCGGGGAAACTTGATCCTTGTTAGGGGGCGGGGGCGGGGGGTGATGGCGTCCCCGCTGGGGATCGGGGGTGGGGACGGAAATTTTTTTGCCTTTGGGGATCGGAGACGGAGAGTGTAATTCCCAGCCTCGCCCCGGCCCGTTGCCATTCCTGCTTTTCACACAATTTTTTTACACTGAAAATACAAAATTACCTATAAAAAGAAATTCACAGATGCTCATATTAGCACTTGGTTTTCATAGAACCCCAGTTAAATGACAGAAAAAAGAGGGTGAACTTTGTGCTCAAATCATCTTTTCATCTTCTAGCTTGTAAAAAAATAAAAATTAAATCAATAAATGCTATGGTAAAAGGAAAAAAAATCTCTATGATTGTCTTGCAAATCTCTACAAAAAGTATATATGTGTATAATAAATATAATGATATACGTGTATATATATATATATATATATATATCATTAAATGAACCTTTCCACTAATTATCTCTTAATTCATTTATATTGATTTCCCATATTAATTCCATGTTCCACAACTTCTAGTATAATTACTGTAGCATATCAAGGATTCATATAAGTTTTGAAATCAATAAGTGATGTCTATTGCCAATTCCTACTCAAATAAGCTGATCTCCTTTTGTTCTATTACCCAAAGGATACACAATCAAGCTTTTGGTGTAACTTGGTAGATAAGTTCTCACATTACTCTCTACTTTTCTACACATTTTTTTGTAAAAAGTAAAAAAATTACTAAAATAACTTGTTCTCAAACGAGGCCTAAGTTGTTTAATTTTTTAAACTTATTTGTGACCAAAAAAAAAAAAAAAAGAGAGTGAGATTTTCTTATGTAATAATTTATATATATATTTAACTTATTTGAAACTGTTAAATAGTAGAAAAAAATTGTGACTTCAATTTTGTTTTAATTATAATTTTTGAAGGCATTCTAGATATTTATGTAACAAAAAAGTTATGCAATAATTTATTACCGGTTCAATTTCTTTTACAGATTATAAAAAGTTGCAACAAACTTATTTATAATTTATTTTAATTCTTTTAAACTAATGATCTCACAAGTTATAATGATAAAAGCTAATTTATATGTGATACCAAATGGGCTTAATAATGCTTAAAATAAAAAATATGATAAGATGCTAATGTATTACATATAGCTACAATGAAACAGATAAATCATCCAACATCACAAAATCAGAACTAAAAACTAAAGTGGCATAGCAAAATGAGTCAAACTATTCAAACTCGACTTTTTAAAATTTTGTTTGAAATTAACTTGTTATACAAACGTATTTTAAAAGTCATTAAATTTTAAGTCAAATTAGAACAATTTATTATTTCACTCTTCCAGCATATATCTACTTAAATTATTTTTTTTGATTAAGCTTAACTCGTATTTGAATAACCTACTACTCGACTTGTTTGCAGACAAAAACCTAACTGCTATGATAAATAATAACAAATCTGAATATCTTTTAGCAAAAAAAAGTGGAAAAATAATAAAAGAAATACAAACTAGAATAAAAGAAATTAATAACTACAATACCTTAACATACTAATGATTTACTAATCAATTTATAATCTCCAAACAAATTATTAACCACAATACATCTCCTAAAAATAGAAATAGAATAAAAGAAACAACTAATATCCCACTTCTGATATATGCTATGTTACATGGACTCTTCAAATTAAATCAAATACCCGTGTCGGACACCCGACACTCGGACAAAGGTATGAGATATGTGTCGGATACTTTTCAACGGATACTTCTTATATAAGTGTATATAACACTATTATTATATGTATATATTGTTATATAATTGCTATAAATGTCATTTTGACACTATAAGTTAAATATAATACCATTTTATCTCACATATTAGATTAAAAATATAAAAATATGACATTTTTTTGCCGAGTCCGCGTATCCTTAAATTTATGATTTGATGAATTCGACCTCTAGATACATACCCGCACCCGACACCCGTACCCGAGTCCATGTAACATAGGATATATGATCAAGAACTTGTTCATAGAAAACTCAAAACATTAATCTGTGTACGTAGCCATTAATCAACTGCAAGATACTTAAGACAAAATAAGTAGATATTTGTTAAAAAATAGAGAAAAGAAAAAAAAAAATATTATTTTCATTTAAAAAAATATCCTTTCTAATATGCTAATGAAAATTTTTAACAATACAGATTTACCATAGATAAGTACGATTACTTTTTTCAAAATTGCTAAAGAATTTAAGTATTCATATATAATATGTATCGTATCATGTGTCATGTCATACATGTATCATATCGATTTCTCTTAAAAAATATATTTAGAAAAATCAAATTGTAAAATATGTATTAAAACACTCCCATCTAATTCCTTAAAACTCATCTAAGATCAAAATTTCTTACTGCATAAAGAAAACCTCCTAGGACACAAGTAATGTAAATTTCGAGCATAATCACAGCACTATAGTGGATGAATGTGAGTCACAAAACTCCATTACCATATAACTCTTGTTCTACAGTTTCAAAATCAGCATCAAATTTCATTTGTTCTACAACAATGGTTAACATCATATAGATTTGTTCTGATTCTTGATGAGTTTTATCATGCGCTATGAATCTGTGAAGAATTCCACATACCTCAACAAAGCTAAAACCAGGGGACTTCTTCACCCCTCTCCTTTCCATGTCTTCTCTCATCATTCTTGCTTTGTCCCAACGCATGATCACTGCATAAGCATTTGATAAACCGATATATCTACCATCGTGTTGCGGCTCCAACTCAATAAGCTTCCTCCCCACTATATCCGCAAGGTCTAATTTTCTATGGCTCATACACCCGTTAAACAATGCACCTAACATTGAAGCTGTTGGTTTCATTGGTATTTGACTCAAGAATTGGTATGCCTCGGTTAATTGACCTGCACGAGCTAGAACATCCACCATACAAGCGTAATGCTCGCTTTTAGGTGTCATGCCATGCTTATTAAGAGACTCGAAGAAAAACCAAGCTTCCTTCACTAACCCTCCATGAGCACAAGCACTCAACAAGCACAAGTACGTGATTTCGTCAGGAGTGATCCCCGCAATCTGCATTTCTGTAAACATATCAAGTGATTCAAACACAAACCCGTGTGTGGCAAGTCCTCCAATCATTGCATTCCAAATTAACACATCAGTTTGATCCATGGAAACCCCACGAAAAACAACTAGAGCCTCCTCTATTGCTCAGGATTTGGTGTACATGTCCACAAGTGAGGTACGCAACACAAGAGTTAATGACAAGGCATTGTTGATCATGTAACGATGCATCGTCCTCCCATGCTCAAGAGCACCTAAATGTGCACAAGCACACAAAAAAACTCACCATGGTCACCTCGTTGGCCTTGGGCCCGACGACTCGCATTCTTTCGAAAATTGCCAATGCCTCACCATATTGCCCGTCCTTGACATACCCGTCAATCAAAGAGCTCCATGAAACCACATCTCTCTCCGGCATTAATTCAAACACTTCCCAGGCCAAACTTATATCCCCACACTTTGCATACCCATCCAACATTGCATTCCAAGAAACCAAATTCTTATTGGGCATTTCATCAAACACTTGGCGTGCACACACTATATTCCCACCCGAAGCATACATATGAATCAAAGAATTCTGAACAAACCTATCAGATTCCAAACCAGTTTTCGCAATGCGGCCATGGATAGCCACTCCAAGATTAAGATCCGACAGTCGCGCAGATGCCTTAGCAAGAAATGGGTATGTGAGATAGTCCGGTGAGATCCCAATTCGCAACATTTCGACGAAAATTGATATCGATTTGATTAGGTTTTTGGTTTTTGAGTAACCCCTTATGATTGTATTCCAGTTGAAGATTGTTGAATTGTGGAGATGTCGAAAAATCCAATGAGAGTAGGCAAGAATCGAAGGACGCAGCGAAAGACAGAATTCTTGAAGCAAATGGGTCGTCTTGGGTGAGGCCAAAGGCGATCACCCAAGATTGTTGGATTGTGGAGATGTCGAAAAATCCAATGAGAGTAGGCAAGAATCGAAGGACGCAGCGAAAGACAGAATTCTTGAAGCAAATGGGTCGTCTTGGGTGAGGCCAAAGGCGATCACCAGAGCATGAATTTGCTTGAGGTGAGGGATTGACTTGCATTTGTCAAGCAATGCGATTAGAGTCTGACTCAGATTGACATTTTTGCTTAACAGTGAAGCATTCAACATTTACGAGAAGAAGCTGAGTTTGTGTGGCAGTTTCAAAGAAAAATAAGGGATTTTGCTTCGGTAGAGAGAGGGAGTCTGTCACACACAAAAAAAGGTTCTTTATTTGGAGGGAAAAATGTAAGGAAGGGTCTGTTTGGAGGCTATTTAGCCTTTCTACAGTACGTTTTTATTTATTTTTTAAATTAGTTTAAAATTAAACAAATGGTACATGAACAAAATTTATTGGGTGAATTACACAAACCTCCTTACTGTTGCTAAATGCCTATTTTCTTCCTAGGACACCATTTCTTTAATTATAATTTTATCCAAATAGCAAATTACAAATTTATTCGCCCTAATTTTTCAAATCTTAAATCTAACCCTAATCGTAACCCATTTCACATCAACTTTGGCCGACAACTTATGTTGTCATTACCAGCACTACCTCTAGTCACCATAATTCTCACCCACATTCACCAACCACCAGTAGTGCCATTACCCATGCCACTTTTACATCATTCTCTATCACCTTTCAGGTTTCAGTGACCCTTCTTAGTTCATCTCCACCTACCACCACGACCTTCATTCCTATCTCCACCTACTACGATGTCACGTACGAACACACACACATACGTACATATATGCATACTCTCTCTCTCTCTCTCTCTCTCTCTCTCTCAACCACAAAAAGTCAGCAATGGTGATGACACAATCTTTGTGCGATCATCAAGATTGCAACACAGCTTATGATTTCCCCATATTTGGTTTGGCATTCTTGGTTTGCTTTTCGTGCTCCTTTTAGATACGATTAGCCCTACAGTTCGGACTATTGTGATTCTGACTTTGTTTTCACAAGTGCAATGTGAAATAGATAAACACAAATGAGTCAAAATCCGACACATCTTTTGGAAAATCGATTTAAATTAAAAATTTCAAAAATTGACTACATTGCCAAATTTCAAAGTTGCTACCTAAATATTTTTGAGAAATCTAGGAAACTCGTGACTCGTGTTAAAGGCCACTAATCCGTCAGCATCAAAGTGTCTCGGCTCGAGAACTTAGGTATGTGAGGGAAAGGTCATGAATTAAGCACCCCATTCACCCGATCAAAAATCGGCCTTTACTAATCATGATGTGATTCTTTTTTACATTATATGCTCTTGTTTCGATTATTTATGCTATTTTTACTTAGTTGACGCACACAAGTATAGACCCATTCACAAAAGTTGGAATGCATTGATTTTATATTTGTTTTGAAAAAGTGTTTTGTATACGTGTCACTTGAAAAATCGAGCTCGTATTTACATTAATCAAATTATTCCAACCTAAGTAAAAAAAAGCCTTCATCCATTTACATTCAAACATATATATCACTTAAGCACTTAGCCTCATGGAAAACATGCTCTATATGGCAATACAAACATACATGCAATATGTTAAAGCGAAAACACTTACCCCAAGTAGCCGAGGCGAGCCCAAAGAGAGGAAATAGTTAGAAAAAATACATGATCGTAACAATGCAAATGACTAATGCAACATATGCAAAATGCAACTAATAGGTTCGATTTATTTAACATGGCATATGAATCAATTTGATAGTATGCGGTGAAACAAGTATTCACATAATTAATGTACGACCAAAAAGCTAGAATGATGTACTGAACCCAATGCATGCAAAACATATGGATGCAAATCATGGAAAATACTAAATGAAACTTGATACTACATGCAATCCATCATAAGTAAGTAAATAAGGGAGAAAAAAATGGGAATTGAAAGACATACATAATATTACAATTTCACTCTCGCGCAGGAGGGTCCGAATAAATATCCTAGCTAATTACCAAATTAACAAACTATTACGTTACCAAAGAAATGAATTAACTGAACTAGCTAATTATTACAAATTAGGATTAAACTAACTAATTAATTACAACACAAATTAACTAAACTATTACAAGTTCAAAGGAACATTAACTAAGAGCTATGTAAACTAATTAAACTCGAGTGGGGGTTAAGAACCACATGTGCCAATGAGAACGTCTTTCCAGAAACGCCTCTGTTTTACTACCATAACTGTTCTGTCTGCAGAAAATACTTCTGTTTTTGCCTCAGCTTCTGCTCTGTTTTGCAGGAAAATGACACTGCTTGGCTGAAAAGAGGTGGCTGGCCGGCTAGGGAAAGTGGTTAGCCAGATTCCAAGGGTGGCCAGCCGGCCACTAATTTTGATATTGCCCTGCTGCATCAGAAAAGAAACAGAGCAGAAACAAAGTGTTTCCAAGGGATGTTTATCCTCTCTGCCTTTCCCTATCATGAAATAGATCAAAGGAGGGACAAAATTGGTTCACAAATCATTAATTGCCGCAAGGTTGTTGCATGATGATCTATGACTCGATTGGACAAAGGCTCAATAAGTGAAAATAAAAGACCAACAAAATCTCCTCTCAATCATTGAATTGATCAAGGGAAGTGGTTGACATTGATTCTTGAACTATTATTATCAGCAAAAGGTATGACATGACTCAAGACTCAATGGGTTCAATTAATGTCCGATTGAACCCAATTTGATTTTATTATCTTGTACCGTTTTAGTCTAATTTTATTGCCTCCTTTACTTACCTTTCCATTCTGTAACAACCCCCATACTGTTTGCTGATTAATGACCGATTGATTACCGATAATCACCGATTACTGTTAAACGAAACTGATAATGACTGATAACTGACTGATAATTGAACTGATTAAAGTACTGAACTGACTGACTGAAATTGGAAACCGAATTGATTGAGTATATGTTAGTTAAATTGCATTCTATCTGTTTGCCTGTATGATTATCTGTTCATGCTTATATGTTTAAACTGCTAATTGAAGGCCTTATCGGCGGCCGAATTAGAAACCGATTGATGTTCCGTGACCCTCATAATTAATGTGATTTTATGGTATATTTATCTGAAAACTGATTAGGTATGATTAAATTAGATTAAAATAAGCTAATTAAAGAGTTTGCCATATTTACCATTTTGCTACATGAGTGGCCCACTCAATACACATACTTGAGCCTTGTATGTACACACTTGAAGAACATTCCCAACAACCATATCTCTTGTTCTAGCCGACCTTGAGGAAGAGATTGTGAGAGTTTGTGTAGTTCTTGAGATTTGGCTTAAACAACTTGGAGAATTGAAGGTTGATTGTTGCTTTGTGGTCCTATACTTGTAATTGAGGCTCTAGGTAAGAGAACTCAACCTTTATGGATGTGTTTGAGCTAGTTCTTGCATGATTCATGCCTCATTTGTAGAGCTAAGCCATGATTTGGTTCATTAATGGTGGATTGAAGCTCATTTCTTGCATGCATGTTAGTATTGTTGCATTTTGAGGTTGATTACATGGACATTGGTACATGCATGCTCATATTGTTGTTATAGACCATGTTTTCATCTGGTTTTGAAAAGAAATGAGCTCATTTGAACAAGCTTTGGAGCTTTAATTTGGTTTAAAACTCATCCATGCATGCTTGAATGTTGTTCTTGAAAATTGGTTTGAAATTAGGTTTGAATAAAACACCCTTGGGCTTTAATTTCTCAAATTGAGTTTTGAATCATGTTTAACTATGAGTTTACATGTGTTTTCTGGAAATTTAGCCCAAGAGGATCGGTTTTGTTGCATTTAAACTTGAGTTTGAGCTTGGAGGTGCAATCTGGGTTTTCCAGATTTCGCACTTCCGCTCGAGCGGGGTAAGTTACGCTCGAGCGTGGAATCCGAGCAACCAGCATCTCTCTGCACTGTTTTGCAGTCCGCTCGAGCGGAGGATTGGGCGCTCGAGCGGAGTCATGTCTCAAGCTCGAGCGGGCGTCGAGCGGAGATTTCACCCATCCAGTACTTTTACAGGACGCTCGAGCGGAAAAGTTTACGCTCGAGCGTGTACTTTTGTTGCATGTCCGCTCGAGCGGGGAAACATGCGCTCGAGCGGGACTCTGTTTTTCTGAAAATGCTTTTAAATGTGCATCTTTGCATCCTCATCCCATCCTAGGCATTCTTAGGCCTAGTTTAAGACATCTTGATGAGGATATCGTTGTAGAACACACCAAGGCAAATTAGGGATTACGTTATGATATTTCCCATCTGTGTAGCTTAGTGTGTTCAACCTGTGAACTGTGTAGGGTTGGCGACTGGGGAGACACGCTCTAGCATACCGTAGCCCAAACTCTGTGAGTAACAATTGTGTAAAGATATGTTCAACTGATATCTTTTGAATACTGAACTGAACTGTTTACTGAACTGGTATTACTGAATGAATGTATGTCCTTTATTTCTGAACTGTACTGTGGCATCCTTAGTACCTACTGTTTACTGTTACTGTTACTGTTACAGAGATCTCTGTCGGTTCCCTCGTGGAGCCACTACTGTTTACTGACTGATGGCCATCATTACTGTTCGGTCTTTTAAGACCTACTGTTACTGTTATGCTAATGGATGTACCACATATGACTGTTTACTGTACTGAACAACTGAAATACTGATTGAATTGAACTGTTTTCATTACCGTAAGGACATTCATTCTAAACCCCTTTACGCATTATGTTATTCACTGGGCTTTAGCTCACTGCTCATATATATATGTAGGTGTACAGGCACCAGACCGCAGCTAGAGGCGTCAGGGTTACTCCAGTTTTGTCAAGCCAGCCTTTGTGCCTCACTGCGAGGTTCCGAGTTGCCATGCTATGGCTTGGGGGTGTTTTGTTTGTTTTTCCCCCTTCTGTACTATTTTACTGTTCTGTATAGACCGAGTGTTACTGTACTGTTACATAGGGTTGAGTCCCTAGTCTGAATGATTGTAAATATTGTGTATACTGTTCTGTACTGTTTGTATATGTATGAATGCATGAAAAATCTTTTTGCCATACAGACTATCACAGCTCATTGGACATTGTTTAATTACTGTATTGGCTTCTGCCAGGCCCTGTACTCTGTTTTACTGTATCACTGTATCTGCAGGCTTTCGGTAATCTCGGATTACTGGCCGGTTACGGTGCTAAACCCATAGGGCCGGGTTTGGGTCGTGACACATTCATTAGTCATTTTAGTCCAAGAATGAGAATTAAGTCTACTAAATGGAGAGAAGTGTCAAACAAGAAGTTATTTTGGGCATAAGAGAGATGTAATGCCATGGTAATGAACCTCCGAACAAGATTAAACCATTAAGCATGAAAGGGTCTTTTTCTCAAGCTTAAACAACACTCGTTTGAAACAACTCTCAAATAAATAAATAAAAGCCAAGAAAGGAAGGAGAGTGCAGAGATGATTATGTGTGAACATATATATGAAAAACATAAAATAAATGTTATCAACTCAAATAGGTTGGTGTCTAAGGTCTAAACTATCAAACCCACGAGGACTACTACACTACAAGCATACTATATAAAGCATAAATGAAATAAACACACCAAAATAGTCTTAAAACTCACCAAAACAATGCTGGAATTTACATGGAAAGGCTAAAAAAAAGTAAGCTACAATAATGGAGAAATGAAGCTAGTAAGCAAGCCTAAGAAGGGGTGGCTAACCCCTCTACTTTTTGAACCTCAAAACCGCATTTTTAGCTTCTGAAAAACTCTGAAAAACAGTAGTAGAAAGTTGGAAAAAAATTGAGAAAGAAATGGGAAACACAAGGGAAAAAGCTTAAAAAATAAGGTTCAAAGAAGGGTGGTTAACCCCTCCACTTTTGAGAGCTTTAAGCCAAAAGTTTCAGCCCATAAAAACAGTGTAAAAACAATACACAAATAGTAAGAAAAGAGAGAAAAGTAGTGTAGAGATGCTTAAAATTATACCTCTTGAAGAGAGGTAACTCCTTTGTTGACAAACCAACAAGTTCCCACTCTCAATGGCTGAGATTTGAGCTCAAGAACCTCAGCAAGAAGAGCTAAATTTTTGTTTAGGAAGTGTAGAGAGAGAGTGTGTAGGTTGCAAGATAAAGAGAGAGAGTGTTTTACAAGTTTTGGTCCTGTAGGAATTTTTTCTCATCTAAAATCAAGAGGGGTAGGCTTGTATTTATAGAAAAACAACTTCTCCAGTCGGAAATATCTATATAGAGACAGCTGGTGCAAGGCATGCACATGGAGGAGATAACTGGTAGCAAAATATTTACCTGTCGGGACACTTGGCAGGCCGGCTAGGTAGGGGACGGGCGGCTACCAAAAATTGGCCGACCAGCCACAAAAATATACTCTCAAGCTCGCCTTCAAATGGGTATATCTCTCTTATCCAGTATCGGTTTTAAGTGATTCTTGAGTCTAAATTAAAACCCTGGAAGTCTAATTTCCCATGGATGTGGTCTCACATCTAAATTCTAAGTGTACAAAGAGATATGCTTAATTTAGTGAAGGATGCTCATTTCTTTCTTAACAGATTGATGCCTAACTTCAAACGGGCATATCTCCCTCATCCGGGCTCGGTTTTTGGTGATTCTTGAGTCCAAATTAAAGTCCCAGAAGTCTAATTTCCAATGGTAGTGGCCTCACATTAAATTCTAAGTGTACAACCTAATTTAATGAAGGTTGCTCATTTCTTTCTTAACGGTTTGATGCTTAACCTTTTCCCTAACAAGTTTTCTTCCCTCTCCTCCTATTTCCTCCAACTCCAAACCTATAAATAAGATGTTTTTAAAGATTTTTCAAAGAGTTCACATCTCTTTCATTTATTTCCACTTTGTCTTTACTCAGTTTACCAAAAAGTGCAGTATTTTAAATGAAATGCGAGCCTCGGAATATAGTAGAAACATTTGGAATTTTTTTTTTGAAAAAGAGGGTTTTTACGATCTAAAATAGTTTTGGTCAAAATGGGGTGTAATGTTGGAATTAGAAGGTCAAAAATCGAAGCCTTTTGCTGAAGAATTTGAACGATTGTACAGTGTAACTTTCATCATAGAATGTTCAACCTGAGGCGCCCAAGTCTTATGGGCAATCAAAAATAGGGTGTCTATGCCACCGCATTTGTTCAGTGATTTACACCCAATCTTTCATCGTTTGTTTGGTACTGGTTTTCCGAACTAGGCGATACAATTTCAAATGAAGAGAAATCAAACATGAGCATGGCGAGAGAGGGCCTTCGGGTATTTATGTGGGAGGCGATGATGGAAAATGATTGAGATTAGTGAAAGGAGAGATTTGGGTGAAGGATCATCGATAAGAGGAATGGAAGGAAAATACAGCCAAAGAAGTGGGTTGTTAGAAGAGCAGAGCCACCGGGGGAAAGGGAGACTGAATGAGGGTCTTTAGTAGATAAAGGGGGTTGGAGAAGGGTTGCTGGTGAGGGTGAAAGGTTGCAATTTTGGTAGGGGTGGGGTTGTCAGTGGAAAAGTTTAGGGGTAATTCTATTTCCACACACTATATACTCTTTGTGCACATACTTAATGAATCTTTTTTTTATTACAGTTTTGTCCAAAAATAAAATTATCAAAATAACCTTTTATTCTTCATTTAAAACCTTAATTCCTAAACTGTAATCCCCCACCACTCCTTTAGTGGCAACCTTGACTACTTTTTCTGTAGTGCCATCTTTCCCAACTTTGTATTCGATGTCATCCTCCTTAACCTCTTCACGGAATGACTTCATATGTATGGCAGATAGGGCGGTGTAAATATGTGGGTCACGGTGCCTAGGGTTTATAAAGAAATAGTAGATAGTGAAACTAGACACTATGAAGTAAATGGATTGGTAATGGCAGCCGGCGATGGTAGAAGGATGAGTGGAGGTGGCGGTACAATTTTTCAGTAGAGGAGATGGTGGTTGGTCATCAATAAATGAAGAAGATAAGGATTAGGAGGCTAGGGTTAGGGTTTAAATGATGAAGAAGATGAGGGTATTTTTGGTAGGGTAGGATGTGCACTGAGGAAACCATAAAAATTCATTAAGTATGTGTCTAGAGAAAAGATGTGTACTGAGAGGATTTAGTGTGTGTAAATAGAATTACCCTAGCAATTTGGTGGTGGAGGTTCAAAAAAGTGGGGGGTCTTAAGAAGAAATCCAGGTGCATTCATCAGCACTATTTTAAAGTTGAAAAAATATATACAGTTAGTGTAATACTTTTGACATAATTACACTAGTCACATTTGAAGTTTAATTCACATCACACTTACACCTTTTTTTTTTATATTATTTTTGTTATCACTAATTCATTATTGGTATGGGTGAAGAAATGATATTGTCTTCTCTTTTTTACTAAAATTTATATTTTTCTTTTTTTTTTCTTCTTCTTCCGGTGAACCCACCATCGGTGTTAGTTTTGATTGTTTTAACTTTACTAAATAGAGATCAATATAATTATATCAAACTTGTAAGCTAACTATAGTTTTCTCCAATTTTAGGGAAGGTGAATGTAATTTATTCAGTTTTATTTTCAAGGCACTAAAAGGTGGTTAACATTACTGTTTTTCTTAAAAATTATTGTTGCTAGTTATATTTTTTACTTGGATATAAACTTTTTATTTTATTTTTGTTTTTTTTAACTTGGTATCCGACTCATTGAACTAATTCGGGAGACAAATCTCACTGTTCACTAACAAGAGTTTACTCGAATGTAAAAATTAGTTCGATTCGAGGATCAACCCATCACAACCACTCCTCATTGCAACCAATCACTCTTCTCCCCTTCCAGTGCTGCCTCGCTACCCCCAAGCATTCCAGACCATCACATCTCCAATTTGATCTTAAATTTTTTCCTTACTTTGGTTTCTTATAAGATTTTTTTTTTTTTTTTTTTTTTTTTTTTTTGCTTTATAAACCAACGTTAAAATTAGACATAGACAAGTTACATTAGTATAGTAGCCACGTAACGTTATATGACATAATAATATATTATTATGAAAACTGAAACCCAAAATGCAAAAAGGTAGGCTGGGTTTCAAATTTCTTAGACAATAATTTTTCAGCATTTGAAACTAAAAACACTTACAAAAATTTAGAAACAATTTGTTGCATATTAATATATATATATATATACATAAAAAGACTATCAATATAATTTGATCAAAGATAATAAAACAATTCACTCAATTAATCAGAATTAATATAGGAAAGTTCTAGAGATTTTTACAAGCCAGTCATATTTTCAATGGTTATTACCCAACAGGTCCTTAATAGAGACTCTTTTATCTATAGGTCCTGATCATTTTTGTTTATTCTGTTTTTACCTTCATGTTTTTATACTCAGATCTGAAGATGAAAAATGAAGAGAGAGAGAGAGAGAGAGAGAGAGAGAGAGAGAGAGATGGCTGTGAGAGGAAACATATATTTACTTGGTGGACTGTCGGCAACACCATGGATGGTCTGATAAAAAAAAAAAAGAAGCCAGATTTACGAATCCAAATCCAGAAACTGAGAGGTCGAGCATATCTACGCCATGGATGGTTAGCGGGGAAGAGAGAGAAAAAAGAATCCACCACCATCACCGCCGTATTCAAGGAGAATGTTCACAATGAAGTCTAGATCTACAATTGCCGTAGTCCATTATCACCGAGCTACACATGGATGATTTCCAACGAGTTTCCGGTTGTGCTCGGCCGAGCTACGCAAGGATGGTGAGATTGTCCACGCTAAGATTGCACGAGTAGTGGAGGACAACAAACGGCGGCGGCAGCGACAATTCAGATCTGAGATTGATGAGAGAGAAAGAGAAAGAGAGAGAAGATATGAGAGAGAATGGGTTGGGAAGGAATGGGATTTGAACAAATAGTCCATTGAATATGTAGAAAGAGATTTAGAGGTATTCATATTAATGAAGAATATGATAAATCTGTTTAAATCAGTGATAAATTTGTTCAAACTAGTGATAAATTTATTTAAACCAGTGATAAATTTATCACTGTTGAATTTTTGTAAATTTGTTTTTGTGAATTAGTAAGTAAGTGTGTATGTATGTGAGTATGAAATTTATCACTGATAACATTTTATCAGTGATAAATTTATCACTACTAAATTATTGTGAATTTGTTTTTGTGAATTAGTAAGTGTATGGATGTGTTTTTGTGAATTAGTGAATGAATGTGTATATATGTGAGTATGAGATAACAAAATGAACAAAAAGAACAATATATAAGGAACAAAAGGAAGACAACATACAGGGGAGAGCTCGTGAGCAACTTCTTGCTTCACGAGTGTGGTATGATATTGAAGGGTAAAATTGGAAACGAAAATAGGATTGGTTGGTATTAACTTACTTCCATGGGACCGGCCGGTAAGTCCCTCAAAGTTCTACTATATGTGGAAACCGAATATAAGAAATTCAAGTTGGTTTTGTCCATTGGGCCGTATAGGGTCAAAGCCCAATGGGCCACTGATAGGTTGTCGAATAGCCATGGAGGCCCATATGAGACCAGCATTCAGGCCATATGTCGAAGCCGAATAGTCCAGGGGAGATGGAAGGGTCCTGTTGGACCAAACTGCTGGCACATCCCATAAAAGCATGATGATAAGAAAAAGACTATAAAAGGAGGGGAGGAGCCTCAGGAAGGGAACATGCAAAAAATACTAACCTAGACCCCAAGAAGATAGAATATCAACTACCCAAACATATAACTGACTAGATGATCAGAGTGCTAATTTCGGCACCATAGACCGGAGTTGTTTATCTATTTCAAGCGACATCAAAAGGATCTTTGAGGCTTACTTGGACCCGAGGAGCATTTCCCAAAATCCACTTCCCCATACTATAATATCAAAATCTATAAAGAAAATTCATACAACATCAATTTCATTTCAAATTTTCTGTTGATTAATAATATTGGATGGTCCTTCAGGATGAGCCCTAACAGGAATGGTAGTACGTTGTTGTTGTTGCTCCCCACCACCAACTCTCGCAAGTACCAACCTTGAATTGAATTTTTTTTTTCTCCAGTTTTTGTCTACGGAAATGTCTAATACATTTTGTATTTTGATTACAAATTTGAATAAAATTTTGGAAAATAAATGGAAATCTGTGAATGAAATAGAAATTAAATTTTTTCTCCATTTCTCTTTCACTTTCTACATTTCTATTCAAATTCATAATTCAAACAACTTATGAATTTGTTAGGGGAAAAGTAATGTCTTTAGTAATCTTTTTATTTTATATTTCTTTACAAATATTTTACTTTTTAGATTTTTAAGTACATCTCAAAATTAAAAATATTTAACTAGAATATGAAAAAATTTCACTAACAACAAAAGTTAAAAAAACACGAAAATAAAAAACTCAAAAATAATTTTCAAAAACTAAACCAAATATCTCTTTTACACAATTACACTCCTAACAGTGAAATTTAAGACCTCTTCTCTCCCAATTTTACTCGTAATTGTGAAATTCAAGACCTTTCCTCTCGCCATTCCACTCTTAAGAAATCTAAACCCAAAACCTCTCATTAGGAGAAACTTAGTTACCAAAGGACTAGGCACACATACTACAATTCCTTGGTGTAAAATAAATTACACTACTTCTTGTTTTGGTAATGATAATCATCACTACCCTCTCTCATCTTCATCTATACTCTTTTCATTACTATTCATTTTCATGTACACACTTTTATATTGATGATTCATGTACTATGAGTTTGAAAAGGAAGGGAAAAAAAAAAAAAGCAAAACAAAACAAAACAAAACAAAAATGGTAGAGATCCCAAAAATTTTATTAAAAATTCTACCAAATGTCTCACATAGGTGTGGGACCCACATGGGACCCACATTGTGTGGATCCCACACCTATATGAGACATTTGGTAGAATTTTTGATAAAATTTTTAGAGTCTCTAAAATTACTCAAAAAAAGAAAAAAAAAAGAAAAAAAAAAAAAAAAAAACTTAAGAAAGCATGTTGCTCTTTTACTCTTCAGCAACCATTATCTTCTCAGGTTTAAAACAGTTTCCTACTTATCTCAGTAACACTAAGCCTCACTTCAATTCATTTTTTTTTTTTTTGTAAATTAAAAGTTTAGATAGTCTATTAGGTTAAATTCTTTACCTATATCTAATATTGAATTTGTAAAGAAGTGGACAAAATATAAATTATTAATTAAAAAACAATGGCTAATATTTTACACCCAAAAAGACTGAGCTCATTGATGTCTTAATATTTCTCATGGAGAGACTTTATTATATCATTCAATGATGAGTGCAATAATTTTTTTAATTTAAAATAATTATAAATTTATATTCCTATTTCATAGCTATTATTATTATTATTATTATTTTGAACAGAGGAAATTTAGATTAAAGAGAGAAGAATAAAGCCTTTGCAAGGCAACAGGGGGCATGACACCCAAGTAGGAGGCAAGAGATCCTTTATGCTGTGTTTGGTTGGGAGATTTGAAAATAGATTTGGAACGAAAAAAAAAAAGTGTGTGAAATTAGGTGAAATGTAAATACCTTTTCTTTTTCCCTTTTCAAATCTCTTCTCAAATCCTTTAACTAAACACAAGGTTAAGGACTGTCGGGCAATCCAATGGGCAGCCTCATTTGCAGATCTAGGATACACGTAAAAGAAATACAATTTCTCGATGCTATAAAATGGACATCGTCAAAAATAGAAGCACAAACCTAGGGAGGGGCATTTTTAGATACACAAAGCAAAATGGCAGTCTTGTTGTCACCAGCAATTTCCACTTGAGAAAGCTTAAGCTCCTTGGCCATGTGGCGTGCCAATCTGATAGCACAGGCTTCTCCTTGCAAGGGCGAAGCCACTTCCAACTTACGAATTGCACCATCCACCAAAACACCATTCCAGTCCCGCAACAACACGGTGATGGTGGCCTTACTAGATCCAGGGGTCATAGCAACATCACAATTACCTTTAAAACACCTTGGAGGAGGAGTCGAAGCTGCAATAGAAGAAACAGTCGGAGAAGATGGTCTATGCATCGACCACATGTTGGCAGCAATACCTTCAAACTCCTCTCTCTCTTTCCTGGTCTTAAACGTGGTTAACATAGGATCTACCGGAATGTGATTAAAAATCAAATTATTCCTAGATTTCCATATGTGCCTGGCTGTCCACAAAACTGTTAGAAAAATGGTTTAATATAGATATATTTTTGAGCCCAAATTAGAGTGGCCCCCAAATGTTGTTTGGGGTGGGTCCGAAGAAGTGAAGACAAAACGTTAAAACCATTTATGAGTGAATGAGAAGTTGACGTCGTTTTTTCGAGTCTAACAGTAATTTTTTAAATAAAATTCATTTGAATTTTTTCAATAAAAAATTATTGTGGGAATTTAATTTAATTTTAAATTCAAATTTTAGATTCCTAAGTGGTTTCCTAAAATTTGTAATTATGAGAATTTAATTTAATTCTAAATTCAAATTTTAATTATCTAAAATTTTTACATTCTCCTTTATTAATTAAACTATTCAAATAGTTTAAAATAGTTAGTAAACACTGTTCTCTAATTGGGTTGGTTAATAAAACTATTTAAATAGTTTTATAATTATATATTTCCAATTGTTTGAAATCTGTTCCATCCAACGGAACTTTGTTCAAATTTTTTGAAATAAAGCAACGGACAGGGTTGTTTGAATATTTGGTCTTGCAACGGTCAAAACAGTGGTTTTTCAGATTGTACCTGTTCGGGGCTAATGTCTTTGCCTATATATATTGCCTGATTCCAGCAGTCTTGAATCCGTAATTTTGGAGTCTGAAATTTCTCTCTTTGCTGTCCAGATTTCTTTAGTGCATTAATCTTCATTTATAATTTAGGAAAAAATTTCAGAGAGTTAGAACATAGGTTTGGTTCGCCGAACAAATTGTTTGGAGTACTACTACAATTTGTGAAGATCATTGTATCCTGGGAGAAAGACGCCACTCAACCGTAAGTACCGTAGCGGGGCGAATCTGTCTTAAAGACAAAGTGTCACACACTCGACTTGGTCTTAATTTTATTTCGGTTCGATAAATAAATCTGGTATGTTATTTATCTGTTTTGTTTGAGTTTATTTCAAATTATTTTATTTACACAGAAGATTGTTCCAACAATCTTAAGACAGATTCGAATTATTCTGTTTACAGAATTTTTCGTTTGTTTTCCTTTTTCATTCTTCGTAAATAATTTCGGAAGAAAATTATTTTCTGTGGATTTACAAAATAATATTCTGGTCGGAAAAACAAATAGTGATTATGTGCTATTTGACAGATAGTAGTAATATACTGTCTCTTTTCTTTGACAACAACTAGTAGTACGATACTGGTGTCATTAACAATTCAGAATATATTTTTGTAAATTTTTTTCAGAAATTAATTTTGAGTTTTAGAAATTATTTTCTGAGTTTTCATTAATTAAAATTCTGTTTCAGTATTTTAATTATTGAAGTGTTACTGAAATTAATTTTCTTGTGGAGAATTAATTTGGTTAAATAAAATTTTATTTTGTTTCCAAATTAATTGAAAAAATAAAAGTTATAGTTTTTATTTCTTTTATTTTTACAGAATTTAATTTCTTGTGTGGAATCATTTTGGTTAGATAAAATTTTATTTTATTTCCAAATTAATTGAAAAATAAAAGTTATAGTTTTTATTTCTTTTATTTTTACAGAATTTAATTTCTTGTGTGGAATTATTTTGGTTAAATAAAATTTTATTTTATTTCCAAATTAATTGAAAAATAAAAGTTATAGTTTTTATTTCTTTTATTTTTACAGAATTTAATTTTCTGTGTGGAATTAATTTGTTTAAATAAAATTTTATTTTATTTTCAAATTAATTGGAAAATAAAAGTTACATTCTTGTTTCTTTTATTTTTACAGAATTTAATTCTGTGAATTTGGTTTAATTTTCTGTGTAGTATAAATTCTAATTATAATTCTGTTTTATATATTAGAATTGATGGCTATTGAAACAAATGCCCAAACAAGTACTATTGTGGTGGCTGCAATGACGCCAACCCTCTCTCCTGTTGTAACAGTACCAATAAACCACGGTGAAAAGCCAGAGAAGTTCTTAGGAACTGACTTTAAAAGATGGCAACAGAAAATGTTGTTTTATCTTACAACTCTGAACCTGGCTCGTTTTCTCCATGAAGATGCTCCTATCCTGAAAGAGGATGAAACCGACCGGCAAGTGGTTGCTGCGGTTGATGCTTGGAAACATGCCGATTTTCTTTGCCGGAATTATGTCTTGAACGGACTTGACAACACATTATACAATGTCTACAGTCCAATCAAGACAGCAAAGGAACTTTGGGAATCGTTGGAGAAAAAGTACAAAACGGAAGATGCCGGCTCAAAGAAATTTGTGGTTGGCAGATTTTTAGATTTTGTAATGGTTGATTCAAAAACTGTGATCAGCCAAGCTCAAGATTTCCAACTCATCCTGCATGACATTCACGCAGAAGGTATGTCTCTCAGTGAATCCTTTCAAGTTGCAGCCTTAATTGAAAAATTACCAAAAGGCTGGAAGGAATTCAAGAACTACCTCAAACACAAGCGCAAAGAAATTTCTATGGACGAGTTAATTGTGCGTTTGAGGATTGAGGAGGACAACCGCAATTCTGAAAAACGGGCTGATAAGCCTCCTATGGAGTCTAAGGCAAATGCGGTGGAACATGCTTCAAAAACCAAGAAACGAAAGTCTTTTGGAGAAAGTTCATCACAAGGCTCTAAAGGGGGGGAAAATAAAAAGTACAAGTTTAATGGCAAATGTTACATCTGTGACAAAGAGGGACATCGGGCCAAAGATTGCCGTAGCAAAGGCAAAAGCAAAAGAAGAACAAGCAAGAAGCCTGCTCAAGCCCACATGACCGAAGTGGATAATATTTCCAATGGTGTCGATGACATCAATCTTTTTGCAGTTGTTTCCGAGGCAAATCTTGTCGGAAATCCTAAAGAATGGTGGTTGGACACTGGTGCTACTCGCCATATCTGTGCCGACAAAAAGATGTTCACATCTTATTCTTCAGTGGATAATGGTGAACAACTCTTTATGGGTAACTCCTCAACTTCTAAAGTTGAAGGACAAGGAAAGATTGTACTCAAGATGACATCTGGAAAGGAACTCACTCTCAACAATGTGCTGCATGTACCGGACATTCGCAAGAATCTTGTTTCCAGATCTTTGTTGAGTAAGAATGGGTTTAGGCTAGTATTTGAAAGTGATAAATTTGTACTTACTATGAATGGGATGTATGTAGGAAAATGTTACATGTCTGATGGCCTTTTCAAGTTAAATGTAATGACCGTTGTACCCTCAGTTATTAATAATACTACATCTTCTTCTTACTTACTTGAGTCTTCAAATTTATGGCATGGTAGACTAGGACATGTTAATTATGGATCTTTGCGTAGATTAATTAATATGGAATGTTTACCTAAATTTAACATTGATTCAAATCATAAATGTGAAGTTTGCGTTGAGGCAAAATTATCTAAAACTCCTTTTCATTCAATTGAAAGAAGTACGGAACCACTTGAATTAATTCATAGTGACATTTGTGATTTTAAATCAATTCAAACTAGAGGTGGGAAAAAGTATTTTATCACTTTTATAGATGACTATACTAGATATAGTTATGTTTATTTAATTCGAACCAAAGATGAAGCTCTGGAAACTTTCATTCAATATAAGAATAAAGTTGAAAATCAACTTGGTAAGAAAATCAAGAAACTTAGAAGTGATAGAGGTGGTGAATATGAATCACCTTTTAGTGAGTTTTGTAAAGAACATGGAATAATTCATCAAACCACCGCTCCTTACTCACCTCCGCAAAATGGAATTGCTGAAAGGAAAAATAGGACTTTAAAAGAAATGATGAATGCCATGTTAATTAGTTCTGGATTACCTCAGAACTTGTGGGGGGGAAACAATACTTTCTGCTAATTATATTTTAAATAAAGTACCCCGAAAAAAATAAATCAAACACCTTATGAATTGTGGCATGGAAGAGTACCATCCTACAAATACTTAAAAGTGTGGGGGTGTTTGGCTAAAGTGGCTATTCCTAGTCCTAAAAAGACTAAGATAGGTCCTAAGACCATTGATTGCATTTTCATTGGTTATGCCAAGAATAGTAGTGCATATCGGTTTTTGATTCATAAATCAGAACATTCCGAAATGCATGTAAATACTATTATTGAATCTCGGAATGCATCGTTCTTTGAACATGTATTTCCGAATAAGATTGGACAAGAGACTAGTAATAAGAAAAGATCTTTTGATGCTATTACTAGTAATGATCAAGAACATGATCAAGAACAAGAGTTAGATGAAAATGAAGAAGAGGAACCTAGGCGTAGTAAACGTGCTAGAACCTCAAAATCTTTTGGTTCAGATTTTCTAACATATATGGTAGAAAATGAGCCTTTAACTTTTAAAGAGGCTATGCCCAGTCCTGAAGCTCCTTTATGGAAAGAAGTTGTCAACAGTGAAGTTGAATCCATCTTGCAAAATCACACTTGGGAACTAGTGGACTTACCACCAGGTTGTAAACCTCTTGGATATAAGTGGATTTTCAAAAGGAAAATGAAAGCGGATGGATCAATTGACAAATACAAGGCAAGACTTGTAGTCAAAGGATTTAGACAAAAAGAAGGTCTTGATTACTTTGACACGTACTCACTGGTTACTAGAATAACATCCATTAGAATGCTAATTGCCATTGCATCTCTATACAATCTTGAAATTCATCAAATGGATGTTAAAACCGCTTTCTTAAATGGTGAGTTAAATGAAGAAATTTACATGGAACAACCAGAAGGGTTTTCTGTTCCAGGGAAAGACACGAAAGTGTGTAAATTGGTTAAATCATTATATGGTTTAAAACAAGCGCCAAAGCAATGGCATGAGAAATTTGACAAGGCAATGATGTCAAATGGATTTAAAATTAATGAATGTGACAAATGTGTTTATATTAAAAACATAGATAAAGGTTATGTCATTGTATGTCTTTATGTAGATGATATGCTCATCATAGGTAGTAATAATGATATGATTAAAACTACCAAGAAAATGTTGAATAAACATTTTGACATGAAGGACATAGGCATTGCTGATGTAATTCTTGGTATGAAAATTACCAAAACATCAGAAGGATATGCTTTGTCACAATCTCATTACATTGAGAAAATACTTGACAAATTCAGCAAAGATGATGATCATCTTGCTAGAACTCCTGTAGATGTTAATTTGTATCTTTCTAAAAATGTACAGGAAAGTATTTCTCAATTAGAGTATGCCCAAATTATTGGGAGCTTAATGTACTTGATGAACTGCACCCACCCAGATATAGCTTATACAGTAAGTAAATTAAGTAGATATACGAGTAATAGAACACTGGAAAACAATGATAAGGGTTCTAAGATATCTCCGATTTACTCGTAACATTGGGCTTAACTATACTAGATATCCAGCAGTACTTGAAGGATACTGTGATGCAAATTGGATATCGGATACTAAAGACTCGAAGTCCACCAGTGGGTATGTCTTTACTCTTGGTGGGGCGGCTGTATCTTGAAAATCTTCCAAACAGACTTGTATTGCTAGGTCTACTATGGAATCTGAATTTATAGCTTTAGACAAAGCAGGGGAAGAGGCAGAATGGCTTCGCCACTTCCTTGAAGATATTCCAATATGGCCAAAACCGGTGCCTGCTATATGCATACATTGCGATAGTCAATCAGCTATAGGTAGAGCACAGAGTCATATGTATAACGGTAAGTCACGACACATTCGTCATCGACATAACACCGTGAGACAACTACTCTCTAATGGAATTATTTCCATAGAATATGTTAAGGCTAAAGACAACATAGCGGATCCACTAACCAAAGGGTTAGCAAGAGAGTTAGTTGAGAATTCATCGAGGGGAATGGGATTAAAGCCTATTAAATAAGAGTTACCACAACGGCAACCCAACCTAGTTGACTGGAGATCCCAAGATCTAGGTTCAAAGGGACAACCGAGTTGTGATTGACTCAGAAGGATCACTGTGGAGTCCAACTCCTACCCATTTCTATGATGAAATAAGTGATGTCTGCAGCAATTTAGGTTAAGTAATACTTTTAATAATTCTTATATCTAGGTAAACCTAGTGGAGTATGGCAGGATACTTTTCATAAGAATCACCTATGTGAGTGTGAACTGGGCCAGTTCTATAAGATTTGTGAAGGGCTACGAGTCTTTAGAGCACTCATGAAAGACCAGGTTGTTCAGGGCCAAAATGAACACAATAGTGAGAACTAAACTGTGTCTGGAGATATACTGTGTGAGTTCTATTGTCTTGGTTTACACAAACGGCTGAACAGTTCAAGACATCATGTTCACTGGTTAGCTAGTAAATCCGATAGTGTCTCACAAGGGAAGGTTCAAAGCCAAAAGCTACCTATCCTTTGCAGAATATTTCCAATTTCTGTACTCTCTGTAATTAGATCATGTTGTTGCATTTTCTCTCCGTCAAATTCCATTCATGTGGGGGATTGTTGGAAAAATGGTTTAATATAGACATATTTTTTAGCCCAAATTAGAGTGGGCCCCCAAACGTTGTTTGGGGTGGGTCCGAAGAGGTGAAGACAGAACGTCAAAACCATTTATGAGTGAATGGGAAGTTGACGTCGTTTTTTCGAGTCTAACAGTAATTTTTTAGATAAAATTCATTTGAATTTTTTCAATAAAAAATTATTGTGGGAATTTAATTTAATTTTAAATTCAAATTTTAGATTCCTAAGTGGTTTCCTAAAGTTTGTAATTATGAGAATTTAATTTAATTCTAAATTCAAATTTTAATTATCTAAAATTTGTACCTTCTCCTTTATTAATTAAACTATTCAAATAGTTTAAAACAGTTAGTAAACACTGTTCTCTAATTGGGTTGGTTAATAAACTATTTAAATAGTTTTATAATTATATATTTCCAATTGTTTGAAATCTGTTCCATCCAACGGAACTTTGTTCAAATTTTTTGAAATAAAGCAACGGACAGGATTGTTTGAATATTTGGTCTTGCAACGGTCAAAACAGTGCTTTTTCAGATTGTGCCTGTTCGGGGCTAATGTCTTTGCCTATATATATTGTCTGATTCTAGCAGTCTTGAATTCGTAATTTTGGAGTCTGAAATTTCTCTCTTTGCTGTCCAGATTTCTTTAGTGCATTAATCTTCATTTATAATTTAGGAATAAATTTCAGAGAGTTAGAACATAGGTTTGGTTCGCCGAACAAATTGTTTGGAGTACTACTACAATTTGTGAAGATCATTGTATCCTGGGAGATAGACGCCACTCAACCGTAAGTACCGTAGCGGGGCGAATCTGTCTTAAGGACAGAGTGTCACATACTCGACTTGGTCTTAATTTTATTTCGGTTCGATAAATAAATCTGATATGTTATTTATCTGTTTTATTTGAATTTATTTCAAGTTATTTTATTTACACAGAAGATTGTTCCAACAAAAACTTGGCTAAAGAAGTCCACCCGATCTGAGCGCTTAGCAAAGATTTGGAACTGATCACAGGTCCACTTTATAACAAAAGGGTCTGCATTGTGTTCAAATTTAAGACCCAGAGCTCCAAACCACACAGCCTTTGTCGAACTGCAGCCAAAGAGCAAGTGTTCGACCGTCTCAGATTCAATTTGGCAAACATGACACACTTCCTTGCTATCACATCTGCGCCGGACCAAATTTTGTGAAAAAGCCAAATAGTTATTACAAACCCGCCACCAGAACTGATGGATTTTGGGAGGAATAGGTAGATGCCAAATCAATTTTCACACCTCCTTGGGAACCCACAGCGACCAAGACGGTCTTGCCTGAAACCCCATCCCTCCAACCTCCTTTGGAAGAGTCATTTTGTTCCAAGCAGCGCAGTGTTTCCCTCCGCCATCCGGTTCTCCTTTCCACCAGAAATTGCTCACCAAAGAGTTCAACTTGTCACAGAATTTTTGAGGAAACAAAAAACAAGCCATGGCAAAAGAGGGGATGTCTTTAACCACTGATTTAATTAGCATATTACATAGCTATTAGAACACCTACAAAACATTATGTAAGCCATCTTATGTGGTTCAAATTCGGTGAATACATATAAACAACTCGAGACAATGAGTATAAATATTGTTATTTGACTTAACATATTTAATTATAAACGTGTTAAAAATATTTAATTAATGTATTAAGTTAGCAAATGCAAAAAATTACTAAAGGTGTACTAAGATAAACTAGTAAAAAGATAAAATGAAATAACTGTAATATCAATTGAAAATAAAATGTTAGACTTGAATACAAAATTTTAAAACATAAAATGTTTAAAGTTTTATTTATTTATTTTAATTTATTTTACTTTATTTATATATTTTTAACTTTTTATCTTAAAATAGGGTTAAGTTGCCGTAGATCGTAAAAAATAAATAACTTTAATAATGTGAGTGGACCTTCAATTTCTTAAATAGAAAGAATCGAACACCTTGGTAGCCACAATCAAACTCCCCTCCTGTCACCCTTAAGTCTTAGAAATAAAAAGTTTAAATCATTATATATATATATATATATATATTATATCAAATTAATTTTAATTTTAATTTTTTTTAAATTTACAAGAACCTGTTATGCTGTTGTAATTTTGAGTTTGTGAAGTAATCTATGCTATACAGTATGGAAAAAAAATACATTTATCTGTTTCAGATTATTGTCAAATATTCCAAAAGACAAGTAAATGTATTGCGGTTAATTGGACATTCTAGTAGTGTTTTCAATTATAACACTCCCAAATAAATGACATAATGAAGTCTAATTGATTCATTCAATCATACTAATCAAGTGGTCAAATTCCTATATTTGTATTACATTCATGTAAGAGATTTACAAAAGGAGTCTACATGCAATACATATTCAAACTTCTTAAAGAGTGAATTCATAACATATGCGACGATTAAAAGCAAAAGACATAACACAAAATGAATGTCCCAAAGGCTACAAGTTCCAAGACTTAAGCCAGATTACACAAAAGATGGTTATCGAAAAACCATACAAATAAAGCCTTGGCTTGTCAAAATATACAACAAAAATAAAGAGTCTCGTGCTCTCAAAACACATTCATCGCCTTTAGTTAGGTGAAATCACCACATTATTTCCTGCACAAATCCACTAGGGGTGAGCAAAAATCTAGTAGGAAGATCTTAACAAAGTATGGCCTTGTTTGGGAAGTTGGCTATTTAGTAGGCTATTTTAATTTTTGGCTATTTTAGTAGGCTAAAATTTTTGTGTTTGGAAAGATTGTTGGATTTTTTTTGTAATTGGATGTAATGGTTGTGAGAGAAAAAGTGAAATGATTTTGGATTTGATGTGACATTTTGTCTTGTTGACTATTTTAACCTGTTTGATCTTTGTGGATTTTAACCTAAAAAGCTAAATTTTAGCCTTTGCCAAACAAGACCTATATATGTTTAAGCAGTCTCACAATATGCATGTTATGCAATGTAATTGTTAATGTATATATGGTATTCCTAGATATATTAGGTATTGATTTCTTGGATATATTTGGAAATAGCCATAGATAAGTTTCTTGTAGGATACTATTTCTCATAGTTAGGTTTCTAGTAGAATACTCTTTCTCAGCCTATATATATATATATATATATAGGTCTTCTATTGTATAGGATAAATTGATTAAATACAATACATATCATTTCCTCTTTCTCTCTCTCTACTATTCTAACATGGTATCAGAGCTATTATAACATGGTATTAGAGCTATTATAACATGGTATTAGAACTATAGTTTAAGCTCTAGGTGTTTTTCACCCTACCGGTAGACGACAACTTGCCTTGGTTGCCCGTCGGACCTCAATCTATTACGTTGTCATATTTTTCAGTCAGTATCGCTTTGTGGTGATCTCTTCCTTTGTCCACTAATATATTCTTATCCCAAATATCTCTATCAAATTTTTTGTTTTATCCACTTTTTTGTGTGTTTCTGCTCTACTTTGTCTTTCTCTCTATTTTAACCTCAAATAGGTTTCTATCTTCAAACCTATTTGAGTTTGAGGAGGGGTATTATACCTATATCATGGTGAGCATCATGATATACCATGTGAAGCACCTAAGCCCCAAATCGCCTCCTTTGGTGCACAACCTAACCCGCTCCTTGCGTACTATCCAAGCCGCCCCTAGCGCACTCAGTCATCTATTGCCATCATCGTTCAGTACCACATCATAAGTTATGTGTGTGACACGCTTGCTGGTTCAAAATCCAGTTCTCTACATCGATTCGGCATGACCCCTTTAAACTATCCCAACGTTTAGTTCTCTACGTCGGTCAGGCATGACCTCTTTAAATTGTCCCGACATTGATTCTGGTTAACCTCTAACATTGGTCTGGCATAACCTTAAACTGTCGTGGCATTAGTTTCGGTCAGTTTCTACAACGGTCCGGTATGACCATAAACTGTCTCCCAGCATTAGCTCCAGTCTCCGATATATTTCAAGCACCCTTCTGCTTCGATTCAGACTTTGCAATTTATTTGCCTTTTATTTTATTTAGTTTTATTTCATGTTTTAGTTTCTCTCTCCAAACTCAAGATGTTTGTCCTGCTTGAGTTTGAGGGGGGATGTTAATGTATATATGGTATTCCTAGATATATTAGTTATTGATTTCCTAGATTTATTTGGAAATAGCCATAGTTAGATTTCTTATAGGATACTCTTTCTTATAGTTAGGTTTCTAGTTATAGCGATATGGGCTTAGACCCAATCCATTTATTGTTCTTGAATCTGGGAAACCATATTCGTGATGGTCGTTCTTTTCTCTTCATATTTGGTTTTGGCTTTGGGGGTCAACACTGCCCTTGTTGGGGTCGACACTGCCCTCTTATCTTTGTTTTGTTAAGCTCCAAGGGTCGACATTAGTGTTGGAAGGGTCAACACCATCTCGCTGCCGAGTTCTTGGAATAGCTATTGAAACATAGTGTCGACACCAGCCTTGCAGGTGTCGACACTTGTCTTCTGTTGTTGGCCTCAAGGGTCGACACCAGCCTTGTCAAGACCCAAACCCGCCCCTATAGGTTTAGCGTCGTAACTGGCCAGTAATCCTGGGATTATCAAAGGCCTCTGACCTAAATATCATAATAATAAAGGGGTTGCAGAAGCAAATATAGAAACATACATAGTCCATAGAGCTTTACAGACATATATGGAACAAAAATTTCAAAACTGAAATATATACAGACATAATGATGTCCAACTTCCTTATGTTTTACATCACCATATAGGTAGCATCATAAGGGACTTAGCCCAGTGAACAAATAAACAAAAATAAAATAACAAAACATCCTTGACGTGGATCACAAAACTTGACTTTTCAAATGGGAACCTCTCCGGGAGGCACGGCGGCTGGTTAACCTAAAACTCTACAGGCAGCAACTTAGGCCTGGTCACGCGCCTACTCACCTACATACATAAATAATACAGTGAGTTGGAGCCTAGTGAATAATAACAGAGTAAAGAGTTTTAATAAATGATCTCCATCACAGAATCAGAAATCAGAGTTTATGTTAGGAATATATTCTTATTAGAAACAGAGTCTTATGCATATTTAGGTTACAAATCAAAAACAGATTCATATACATATTCATATTCAGATTTTGCATATGATCGTATGTGGTACATTCATTAGCACTAACAAATCCGATGACCTATAAAGGGACGACCGAAAAGGTATTCCGATGACTCATGTGCACTGAGATGTTTTCGATGACCCATAAAGGGACGGCCATAAAGGCATTCCAATGACCCATAAAGAGACGGCTATAAAGGTATTCCGATGACCTATAAAGGGACGCAAATCATATAATGCTATGGATGCCACGAATACATTTTAGAAACTTGGACAATCATTCATTTATATAAAACATAGCATTTCAGAAAACTGACCATTTCATATCATCATAAAATAATGAAAGTCAAACATAACTTTATAGAGTTATTACTTACAAATGGCTCTGGCACCAAAAGAGAGAAAGCGGGTGATTCGGATAATCTATGGCGCGTGACCTACACAAATACATAGCAGATACACATTGAAACACACGCTCGGAATATACTTAACTTATTACATTTTGTTCTTGTGTGTTTCTAAGTCTCATCCTCATTATTATGTCTTAATTGAGGCTTAAGAATGCCTAAGATGCAATAAAGATGCCAAAATGTATTTCAAAACACATAGTCAAATTTGTTGAAAATAGGGTCCTCGTTTGAGCGTAGCTTCCTTCGCTCGAGTGGAGGCTTAAAATAAATGTGGTGGCTCAATCGCAACTTCGGTCACTTGAGCGGTCTGTAAACTCTGCAAAAGTACTAGTTATGTGAATTCTCCGCTCAACAGTCGCTCGAGCATAAGACTGAGGTCCTCGCTCGAGCACAACTATTGTCAGTTGAACGGTCTGTAAAAATGGTAAATTTCTGGGAGCATGCATTTTACGCTCAAGCCAACTCTAGGTCGCTCAAGCAAAAGTGCAAAATACAGAATGGTCGCTCAAGCGCAAGATACGTTGCTCGAAAGGTGAGGCCGACATCTGGAATTTCTAGATTGATGTTCTAAGTCCAAAACTCAAATTTAAAGCTGTTAAACACCTCTTTTGGGCCCAAAACTTGAGAAAACATGTATAAAACCATAGAACTTCATGAATTAAAAGTCTTTTTGCAAAAATCAAGGCCCAAAGAGCAAGTCAATTGTTGAAATCCAACTTGAAACACATGCATGATAAAACATGATTTCTTTCCTCCCAAACATGATCAATTAAGGTAAAAGGATGTAGAATTTGATGAATTCCCCAAATAAGGTTTGAACAATGGCAAACATGAGAGAATTTCTTAGAAATCAAACTTAACGTATGAGGAATGAGCATGCATGCATGATTTAGCCCCTAATTCACCACTTAAAGCTTAATTCTTGTTCTAATTCCTCTTGAATTCGTGTGTTATGTCTCAATTACACAAGTAAAGGCTCAAATCCTTACCTAACTCTTGAATTAGGCTCTAGCTTGCTATATCTTTAAGTTTCCAAACCAATTCCCTTTAATTCTCTAGCAAACTCCTTCCAATGCCAAGTTTGATCTCAAAACCCTCTTGATCACTTCTTCCTCTCTCTCACATTTTTAGCAAGCTCAAATAAGGAAAATGAGATGATTTAAAGTGATATTTAAGCCTTATATAGGCTTGGTTAGGAAAATTAATTAATTGGAGTTAAAGATAACTAAATGGGATCATTTTATTCTAATTTATTCATTCTGAATTGAATTTCAATTGAACTTATCAAAATTCCCCAAAAATTCCAAATAACACATATATCAAGTCAAATTCATGATCGGATGCCGACACGGCCTTCAATTCGTAGAACAAAACAAAACAAAAACACAAACATATTTTTCTACGATGGATAGATAGAAACATAAATAATGTAACACACATGCAATTAATTCAGAATTTCATCTTAATCACTCATTAGACATAATTAATCATGGTTTATCGACTAATCATACGTCGAGGTTGTTACAATCTTGCCTCCTTAAAGAGTTTGGTCCTCCAAATTCGAATTACCTTTATTTTGAAAGAACATCGGGTTCAAAGGAAACAAATTAGGGTATCTTTTCATCATATCTTCCTCCGTCTCCCAAGTTGCATAGGTCCCTCCGTGATTTTGCCAATCAACTTTTACCAACAGTATTTCTTTGTTCCTCAATCTTTTGATTCGGTGGTTCACAATCTGAATTGGCCTCTCTTTGTACATATAGTCATTTTTCAAGAGCACATGAGTTGGTTTAATCACGTGGAACGGATCTCTCAAATATTCTCGTAGCATTGAGACATGAAAAACATTATGCGTATGTTCCATGACCGGCGATAAGGCTACTCGATATGTCACCACGTTAATGTTCTCTAAAATCCCATATGGCCCAACTTATCTCGATGCTAACTTGCCCTTTAAACAAAACTGAGTTTGCCCTTTCGTAAGAGTTACTTTAATAAACACATGATCCCCAACATCATATTCCCTGTCTCTTCTTTGGACATCCGCATAACTCTTTTGGTGACTTTATACAATTTTCAATCATTGCTGAATCAATTTCACATTTTCAATGGTTTCGTGCACAATTTCCAGTCCTAACAAAGGTCTATCGCCTCATATTTCAGCCCAGCAAATCAGAGATCGGCATTTCCTACCATACAACGCTTCATAAGGAGACATACCGATACTTGAATGATAACTATTGTTGTATACAAACTTAGCCAGAGGTAGATAAGTTTCCAAATTCCCTTGGAAATCTAATACACATATTCTGAGCATATCTTCCAAGGTTTGAATGGTTCGTTCAGATTGGCCATCTGTCTGTGAGTGATAAGCACTGCTTAGTTTTAACTCAGTTCCCAAAGCTTGCTGTAGACTCTGCTAGAATCTTGAAGTGAACTTAAGATCTCTGTCAGACACAATAGATACTGGCACACTGTGCAATCTTACAATCTCATTCACATAGATGTTAGCCAATTTATCCGCATTATACAAAGATTTGACAGGCAAAAAATGGGTAGATTTAGTTAAACGATCAAAACTAACCCAAATAGAATCCATACCTTGGAAGGAGCGAGGCAATCCCACAATGAAGTCCATGGTAATATACACCCATTTCCATTCTGGTATTAGAAGTGGCTGAAGCAATCCAGTAGGTCGTTGATATTCAGCTTTAACTTGTTGGCAATGCAGGCATCTAGCCAAAAAATTAGCAATGCTTTTCTTCATTCCCGGCCACTAGAAATTTTGCTTTAGGTCGTGGTACATCTTTGTATTTCCCGGATGCATAGCAAGTTTAAAATTGTGACCTTCAGTCATAACTCGTTTTCGTAAGTCAGAACAATCTGGTACACAAAGTCTATTCTGGAATTTCAACACACCCTTTTCCATCATAAATCCTAGCTTTAGTTTTGAGTCAATCTCATCACAAATTTTCTTCAAGAACTCAGCCTCAAGTTGTCTCTCTTTAATCTCTTCAATGATTGCAGATTAAGCAGAAATGACAACTAAGATCCCACCATGTTCACACAACATAATTTTAATTTCACTTCTTTCTAGGTCGCATAGAAAATCCTTTTAACTGGTGAGTAAACATGACAAATTCCCAAAAGATTTCCGGCTCAAAGCATTCGCAACGGTATTGGATTTCCCTGGACGATACAAAATCTATAAGTCATAATCTTTAATTAACTCTAACCATCTCCTTTGTCTCAGTTCAGTTCTTTTTGGGTGAAAAAATATTTTAAGCTTTTGTGATCCGTATATACTTCACAAGTCACTCCATACAGATAATGGCGCAAATTTTCAAGGCAAACACCAAAGCTTCCAATTCAAGGTCATAAGTTGGGTAATTCTTTTCATGTGGATGAAGTCGTCGTGAAGCATAAGTAATCACTTTTCCATTTGCATTAACACACACCCCAAACCTTTGTATAAGCGTCGCTATAAATTTGGAATCCGTTAGTTCCATTAAGCAAAGTCAAAATTGGTGCAGTTACCAACCTGGTCTTTAATTCTTGGAAAACAAACTCCCCGTGATCATTCCAATCAAATGATGTAGTTTTTTATGTCAATTGCATAAGTGGCAAAGCAAGTTTGGAGAAGTCTTTTACAAATCTGCGATAATAGCCTGCAAGCCGCAGAAAACTTTGAACTTTTAACACATTGGTTGGTCTTGGTCAGTCCACAATAGATTCAATTTTCTAAGGATCAACAGAGATGCTATCTTTATTGACTACATGTCCCAGAAATGCTACGCTGTCAAGCCAGAATTCACATTTGGACAATTTTGCATATAACTTCTTTTCTCTCAAAATCTATAAAGCAATTCTCAGATGATTTTCACGTTCTTCCCTACTTTTAGAATAAGTCAAGATGCCGTCAATAAATACAACTATAAATTCATCGAGAAATTGTTTGAAAACCCTGTTCATTAGGTCCATGAAAGCCGCAGGTGCATTCATTACCCCAAATGGCATTATTAAAAATTCATAGTGTCCGTATCTAGTCCGGAAAGCAGTTTTCTCAATGTCTTCTGCCTTAACTTTTAATTGATGATAGCCCGACCTAAGGTCAATTTTAGAAAACACTTGGGCTTCCTGGAATAGGTCAAACAAATCATCTATTTGGGGCACTAGATATTTATTCTTGATAGTTATTCTATTCAATTCCCGGTAATTAATACATAACCTCAAGGACCCATCTTTCATTTTAACAAACAAAGCTGGAGCACCCCAAGGTGAAGTGCTCGGTCGGATGAATTTCTTGTCTAACAGTTCTTGAAGTTGGATTTTCAATTCTCTCAATTATGGGGTTGACATTTTATAAGGGGTCTTACAAATAGGTTGTATTTTAGGTACTACATCAATAGTAAACTCAATTTCCCTATCAATTAATTCCCCGAGTAAATCATTAGAAAATATATCAGGAAATTCACAAACAACAGGAATAGTCTCCACATTAGGACTGATCGCAGATACAGTCAATACATAACACAAGTAGCCCCGACACCCTTTTCTCAATAACTTTCTGGCTTTCATAAATGAAATCAAGTGCGGCGGAGGAACTACCCCATTCCCAATAAAGATAAACTCAGGCATACCAGGTGGTCAAAACACGACAGATTTACTCACACAATTAATGGTGGCATAGTATTTCGTCAACTAATCCATACCCAGAATACAATCAAAATGAGTAATTTCCAATGGTAACAAATCAGCATGTAACAACATATCTCCAACCATAATGTCACACGCAGAATACACATAAGCACATAATATAAAGCCTCCAGATGGTGTAGATACAGATAGTAGATAATTCAATGGTTCTAAGTGTCGAGTTAATTTCCGAGAAAAGGCATGCGACACAAATGAGTGTGTAGAACCAGAATCTATCAAGACATATGCATTTTGTGCACAGATAGAAATTATACCTGACACCACAAACTCGGTGTTCTGTACATCCCCAGGCACTAGTGCGAACACTCTCCCTTGTTTTAACGTTTCATTCCCGGTGTTGCCTCTGGCACTAGTTTTTGCATTTGGCCTCGTTACAGAAGCAGATCAAGCTGAATTTATTGCGAGGCAATTGGCATTCTCAGACCTGATTGGACAATCTCTCATCATGTGGCCAGTTTTACCACACCTAAAACAGGCACCCGTTGCACGGTAACATACACCTTTGTGTTTCCTCCCACATTCTGAGCAAGTCGATATGGATCCACCACTCTAGCTTAAGCTACTAAAAAATCCTGTGTTTTGCTTCTTTGCAAATGACCAACCCTTCTTGAAATTAAATCTGGACCTCTTGCCCTTCCATTCGGTTGTTGGAGCTTTAGCTTGTTTCTTTGCTGCTAGAGTGTTTTCTGCCATCAATGCTCTATCAAGTGCTTCTACATATGTAGGCAACTTCAAGACGCCTACCCGATCAAACACATCCAAATCTAGTCCCCCCTTAAATTTTCAAGCTTTTTTGTAATCAGTGTCGACCATATGAGGAACAAATCTAGCGAACTCAGTAAACTTAGATTCATACTCAGCTACAGTCATGTTGTCTTGCTTGAGTTCTTGAAATTCAGAAACCTTTTGGTCCCGAAAATACTGAGGAAAGTACTTGTCGTAGAATATCTCATTGAATTGAGTCTATATCATGTTCCCATTATTAATTCGAATAAACAATCACCATCTTCAGGCTTCATCTTTTAGGTTATAAGTGGCCAATAAAACTTTCTGCGTCTCAGAGCAAGGAAACACTTCAAATAGTTTCTCCATTTCGAGCAACCATGTCATTGCCCTTAAGGGTTCAATACCTCCTAAGAAAGTTGGCGGTTTCATCTTCATGAACTTCTGAGTTAAATTTATAATTTCATTGTTATCTGGTTCAACTTGGATCGGAATGGGTGGAGGAGGCGGAGGTTGTTGTCTTTGCTGTTGTATCATTGCTTCAGTTAGGACTGCGAGCATTTGTTCTATTCGGCTCATTCAAGCCTTAAAAGATCCTGCTACATCATCACTTCTTACATTTTCTATCGCTATAGGTAAATAGAATAATAATAAACATAGGAAAATAATTATTTTCACAATGTTCGGAACATTCAATCCCAGTTCATTCGTTTTAATTTCATGTTGTAGACACCTCATTTTTGATCGACCTTAAGACTCAGACGTCACCAGTTGAGCGCTCGGTGATGTTGCATTTTGTGCTCGTTCTAAGGTTTTAGAGTCTTGGCTGTGAGCCTTACCTCCAGACTTCGGGGCTCTTTTGTGCTTCGCCTCGGTTTGTGAACGGGTTCCTATTTTCTTCGTTTTCTCTTCCTGAAGGGAGGGAGAGGTCTCGTAGACCATCTCTCAATGGCCATGGGCTATGTTTCGTGGTCGTAGGCCATTTTTTCCGTTTGGAGCCCGGTTTCTGATTTTCGAAGTCGTCAACCGTGTGCCTCGGTTCGGGACCGCTTAACTACCTCCGTTTGCTCCGATTTTTGGCACAAATCTTATTTCCTCCCTTTAGAGGAACACTGTGGCCCGGGACACCACCTTTGTGGTCATATGCCGCTTCCGGTGCCTAACAGTCTGTTTTCGGGGCCCCAAATCGCGCGTTTTGGCCCCCGAACCTTAGTTTTGCATCTGTTTTGGTCCGTTTTTGGTAGAGACCCTATTTTCACTATTAAGAGGATGGTAGGGTGGTGGTTGGCCACATATTCCCCTCAAAAGCCAGTTTTCTCATTTTCTCTCTCTAAAAGCCGATTTTTCTGATAAAAAGTTGGTTTTTCCTACTTTTGAGCCACGTTTTCTGGCTTTTCATACCACCATGGTGATCTACTCACCTGGGAGGCCACCGATATGGGTAGGCCGACCAGTAGTTCACTTTGACCCTTTTGAACCTAGCTTTAAAGCTAGCTTTTGTCTCTCCTGGGTCACATTTTCTGGTTTTTCTCCACAGGGCTGTGTGGGAGGCCACCTTTCTGGGTAGGCCGACCAACAATTGTTTTTGAACCTTTTGACCCCTGGTCGGCCGACCAGGGGGAGTGGCCGGCCGGCCACTTGAACTGGCCGGCCTGCTTATTACTTTTCCTTTCTTTGAGTGTAATCCAGCTGTGCCAGCTGGAGATCATTTGGGGCATCCTCTATACACGTGTATGGAGGATCTTTCAAGCTTCCAAGGGAAGCTTTGGCCTCTCTTCTCTATAAGAGAGGCCCTCCTCTTCCATTAGGGAGGTTAGACACTTTTAACCAAGGCTTATACACCTCTCCCTCCATTGTTACCATTCCAAGCTCCAAAACCCTAACTTCCTTGGTCCATTTACACTACAACCCATAGCACCACACCACCATCATCCATTCCAGCCCCTTGGAAGTCATTTGCAAAGGTTGAAAGCTCATTTCCTTGGACCAAAGGCTGCTGGAAAGTTAGGCTACAAGGGTAAGCTCCTATTCTCCCCATTTTTGCACTATTTTTTTCTATACCTTAGCCCTTTTTTCTTACATTTTTGGGCTTAGGAATGAACTAAAAAAAGTCTTATTTTGAGCTCATCTTCATGTTTGATTAAGGACTTTTCTCTGTTTGAAGTCTTCTACTCCCCCTTTGTGCTTTATCCCTCTTTTGGGGCTTATTTTGCATGATATATTAGCCCTATTTTTGAGCATTTCTGGGCTTCGAACCAAACTATGAAGTATTTGATTTGAGCCCCTCTTCAACTTTGTTGAAGGGCTCTTTATTGTTTGAGGCCATCTACTGCCCCTTTCCCTTTATCTCTCTTTTAGGGCTATTTTTGCATGATACATTAGCCTTATTTGTGAGCCATTTTAGACCTCAGCCTAAACTGAAAAAAATCTTGTTTTGATATCATATTTATGTTTGATTAAGGTCTATTCTCTGTTTGGGGTCATCGTCCCCTATGCATGCTTCATTCCTTTATGATTAGGGCCATGCATTAGAGCACTTGCATTGGCCATGGTTTGGCCTCTTAGCCACTGAAATCCAACGGATTTTCAGTGGCTTTGATGCATTTTTGAGGGCCAAAATTAGAGGGGGGTGACCCCCTCTCTCCTTGTTTTGTTTGGGGATCTTTTGGGTCTCCCAAAGGGACCCCATTTTTCATGCATCAAAGTCACTTTTCAGGCCTCATTCTGATGGTTTTGAGGTCTGCCTTGGCTCTGTCTGAGGCCCATTTTGCCATATTTTAGGTCTATGTTGCATGTGTAGACCAATCCCATTCAAGGCCCTTCAAAGAGGCCTTTCTTTGCATGTTCCCTAGACTAATTTCAGGGTCAATTTGGTGAGTTTTAGGGTTGTCATATTTGATTTCCAGAGTTGGTTGTGCCATGCTAAGTGTCCTTGATGCATGTGCTTAATTACCCCTTGTATGCCCTTCCAAAGAAGCCCCTCATTTTTGCACATGTTGGCTGCATTTCAGTGATTATTTGGACATATTTTGGCATGTTTTATTCACTGATTTTTGCTGGTTTGGTGAGATTTCATATGCTTCATATGCATGCCATGTAAACCATGTTTGCTAGTCAAAGTTGGATGCTATTTTAGTCCATCATGCTAGCATCTTTTGGTCATGCTTTGAACTAGAAATGTTCATGTTTTGGGACTGCCTTGGCTCTGTCTTTGTGCTTCATGGTCAAATAATGCATGTTTTGTATAGCTACAAGTCAATACATGTGCCTAGTCTTGAGTTCCGGGGCTTACTCCATGCATCGGGTGCCATGTTTGCATGATTCGGGACCATTTAGCATTATGTTTCAGTGCTAAAAATTACATGTTTGAATGTCATGCTTCATCCTTGCCATGCTTTGGTAGAGTGGTATTTTATGCCTTAGGTTTGGTCCTCGGTTTACGTGCATGTGTGCACGCATTTCGGTCATCTCATTTTCATCTTATGGCCACTGATGTGAGTGTGGCTGAGGTCCACTCATGATTGGTGTAAGTCTATTATGCATTGTGTATGCCTTTCAATTCATAGCATTGCGTATGCTAGATTGCGTGTTACAACTTTGTATATGCCATGTTACATCGAGCATTGTGTATGCCATTTCATAGCATTGCGTATGCTAGGTTGTATGTTAGTTGCATCGTGTATGCCATCCTATTTGCATTGCGTTTGGGATAAGAGTTAGCCTGAGCATGGGAAACGAGGGACGTTTCGTACTCCGAGTAACGGAACGTGTCTCAATTCCCTGTCGCCGACACTCCGGATTACCCATGATGGAGTTTAGGTCTTGTTGTGTTTTTATGTGCATTCATTTCATATTGAGCCGTGCAATTTGACTCCTCGACCATTATGCATCGATATGCATGATTGGTGACACGAGGATCGAGGACTACACTCCCTGAAGAGTAGTCATGCATACATATGTGAAATACTTTGCCATGCCCCTTTCTTGCTCTCTGTTGCAGCAAATCAGAAATTAGAAGCTTTCTAAAGCCTTGCACAACATTTTGGCATTAATTGTAAACAGAGGCGAATCGGGGCATCGCAATGGATTTCCGCGCCAGGCAACTCAAGCATGCATCTCCCATCATTCGAAACAGAGCTGAGGCAGTCCATAGGCTTGCATGCTAATTTACTCGCTTTCCTAGATTAATTTGTTAATTAATTAGGGTTTTGTAATATTTAATTATTCATTTCGGATTGTATTATCATTCGGACTGTATTATTCTTTCGGACCCTCCGAGCGAGGGCACAATTGTAATAAGTGTGCGTGAGTGTGATGTATGTCTTCCAACCCCACGTCTTTCTCCCTTTTATTTACCAGCTTATGATGATTAGATTAGGGCATGTTTCAATTAGCATACAGCATGATAGCATGTTTGCATTCATTCATCTGTCTTGCATGCACCGGGCTCGACACACCATACTAACTGCATTTGTACTTCAATTCCAAGTTGAATACGTGTTAGCTGTAGCATTTCATATGCCATCTTAGAATAGCCGAGCCTATCTTAGCTGCATTTTGCATGTGTTGCATTGGGCATTTCGGTATAGTTAGGATCATGCATTGATTTCTAACTAGTTTCTGTTTTGGCTTGGAGTACTCGGTAAGTTTTATGCTTTAGCATCCTTGCATGTGTGTGAGTGACTGCCATGATAGCATGCTTACCATGAGGCTATGTGCTTATATGATATAACTGCCTGAATGCCTGTGGGTGAAGGTTGGGTTATTTGAATTGGAACAATTCATTAATTGTGAGTTTTAAGCCCACTAGATAGTGGCAAAATCATCTTGTCTTCTAAGCCCACCTGAGGGTGACAAATCCACGTCTTAGCCTACTTGCGAGTAGCACCATCAAACCATTTTCAAAATAAACAAACATGAAATGTTTTGTTCCAATTCAGGCGACCCAGTCTATACTTGTATGCTGTGCGCATTACGTAGTAAATCTAGGCTAATAACCGGAATAAGAATGCATAGTGTTTTCAAAACCCGATATCATGGTTAGTAGAGGCCGATCTTTGATCGGGCGAGCGGAGGTGCTCACGAAGTGACCTTCCCCAATCGTACCCAAGTTCCCGAGCCGAGGCAACTTTGGTGATGACGGACACGTGGCCTTAGGCAACGAGTCAGGGTTTCCTAAATTTCTCAAAATAAAATATTTAGGTGGCGACTCTGTATCTGGCAAAGCAGTCCATGATTTGGCACTTCTTTCAAAAAAATCTGTTTACAAAAACGATTTGCCGGATTTTGGACTCTTTGATGATTTCATCGGTCTTGCATTGCACTTTGCGAGATTAGATACAGGACCGTGACATTGAGTCCTGAACTGTAGTGAGCCCAATGAACAAAACCGGGGGGGAGGGGGATTCCCTCCCGAGACGTTCGAGGACGTCTACACATGTGTTCATGTTCAGATTCAGTTTTCTCATTTACAGAAATTAACACACACACACTCACATGTAGATGAGATGTCCCTAATTTCTTTCTAGGACATCCTATAGCTCATATGGACCTGTGTATGTGGTATAACACATGCTTTGCTACCACTCTACCACGACCCAAACCTGCCTCTATAGGTTTAGCATCATAACCGGCCGGAAATCCTAGGATTACCAAAAGCCTATGATCTGAATATCATAATAATAAAGGGGCTGCGGAAAAAAATATAGAAACGTACATAGTTCATAGAGCTGTGCAGACATCCATGGAACATAAATTCCAAAACTAAAAGATATACAGACATAATGACGTCAAACTTCTTTAAGTCTTACATCACTATACAGGTAGTATCATGAGGTATTTAGCCCAGCATACAGATAGACAAAAATAAAATAACAAAACATCCTTGACATGGATCACAAAACTTGACTTTTCAAATGGGAACCTCCCCAAGAGACACGGTGGCTGGCTGATCCAAAACTCTCTAGGCAGCAGCTTAGGCCTGATGATGCGCCTGCTCACCTACATACATAAATAATACAGTAGACTGGATTCCAGTGAATAATAACAGAGTAAAGGGTTTTAATGAATGATGTCCATCACAGAGTGAGAAATCAGAGTTTATATCAGAAACAGATTCTTATTAGAAATAGAGTCTTATGCATATTCATGTTACAAATCACAAACAGATTCATATACATATTCATATTCATATTCATATTCAGATTTTGAATATGATCAGACGTGGTACATCCATTAGCACTAACAAATCTAATAACCTATAAAGGGACGGCCATAAAGGCATTCTGATGACTCATGTATATTGAGACGTTTCCGATGACCCATAAAGGACGGCTATAAAGGCATTGCGATGACCCATAAAGGGACGCATATCGTATGATACTATGGATGCCACAAATACATTTAAGAAACTTGGACAATCATTCATTCATATAAAACATATCATTTCAGAAAACTGATCATTTCATATCATCAGAAAATAATTAAAGACACACATAACTTTGCAAAGTTATTACTCACAGATGGCTCCTGGAACAAAAGATAGAAAGCGGCTATTCGAATAGTCTATAGCACATGACCTACACAAACACATAGCAAATACACATTGAAACACACTGTAGACACCCCATTTTTGACCGTCCTCAAGACTTGGACGTCACTGTTTGAACACACGGTGATTATCCATGATCGTGTTCGTTCAGAGTTCCCGGAGGTCTCGGCTCGTGCGCCCTGCCTCAGGATCTCCGAACTTGACCGTTTAGTGTCTGGTTTTGCACCGAACACTTGTGTTTTTCCTTGAAAGGGCAGGGAATGCCTTATGAGGCATCCCCACACACCACCGGCAGTGGCTGGAGGCCACCGGATGGTCTTTCTCTTCCATCGGCACTTTTGTTTGCCGGTCAGCACACTTTATTGCCGGTCGGCATAATATGTTGCCGGTCGGCACTGTTTTTTGCCGAAATAGCATTTTTGGGCAGCCGACCACTGTTCATCCACCTTTTGGAGATATTTTGTGCCAGATGTGATAGCTGGCACCAACTCTCCCCCCCTCCATACACGTGTATGGAGGGATTTCCCTCTAGCCAAGCTTGTTGTATAAGCTTTGCAAGAGGGAGTCCTATAAGAGAGGGGCTTTCCTCTTGGTTCTAGGTTAGAAAGTTAGAAGCAAAAACCAGCCTTTAGAGATATAGATACATATTATCTCTATACCTCTCTCTCTCTCCCTTCTTGTGTGTGTTTCTTAGCTCAAAAGGTGGTTTTTACCTTACTTTTGCACCATTACACACACCATTACACCTTATTCCGAGATTGAGGGACTTGGGGGTTTGTTTCTTGAGTTTTTGGACTGGTTTTGATCAAAAGAAGAGGGCTAGACCATTTGTTCTTCAAGGGTTCTTCAAGGGTGAGCATCTTGCTTTTTTATTCCCCAAACTTGCAATAGTTTTCTACCTATCTTGCTTGCTGTTTTAGCTCTTATGTATAACATGAAAAAGGCTCACATTTTCCTGCTCTAGCACTTTCATTAAGGTCACTTTGTGGTTTGAGTGCAAACTCACCCTTATAGGCTTTGTTTGATCCATTTTGTTGCTCCTTTCATAAGGTTTTGTTCACTTCAGTGTTTTGGTCTTTTGACCACTGAAAATCAGTGTATTTTAGTGTCAAAAAAGGATGGTTTGAAGTCTTGCATAGGGGAGGGACACCCCTCTCCCTTCATGGTTTGTTTCCTTGCTTATTGAGCTCAAAAGGATAGCATGTGTGCTTGATGATCCTTGGCCTCATTTCAGAATTTTTTTAGGCATTTTAGGTCATATACAATCTCTGTTTTTGGCCGGATTTATGCCTCCTTGCATGCTTGTAATACTTGCTTTGTATTGCTCTACTTTGCTTAGAAGTACACATCATGATTAGGCCATGATTCTTGTGTATGTTGGCTTGGTCCCATGAAGCTTTAGTATTGTTTTCCTATGCTTAAAGTTTGGTGGTTATCCATTTGATCATGCTTGACATGCTTGTTAGGGTTGCCTTGTATTTTGGCTTGAAAGCTTTGAGCATTTTGACTTCTAGCATGTATGTTTGTGATCACCCTCATGATTTAACATCATCTAAGGACCACATTTTAGTCCAAGAATCATGCTTGTATGTGTGCATGCATGGCCTCTTTCATGCCTTGAGGGTGTGTCCTCTTATGCCTAGGAATGAGCCTTAGTGCATATGCTTCATGGGAGATACTTTAGCTGCCATATTAGGAGTTTTTGGGGTCCTATTTTGCATGTAAAAATTCTTTTTTTACTTGCTTTGATCATGCCATGAGAGGTCATGTTGGTGGGGGAAAGTTGTCCCCTTTTGTGCCTTAACTTTGGGACCATAAGTTTGCTTGTTCACATGAGTTGATTGTCTATCATTTTGAGCATTTTTGGTGCTGTTTAGAGGAGAATAAAGGTCTGCACCTTTATCACTTTTAGGCCCTCTTGCATGCTTGCTTCATGTTTGTTGCATGGTTAGTCCATTAAGCCTTGTAGCATATCAATCCCATGGTCAAATTGGTCCATGTTTGCATCATGTTTGTACCTTGTATGCTTGGCATCATACATTTTGTCATGTTGGTTGCATAATGCTTGTTGTGCTTTACATCTTGGTGGCATAGTGCATTTGAGCCTTATGAGCATAACATGCATTGCATTTACTCGGTTTGGGGTGTCAAACCAAGTGTGGGAATCAAGGACCATTCATACTTCAAGTGATGTAATGTGCCTCGATTCCCGGTCATCGGGACCTTTGACTCCAACTTGATAAGGCCTCGGTTTTCATTTTGTTTGTTGCATACATCCTTACATTAAGTGGCAAATTTGATCCCTTGAGCCATCATGCACCATTGATGGCTCAAAGATCGAAGGTCATGCTTCTTTGAGTTCAAAATATGATAAGAAGTATGACCATGCTTACATGTGTCCAAGAACTCCATGTCATGCACTGTCTGTTCTCTGTTTGCTGTCAAATTGTCTTCTGCAGGAAGTTTCTGCCGACCGGCAGAATTTAGTGCCGACCGGCACTATCCGGAGTGCCGATGAATCCAATAAAATGCCGATGGTAATTGTGAAGTGCCGGTGGTAATTCTGTCCGGCCGGTGGTGCTCTGCAGGATGCAAAGAACTTGCTCCAGTACTTTGGCAATTTTCAGAAAGACAAGGCAGTACAAACAGAGGAGGTAGGAGTACAGTACGGGTTTTCCGGACGAGACGGATTCGAGCACGCATCATTCGCGCATCCCGAGGCAGAGGCTGCGGCTACCCTTTTCTTTCATTCGCCACCTTTCCTTTAAATTAAATTAGAAATCTTTGTAATAATTTTATTTGTCTATTATTTGGGACTGTAATATTAATTCGGACCCTCTGAGTGAGGGTAAACATGTAATAAGTGTGGGTGAGTGTGTGTATGTCTTCCAATCCCCATTTCTTTCTTCCCTTTTATTTACCTGCTTATGATGGTAGATTAGGGCATTTTTGAAATTAGCATACCTTATGATATGCATGCGTGCATTCCTGCATTTGTTGACATGCACCGGGCTCGGTACATCATACTAACCGCATTCGTATTTTCAAATTTCAAAATTGAATACATGAATCAGTTGGTTGCATATCGTATGCCATATTTAGGTTAACCGAGCCTAACTAAAATTGCATCTTGTATGTGTTGCATTAGGCAAAATAACATGAACTAGGACATGCACATTTGCTAACTAGTTTATTGTTTTGGCACGGAGTACAATGTAAGTGGTTATGCTTTAGCATCCAACATGCGTGTGAATGTTGCCATAATAGTATGTTTGCCATGCGGCTAAGTGTTTACATGAGATAAATTGCTTGAATGCCTGTGGGTGGAGGTCAAATTGCTTAAATTGGGATAATGCGTTAAAACGATATTTGTTTTAAGCCCACTAGATAGTGGCAAAACCGTCTTCTCCAAAAACCCACTTGAGGGTTGCAAAATCTGTATTTTAGCCTACTTGCGAGTAGCAAACCATTTTCAAAATAAATGTGAAATGTTTTTATTCCAATTTGGGCGATTTGGTCTATACTTGTTTGCTGCGCGCATAACATAGTAATCCTAGGCTAACAATCGGTTTAAGAACACGCAAAGTTTTCAAAAACGGATATCACGGTTAGTAGAGGCCGGTCTTCGGACCGGGCGAAAGGGGGTGCTCATAGCTGACCTTCCCCGATCGTACCCAAGCTCCCGAGCCGAGACAACTCCGGTGATGACGGACATGTGGCCTTCGGCACCGAGTCAGGGTTTCCTAAATTCCCCCATTTTAAAATATTTAGGTGGCGACTCTGTATCTGGCAAAGCAGTCCATGTTTGGCACTACTTTTTTTCAAAAATCTGTTTCTCAAAACGATTTGCCAGATTTGGACTCTTTGGTTCAGATTAAGAACCGTGACACAAGTCGAGTCCGAACTGTAGTAACCCCAAATGAACAGAACGGGACTCATCCTCCCGGGGCGCTCGGGGACGTCTACACACACGCTCTAAATATACTTAACTCATTAAGTTTCGTTCTTAGTGTGTTTCTAAGTCTTATCATCATTATTATGTCTTAATTAAGGACTAAGAATGCCTAAGATGTAATGAGGATGCCAAAATGTGTTTCAAAACACATAGTCAAATTTGCTGAAAACAGGGTCCTCGCTCGAGCGTAGCTTCCTTCGCTCGAGCGTAAGCGCAACTTCGGTCACTCGAGCGGTCTGTAAACTCTACAAAAGTACTTGTTGTGTGAATTCTCCACTCAATGGTCGTTCGAGCGTAAGACTGAGGTTCTTGCTTGAGCACAACTCTTGTCGCTCGAGCAGTCTACAAAAATGGTAAACTTCTGGGAGCATGTATTTTATGCTCAAGCCAACTCTAGGTCGCTCAAGCTGAAGTGAAAAATACAAAATGGTCGCTCGAGCGCAGGATCTGTCGTTCTAGCGGTGAGGCTGAAATCTAGAATTTCCAAATTAATGTTCTAAGTCTGAAACTCAAATTCAAAGTTGTTAATCTTTTGGGCCCAAAACTTGAGAAAACATATATAAAACCATAGAACTTCATGAATTAAAAGTCCTTTTGCAAAAATCAAGGCCTAAAGAGCAAGTCAATTGTTGAAATCTAACTTGAAACTCAATGTATAACACATGCATGATAAAACATGATTTCTTCCCTCCCAAACATGATCAATTAAGGTAAAAGGATGTAGAATTTGATGAATTCCCCAAATAAGGTTTGAACAATGGCATACATGAGAGAATTTCTTAGAAATCAAACTCAACGTATGAGGAATGAGCATACATGCATGATTTAGCCTCTAATTCGCCTCTCAAAGCTTAATTCTTGTTCTAATTTCTCTTGAATTCATGTGTTATGTCTCAATTACACAAGTAAAGGCTTAAATCCTTACCTAACTCTTGAATTAGGCTCTAGCTTGCTATATCTTTAAGTTTCCAAACCAATTCCCTTTAATTCTCTAGCAAACTCCTTCCAATGCCAAGTTTGATCTCAAAACCCTCTTGATCACTTCTTCCTCTCTCTCACATTTTTAGCAAGCTCAAATGAGGAAAAGAGATGATTTAAAGTGATAAATAAGCCTTATATAGGCTTGGTTAGGAAAATTAATTAATTGGAGTTAAAAATAACTAAGTGGGATCATTTTAAATTAATTTATTCATTCTGAATTGAATTTCAATTGAACTTACCATAATTCCCCAAAAATTCCAAATAACATATATATTAAGTCAAATTCGTGATCGGATGCCGATAAGGCCTTCAATTCGCAGAACAAAACAAAAACACAAACAGATCTTTCTATGATAGAAAGATAGAAACACAGATAATGTAACACACATGCAATTAATTCAAAATTTCATCTTAATCACTCATTAGGCATAATTAATCATGGTTTATCGGCTAATCATACGTCGGGATTATTACAGTCTTCTCCCCTTTAAAGAGTTTGGTCCTTCAAACATGAATTACCTTCATTTTTAAAGAACATCGGGTCCAAAGGTAACAAATCAGGGTATCTTTTCATCATATCTTCCGTTGTCTCCCAAGTTGCATAGGTCCCTTTGTGATTTTGCCAATCAACTTTTACCAACGGTGTTTCTTTGTTCCTCAATCTTTTGATTTGGCGGTTCACAATCTGAATTGGCCTTTCTTCATACGTATAGTCATCTTTCAAGAGCACATGAGTTGATTCAATCACGTGGAACGGATCTCTCAAATATTCTTGCTGTATTGAGACATGAAAAACATTATGCGCATGTTCCATGACCGGCGGTAAGGCTACTCGATACCTCACCATGTTAATGTTCTCTAAAATCTCATATGACCCAACATATCTCGGTGCTAACTTGCCCTTTACACCAAATCGAGTTTGCCCTTTCATAGGAGTTACTTTAATAAACACATGATTCCCAACGTCATATTCCCTGTCTCTTCTTCAGACATCCTCATAACTCTTTTAGCGACTTTGTGCAATTTTCAATCGTTGCTGAATCAATTTCACGTTTTCAATGGTTTTTTACACAAGTTTCGATCCTAACAAAGGTCCATCACCTACTCCGGCCCATCAAATCGGAAATCGACATTTCCTACCATACAATGCTTCATAAGGAGCCATACCGATACTTGAATGATAACTATTGTTGTACAAAAACTCAGCTAGAGGTAGAAAAGTCTCCCAATTCCCTTGGAAATCTAATACACACATTCTAAGCATATCTTCCAAGGTTTGAATGGTTCGTTCAAATTGGCCATCTGTCTGCGAGTGATAAGCACTGCTTACTTTTAACTCAGTTCCTAAAGCTTGTTGTAGACTCTGCCAGAATCTTGAAGTGAACTTAGGATCTCTATCAGACACAATAGATATTGGCACACCGTGCAATCTTACAATCTCATTCACATATTTGACAGGCAAAAAATGGGTAGATTTAGTTAAACGATTAACACTGACCCAAATAGAATCCATACCGCGGGAGAAGCGAGGCAATCCCACAATGAATTCCATGGTAATATGCTCTCATTTCCATTCCGGTATTGGAAGCGACTGAAGCAATCCAGCGAGTCGTTGATGTTCAGCTTTAACTTGTTGGCAATGTAAGCATCTAGCCACAAAATCAGCAATGTTTTTCTTCATTCCTAGCCACCGTAAATTTTTCTTTAGGCCGTGGTACATCTTTGTATTTCCCAGATGCATAGCAAGTTTAGAATTGTGAGTTTCAATCATAACTCGTTTTCTTAAGTCAGAACAATCCGGTACACAAAGTCTATTCTGGAATTTTAACACACCATTTTCCATCATAAATCTCGGCTTCAGTTTTGAGTCAATCCCATCACAAATTTTCTTCAGGAACTCAGCCTCAAGTTGTCTCTCTTTAATCTCTTCAATGATTGCAAGTTGAGCAAAAATGATGGCTAAGATCCCACCCTGTTCACGCAACACAATTTTAATTTCATTTCTTTCTAGGTCGCATATCAAATCCTTCTGACCAGTGAGTAACATGACAAATTCCCAATAGATTTCTTGCTCAAAGCATCCGCAACGATATTGGATTTCCCTAGATGATACAAAATCTGTAAGTCATAATCTTTAATTAACTCTAACCATCTCCTTTGACTCATGTTCAGTTCTTTATGGGTGAAAAAATATTTCAAGCTTTTATGATCTGTTTATACTTCATAAGTCACTCCACACAGATAATGATGCTAAATTTTCAAGGCAAACACCACAGCTACCAATTCAAGGTCATGAGTCGAGTAATTCTTTTCATCTAGACGGAGTCGTCGTGAAGCATAAGCAATCACTTTCCCATTTTGCATTAACACACATCCCAAACCTTTATACAAAGCGTTGCTGTAAATTTGGAATCTGTCAATCCCAATAGGCAAAGTCAAAATTGGTGCAGTTACCAACCTGGTCTTTGACTCTTGGAAAGAAAACTCCCTTTGATCATTCCAATCAAATGATGTAGTTTTCAATGTCAATTGGGTAAGTGGCAAAGCAAGTTTGGAGAAGTCTTTCACAAATCTGTGATAATAGCCTGCAAGCCGCAAAAAATTTGAACTTTTGACACATTGGTTGGTCTTGGCCAATCCACAATAGATTCAATTTTTTGAGGATCAACAAAGATGCCATCTTTATTGACTACATGTCCCAAAAATGCTACACTGTCAAGCCAGAATTCACATTTGGACAATTTTACATACAACTTCTTTTCTCTCAAAAGAGGTATTTGGGAAGAAAGATTTTAGCCTCTTTTAGGTTAAAATCCACAAAAAGACAAAATAGGCTACAATAGCCAATAAGACAAAATATCACATCAAACCCATAATAACTTCACTTTTTCTCTCACAAACATCACATCCAACTACAAAAAAAAAAAAAATCCAATCATCTTCCCAAACACAAAAACTTTAACCTACTAAAATAGCCAAAAACTAAAATAGCTTACTAAAATAGCAACTTCCCAAACACCCACAAAATTTGTAAAGTAGTTCTCAGATGATTTTCATGTTCTTCATTTCTTTTAAAATAAATCAAGATGTCATCAATAAATACAACTATAAATTCATCGAGAAATTGTTTGAAAACCCTGTTCATTAGGTCCATGAAAGCCGTAGGTGCATTCGTTACCCCAAATGACATTACTAATAATTCATAGTGTCTGTATCTAGTCCAGAAAGCAGTTTTCTCGATATCTTCTGCCTTAACTTTTAATTGATGATAGCCCGACTTAAGGTCAATTTTAGAAAACACTTGGGCTCCCTAGAATAGGTCAAACAAATCATCTATTCGAGGCAATAGATATTTATTCTTGATAGTTACTCTATTCAATTCCCGGTAATCAATACATAACCTCAAAGACCTACCTTTCTATTTAACAAACAAAGCTAGAGCACCCCAAGGTGAAGTGCTTGGTCGGATGAACTTCTTGTCTAGCAGTTCTTGAAGTTGGATTTTCAATTCTTTCAATTGTGAGGTTGACATTCTATAAGGGGTCTTAGAAATAGGTTGTGTTCCAGGTACTACATCAATAGTAAACTCAATTTCCCTATCAATTAACTCCCCGAGTAAATCATTAGAAAATATATTAGGAAATTCACAAACAACAGGAATATTTTCCACATTAGCATTGATCGAAGATACAGTCAATACACAACACAAGTGGCCCCGACACCCTTTTCTCAACAACTTCTTGGCTTTCATACATGAAATCAAGTATGGCGGAGGAACTACCCCATTCCCAATAAAGATAAACTCAGGCATACCAGGTGGTCGAGACATAACCAATTTACTCACACAATCAATGGTGGCATAGTATTTCGTCAACCAATCCATACCCAAAATACAATCAAAATGAGTAATTTCCAATGGTAACAAATTAGCATATAACAACATATCTCCAACCATAATGTCACACACAGAATACACATAAGCACATAATATAAAACCTCCAGATGATATAGATATAGATAGTAGATAATTCAATGGTTCTAAGTGTCGAGTTAACTTTTGAGAAAAGGCATGTGACACAAATGAGTGTGTAGAACCAGAACCTATCAAGACATATGCATTTTGTGCACAAATAGAAATTATACCTGACACCACAAACTCGGTGTTCTGTACATCCCCAGGCACTAGTGCGAACACTCTCCCTTGTCTTAACGTTTCATTCCCGGTGTTGCCCCTGGAACTAGTTCTTGCATTTGGCCTCGTTACAGAAGTATATCAAGATGAACTTACTATGAGGCGATTGGCATTCTCAGACCTGACTAGACAATCTCTCTTCATGTGGCCAGTTTTACCACACCTGCAACAGGCACCTGTTGCTCGGTAACATACGCCTTTGTGTTTTCTCCCACATTCTGAGCAAGTCAATATAGATCTACCACTCTAGCTTGAGCTACTAAAAGATCCTGTGTTTCGCTTCTTTGCAAATGATCAACCATTCTTGAAATTAAATCTGGACATCTTGCCCTTCCATTCAGTTGTTGGAGCTTTAGCTTGTTTCTTTGCTGCTAGAGTGTCTTCTGCCATCAATGCTCTATCAAGTACTTCCACATATGTAGGCAACTTCAAGACACCTACTCGATCAAACACATCCAAATCTAGTCCCCCCTCAATTTTTCAAGCTTTTTTGTAATCAGTGTCGACCATATGAGGAGCAAATCTAGCCAACTCAATAAACTTAGATTCATACTCGGCTACAATCATGTTGTCTTGCTTAAGTTTTTGAAATTCAGAAATTTTTTGGTTTTGAAAGTACTGAGGAAAGTACTTGTCGTAGAATATCTCGTTGAATTGAGTCCATATCATGTTCCCATTATTAATTTGAATTAACAATCACCATCTTCAGGCTTCATCTTTTAGGGTATAAGTGGCCAATAAAATTTTTTGCGTCTCAGAGCAATGAAACACTTCAAATAGCTTCTCCATTTCGAGCAGCCATATCTTGGCCTTTAAGGGTTCAATACCTCCTAAGAAAGTCGGTGGTTTCATTTCCATGAACTTCTGAGTTAAATTTATAATTTCATTGTTATCTGGTTCAACTTGGACCGGAGGGGGTGGAGGAGGCAAAGGTTGTTGTCTTTGTTGCTGTATTATTGCTTCAGTTAAGGCTGCGAGCATTTGTTCCATTCGGCTCATTCGAGTCTCAGAAGATCCTACTACATCATCACTTCTTGCATTTTCCATCGCTATAGGTAAACAAGACAATAATAAACATAGGCAAATAATTATTTTCACAGTGTTCAAAACATTCAATCCCAATTCATTCGTTTTAATTTCATGTGTTCGTGTTCAGATTCAGTTTTCTCATTTACAGAAATTAACACACACACACTCTCGCATGTAGATAAAATGTCCCTAATTTCTTTCTAAGACATCCTATAGCTTATATGGACCTGTGTGTACGGTATAACATGTGCTCTGCTACCATTCTGTCACGGCCCAAACTCGCCCCTATAGGTTTAGCGTCGTAACCGGCCAGTAATCCTGGGATTACCAAAGGCCTCTGACTTGAATATCATAATAATAAAGGGGCTACGGAAGCAAATATAGAAACATACATAGTCTATTAAGCTATGCAGACATACATGGAACAGAAATTCCAAAACTGAAATATATACAGATATAGTGATGTTAAACTTCCTTAAGTCTTACATCACTATACGGGTAGTATCACAAGGGACTTAGCCCAGCGTACAGATAGAAAAAAACAAAATAACAAAAATCCTTAACATGGACCACAAAACTTGACTTTTCAAATGGGAACCTCCCCGGGAGGCACGGTGGCTGGCTGACCCAAAACTCTCTAGGCAACAGCTTAGGCCTAATCACGCACCTGCTCACCTACATACATAAATAATACAGTAGGCATGAATGGTGTCCATCACAGAGTGAGAAATCAGAGTTTATATCAAAAACAGATTCTTATTAGAAATAGAGTCTTATGCATATTCATCTTACAAATCACAAACATATTCATATACGTATTCATATTCATATTAAGATTTTGCATATGATCATACGTGGTATATCCATTAGCACTAACAAATCTAATGACCTATAGAGGGATGGCCATAAAGGCATTTTGATGACTCATATGTATTGAGACGTTTCTGATGACCCATAAAGGACAACTATAAAGGCATTCCGATGACCCATAAAGGGACGCATATCGTTTGATACTATGGATGCCACGAATACATTTCAGAAACTTGGACAATCATTCATTCATATACAACATATCATTTCAAAAAACTAATCATTTCATATCATCAGAAAATAATTAAAGTCAAACATAACTTTACAGAGTTATTACTCACAGATGGCTCGTGTAGCAAAAGAGAGAAAGCGGCGATTTAGATAGTCTATGGTGCGTGACACAAACACATAGCAGATATACATTGAAACACACGCTCGAAATATACTTAACTCATTACGTTTCATTCTTTGTGTGTTTCTAAGTCTTATCCTCATTATTATATCTTAATTAAGGCTTAAGAATGCCTAAGATGCAATGAAGATGCCAAAATGTGTTTCAAAACACTTAGTTAAATTTGCTGAAAACAGGGTCCTCGCTTGAGTGTAATTTCCTTCGTTCAAGCGGAGGCTCAAAATAAACGTGGTCGCTCGAGCGCAACTTCGGTCACTCGAGCGATCTATAAACTCTGCAAAAGTACTCGTTGTGTGAATTCTCCGATCGACGGTCGCTTGAGCGTAAGACTGAAGTCCTCGCTCGAGCGTAACTCTTGTCGCTCGAGCGGTCTGCAAAAATGGTAAACTTCTGGGAGCATCCATTTTACGCTCAAGCCAACTCTAGGTCGCTCGAGCGAAAGTGCAAAATACAGAGTGGTCGCTCGAGTGCAGGATCTGTCGCTCGAGCGGTGAGATCAAAATTTGGAATTTCCAGATTGATGTTATAAGTCCAAAACTCAAATTCAAAGCTGTTAAACACCTTTTTTGGGCCCAAAACTTGAGAAAACATATATAAAACCATAGAACTTCATGAATTAAAATTCGTTTTGCTAAATCATGGCCCAAAGAGCAAGTTAATTGTTGAAATCCAACTTGAAACTCGATGTATAGCACATGCATGATAAAACATGATTTCTTCCCTCCCAAACATGATTAATTAAGGTAAAATGATGTAGAATTTGATGAATTCCCCAAACAAGGTTTGAACAATGGCATGCATGAGAGAATTTCTTAGAAATCAAACTCAACATATGAGGAATGAGCATGCATGTATGATTTAGCCTCTAATTCACCACTCAAAGCTTAATTCTTGTTCTAATTCCTCTTGAATTCATGTGTTATGTCTTAATTACACAAGTACAGGCTCAAATCCTTACCTAACTCTTTAATTACTCTCTAGCTTGCTATATCTTTAAGTTTCCAAGCCAATTCCCTTTAATTCTCTAGCAAAATCCTGCCAATGCCAAGTTTGATCTCAAAACCCTCTTGGTCTCTTCTTCCTCTCTCTCTCTCTCTCTCTCTCTCTCTCACGTTTTTAGCGAGCTCAAATAAGGAAAATGAGATGATTTAAACTGATATATAAGCCTTACATAGGCTTGGTTAGGGAAATTAATTAATTAATTAGAGTTAAAGATAACTAAGTGGGATCATTTTATTCTAATTTATTCGTTCCGAATCAAATTTCAATTGAACTTACCATAATTCCTCAAAAAATCCAAATAACATATATATATCAAGTCAAATTCATGATCGAATGCTGAAAAGACCTTTAATTCGCAGAACAAAATAGAAACACAAACAGATCTTTCTACGATAGACAGATAGAAACACAAATAATATAACACACATATAATTAATTCAAAATTTCATCTTAATCACTCATTAGGCATAATTAATCATGGTTTATCGGCTAATAATAGGTCGAGGTTGTTACAAGCTTAGGAATGGTTGGCCCTTGTCTATTGCCAAATTCGGGTTTGGTTACTGAAATTTTAGTGTCGACACCTTGGGTCCAAGGGTTGACACCTTGGTTATTGCCAGCATTGTTTTCTTTCACTTCTTCTTGAAGTTTCGACACCAGTCTGGGAAGGGTCGACCCCTATGAGTTTTTTTCCAGATTTTTAATCAGTTTTGGGCCCTACTTCTTAGGGATTTTGACTTGTTCCTTTGGGTTGACTTTGGGACTTCATTCCACTTTGACCTAGCACTATAAATAGATCCCTCACTTAACCTTTTATTAACTCTATCTTCTCTTTCCTCCCCTCTCTCTCTCCCTCTCTCTCTCTCTCTCTCTCTCTATCTAAAATCACTTTTGTGTTCAAAGATCTTTAGATCTACTCACTTGAAAACATCTCCTTACATTGTTTCTTTGAGATTAAGTGTAGAGCTTGTTAAGGGTTTCGTTTTGATCAGAGCTAATCATTATTTCGTCACCGTCAACTTTTGGGCTTTTCTTCCTGCTCTATCTTCTAAGTTTGAGGTAGGGATTTTCTACACTCTTCTTTGGGTTTTAACTTAGCTATTTGTGTTGTACAAACAATATTGTGATGTTTGGAAAATTTTGAACAAACATAGGGTTTTGGGTTAAAATCAACAGAGGGGTTTACAGAAAGATATGTTGGAAATGGTTATGGGAGTGATTATGAGAGTGATTATGAGATTGTGTTGTAGTAAAATTGTTGATTTTGACATTTGGGTTGGATTTTGGAAGAAAATGTAGTTTGCCTTAAAATGCCTCCAATGTTTATTTTGTATAAATAAAATAGAATTGGTATTGAAAATGCGAAACTAGATTGGCAGTTATATAAATGGTGGATATGTATTATTACTCACCAATGGAATTTGGATGATTTATCTATCTTGGAATTTGTATATCTCTTTAGAAATATCTGTTTTGGGCTATCAAATTGCATGAGAATTAGGTGAGTTAATTTTCTTATCCATTTATATTGAGCCATGTCACATCTTAAATACATTGCACATGTATGATGTTTGGGGGAAGAAATGGGATGTACTCCATGTTGGGGAGGAAAAAATGGATGTACTCCGTTGAACTAAGATGGCCGGAGTGTCTAGGGTGAAAGTCTCGAAAACTATGAATATGCATGGGTGTCGATTCTCGTGGACGAAATATCCATAAAATGACAAATGAAAGTGTTTTGTATGATGGCTATATTGATTAGAGACCCACTGAGTTGTATCCTCAGCTTGGTTGTCGGAATAGAATGGAAAGGACTTATGAATTGAGATAACATGGATTGAATATGAGTTCGATATAGCATGATTTTGTAAAAGAATTATAAATGATTTTATTACGGGCATTGTATGTGCTTACTACACTTATATCTTTGTTAAGATCCGTACATTGTATTAGATTATCTTTACTAGGCTTTGGCTCACCCTATGTGGGAAAAATATTTCAGGTGCTGATGATATGCCTTTACCAAGACACTAGTTTGAGAGGATCTGGAGCAAGAGTTTTGTTTGTTATGGTTGTTATGTATAGCCAAGGGCTTAAATATATTGGACTTAAAGTCCACTTTTGTTGTAATCAAGCCTCGTCTTAGAAATATGTAAGCCCTCTGGGCATTTTTATCTGTTTATCTTCCTTCCTCTCTTTTAACTGGCAACATATGCTATAAATTCAAGGCTAGACTTTATGAATGTATGATGCATATGTTTCTCTTTTGAATATCATATGGATTTAATAGAAGAAAACCTTATTATTGTTGTTGTCATAAATTGGATATTGTGGATGGATTATTGTAATTATTTTGGGGTGTGACAAGGATACTATTTTTCAACATATATATATATATATATAGGTCTTCTATTGTATAGGATAAATTGATTACATATAATAAATATTATTTCTTCTCTCTCTCTACTATTCTAACATAGTATCAAAGCTATTATAACAGTAATGATCCAAAAATTCATATATCTGTTCCTTTTTGAAAACTGTATGTAATACTTTTTAAAAAATACATCATCTCAGTAATTTCATAATACACAGCGAAGTGGTAAATATGACCCAGGTAATCCCTAGGCTAGTATCTGCAAGTAGGGGTGTGCATAATACCGCCGAAACTGCCAAAACTACACCGAACCGTACCGCCAACGCAAATTCGTTATTATTTGCCAATCGAACCGCCAGTTTTTGGTAAGAAAAATGGCAAATTCTAGTGACACTTTTATCAATCCGCTGGTTTCTATTTTTCTTCCAAGCCGCACCGACCCGCACCGCTATTAAATCATATTTTATAAGATTCTAAAAATTCTTTTTTACTTAAGTTTGCTTGTTGTTCTATACCTTAGAATATAGTATTACATTACTGCTCGAGGGGAATTCAAGATGTCAGTAATCCAAAATAAAGTTCGATTCCAATTCACTTTTCAATCTTTTTTTTTTCTGGCCATGTTGCAAACTTGCATCGGCTCACTTTTCAATCTAAATACTTTTTAACAGTAAACATTTTCAATATATTGTAAACCCTGAATGATATTAATTTTATGTATCGTGTTTGATCATTGTAGCTTCCACAGATGCTTGTAACGAACTGATGGCATAGTCGTTGATATTATCATGTTGTTGCTACGCTTGCTGCATTAGAAGAAAGCTTCGCAAGATGCTTAACATCACGGTATCTCTTGTCTTTTTTTTACTGTTTGATTTAAGTTTTGTAATTTGAATTATATTTTTTATAAACCGCCAATCCGCCCGAACTGCCAAGGCAAATCTTCCATTATTTGCCAACCGAACCGCCGGTTTTTGATAAGAAAAATGGCAAATTCTAGTGACACTTTTATCAATCCACCACCTGCCATACGGTTTATATTTTTCTCTCAAACCGCACCGACCCGCACCGCACACACCCCTATCTGCAAATAGGCATATCAACCCCTACTTTACTGGCTTCTAAGCAAAAGGCACATGGTACCTACTCTGCGCATGTTTTCGGTTTCACACTGGATACACAGACCAACTTAAACAATTCCAATCTACACCCCATATTTGAACTTACTAACGTATTTACCCCATAACCTTTTCAAAATCATCAATTGTTTTCTCAAAGCAGTAAATTTATTTCCAAGTCATATCCATAATAATTGGTATTCAAAGTTATGCAAATGATTGTATGCAAATGAAATTTTACAATTCCAATGTCTCTCAACATTATGTCCTCAATATAATGCAATTACTAACATCTCTCAATTTAATAATTAATAACCATATCCATGTGACATGTGACATATGACATATTCACAATGCTATACAATTTTCAATTTTTCCATGATATAAGTATTCTCATTATACTATCATAGCAATTTCCTAACAAAAATTCATCCATTTCATAGATGATTTATCAACATAGCAACATACGATTTTTTTTCATCATTCTCAACAAAATCTCATGATCCCGTGAGTTTTTCTTCAATAAATTCAACTTTTTCTCAACTTTTAAAATCTAGGGTTTCCACCCGAAATGAATTTCTTACATTATCAAGAGGTATTCTAGTCAATAGACTTCCAAGAGTCACACATTTCTCAAATAAGAATCAATTTCATGAGAGGGAAAGGAAATATCACTTTTTAAAACACATTTAAAACCCTCACTCAAAAGCCAACTCATAACCCAAAGATAACATCAAGAAAATGACCAAAGTATGCAAAAATCATGTATATAACTCAAAGAGACTGCCTACCTCAAGATTTGGTTGAGAAAGATGAGAAAAGCTCCAAAATCAATGATATCAAAATCTGATCTCCAAAGCACAAAATGTAGCGTTTGATGAGCTCTCCAAAATTTATGAAGAAAGTTGGGTCAATCTCCCATAGATTTGCACAAAATCAAGAATTTATAGTGGTGGTTAGGTGTTTGTAGAGAAAAGAGAGATGAAATGGGTTTTTAGAGAGAGGGAGATATGAGTTAAAATGAAACACACTCAGCCCAAGGAGAAGAAAAGGCAAAAAAAATCGAGCATTCAACATTTCCCGCACATATAGTACCTTCCATGCACATGCGGAGCGTACTCTTCCGCATGTGCGGCACTCACCCCTACACGTGCGGTTATTTCAAGGACAAACCTCATAGAAACCCCACCTCACCGCATGTGCAGCGCCTATTTTCGTACGTGCGGTACCTTCTCCGCATGTGCCCTTCGCACTTGTGGTTATTTCAAGCTCCAACCCTCAAAAAAATTACCTCGTCGTACATACAGCACACCTTCCCACATATGCGGTGCCTCTCCTGCATGTTCGACTCCAACCTTCACATGTGCAGTTTTGCTACCACTCTAGATTTTTGCAGGCTCAAGATGATTGCCACCAATCTCAACTCCAACTACTCTCTTGAGACTAAAAAATTGAACTCTGAAACAAAAGTGGAGATGTAAATCGAGGAAGATTTTAAGAGTGGTGAACCTATACGGCTGATGAGGCCTTAAATTGGTTTCAGAATCCTGAAAAAGAGGAATAAACACAATTAAGAAGGAATAAAGTAGGTTATATACCCAGACATCACATCAATAGTTCCTCTAATATCTCAAGAAGAGCATAGGTTGAATTTTGAATAACAATAATCCATGCATAAACCAATTTAACTATTTGAACTCGAAACACACCATCACAAACAAAGAGTCATCAGGTTGGATAGTTTTGGCTCGACAATCACAAATTTCTTCATGTTTTAACTGCATTGAACAAGAGATTGAAAATTTTTCATATACACTAAACAAATGAAAATTGTGCAGTTAGTCCCAAAAAAAAAAATTATGTGCATACATAACTCATAGATTTTAGGGCACCCCAACCATGCAATTTGCATTTAAACTATATTAGTTTTTGGGCACACGGAATGCATTGACAAGTAATAAACGATTTGATTGTAATTATAAGTAGAGTAATGCTAGAGACCCTAAAAAATTAATCCAAATTTTTACTAAATGTCTCACATGGTGTGGGACCTGCATGGGACCCACATGGTGTGGGTCTCACACCTATATGAGACATTTCGTAGATATTTTGATAAATCTTTTGAGATCTCTAGCATTTTCCTTATAAGTATCTAGAAAGAGACATGCATTTTTAAGAACACCTTAAAACTGCAACAATTGTGTTGAGGAAGAACTTATATAATTTTTTTTAAACATAAAACACATAAGCACAATTGAACTAATTACTTTTAAATTAAAATCTTAATACAATTATTTATGTGTGACCAATATAAAATTCATTATTTTCTGTACCAAAATCCTACCCAAAAAAAAAGAAAAGAAAAGAAAAGAAAAGAAAAAATCCTACACAGCATAGCAAAAAATATTATGGGTAAAATTGCATGAATCCACGTAATTGCATCACATAATCAAAATAAAATATCAATAAATAACTAATATGAGTTTATATACTATAATCTTTAGTTGAAAAAGATCACGCCATCTAAAATAACAGATAATTTTTATTTTATTATTTTGATTTAAATTAAATTTTAAGATTAGGTTACATTATGTGAATTGAATTTCTTTGAACAATACGAAAAGAAAATACGGTGACAATTAAAGTTATGAGGGCTGCTATATATCAAAAAAAATATTTTACTAAATTTTTTCACTTCCTATATAAATTTTTATGTAGCATAGTAAGTGCTAGTATTTATTAAAAAAATATCTAAGGCAATTCTCTTTCATATATCCTCTAATCATTAGCCAGTTATCTCTCTTGCATATCATTAAGTTTAGAAGGTGAATCTAGAAAATGGACTTGTATGTCATTTTTCTTATTAGGTAAACATGGTATTCCAACACATACACATGAACAAAGTAATAAAATTAAGGTGAATTATACTAATAGTTCCTATAGTTTGAGACTCCTGTCACTTTGATCCCCGAGCTTTCAATTGTGATACATTTGACCCTAAATTTTAAATCTTGTTCCAAATAAGGACAATTAAAGACATCATTTCCTTTGCAAATAGAAAGTACTCTATTTCAAGGGTAAATTCGTCAATTGGATAAAATATAAATCAGTTTGACAAAAATAAATGTCAAAAAAGTTATTTTTGAATTTTTTAATATTATTTCTACTCACTAAAGAAAGAATTATATAAAAATCATCAATCTTTTATATTTTTATTATTTTATTTTTTTACCAAATTAATTTTTATTATATGTTTAGATAATGATCATGTAATGTGTGGTTGTTGAGAGGGAGATTTTATGTGCATTAGGGCCGAGCTAGGCCAAGGCGTGGTAGTGGACCATTATGTGGGCCGTGGTGAAAAAGGCTTGGCAAGTGAACCCAAGTGTTAGCTCAGTCCAAGAATAAATACAGTCACCACGGTCAGAGCGGTGACAATTAGCTCGGTCATAACGTTCTGAGCCGAGTTGTTTTGGGCTTTCTTCAGGACCTTGCTCTTGTTAGCTCGGTCCAAGCTTGCTATGGTTAGCTCGGGCTCAATAGGCGAAACCGAGGTACAAGTGAACGAGAGCCGAGCTATGAGTTGCATGTAAAGGCACTTTTTTGGGTATGACAAAGAGGTGTTGTTAGCTCGGTTGCATTGTCATCCAACCATGGTAAAACCATCTCACTTGGTTCAAGCAGTGAGAGGGGTGTTGAAGGATAAGTACTATCTTTTAGGAGTATGATTCTTAGGAGGACTCTATATGGAGGAATAAGAGTACTACTAGGATTGTGCCACACGAAACCTAGAAAAGCTCATAACATCACCTATGGAGAGATAACACAACTTTGATTCTCAAATACACAGAGTTTTTTTGGCTATTTGCCTATTGTGCTGACTTAGGCATCGGAGAGGTATCCGGCACACACTCGCCGACTAGCTCACGTTTGTGTTTTCAGGGAGTAAAGCGACGACGTTTGGAGGATCGCAGACTTGATCAACAGGATTATACGAGAAGATTATTTCTTGCTCATACAATTGGCGCCGTCTGTGGGAATTCTAGAAAGAACAAAACCTCTGATCGAGTTTTCCTCACTAGTTAGAAGTAATGGCGCACAATGAAGACTTGCCGCAATCTGCCATTGATGGGCAAACCCCGGAGGGGAGTGGAAGGCACGAAGGTCTGCCCTTTATCCCTCCCATGGCGGATTTAGAGCCCCAACGATAGAACCCCCAGAGGGATACAAAGGGGAGGCGGGCTAACAGCCCCCGTCGCTCTCAAATTCCTAAACGACAGAGGCAGAAGATCAACCCTCAAGTTCTGGAAGATCGCATAAAGGAGTAGGACGAGTTAATAAGGAAGATGGCGACAGACATGGAGTCAATGAAGCGCCAGATAAAAGGAAAAGGGGCGGCGACAGGAGAGGGGCGCAAAGACAACACGCCCCTTCGCCACTCGGAAGATCGTGGTAGGCGTACCACACCATGACAATCAGAGAGTAGGAGCCTCAGAATAGGCGACACTCAATGAAGGACTTCCAGGACTCGTTACTCCAGGGGTGAGAGAACGAGAACAGAGAGGTCATATACTGAGGGAAGCGCCTATCGGCCCTCGTGCACACACCAGATGTCATCCAGGCAGACGGAGTTGCCTAGATCGTCCAATTTGTGAACCTTGCTTGAAGAAAGGGCCTGATGGAAGGAGGACACCAGGGCACGTGACCCGCGCAGAGTCTCAGCCCTTCAGCGGTTGGCCCCTCAGACACATGAGAGCGTCGAGGTAGGAATGTCAATGCCGCTCCTTGCTTACGAACCAGTAGACAAAGTCTTAGCAAGGTTACAGAGTTCGCCGTTCGTTCCGGTAATAGAGAACGCACTACTACCTTCGGGCTTTCTCCAGCCCAAATTCACTACTTATGAAGGGAAGACAGACCCCTACATGCACCTAAACCACTTTCGCCAGGTTATGGCAGTATATAAGCGGAACGAGGCCTTAGTGTGTATCCTGTTCCCATCCAGCCTAGGTAACCTAGGTTTAACCTGGTTCAAAAGGCTACTAGAAGGAAGCATCGCCTCATGGGCACAGTTGGCAGAGGCGTTCGTAACTAGATTCAAGACGAACACCAAAACACCAGTAGAGATCGACCAGTTACTCTCCATTGACATGGGCGATAAGGAGACGTTGAGATCCTACAACAGTCGTTATTAGGAGACCTTCAATCAAATTAGGGATTACCCTACAAACCTCACCATTGCACAATACAAACGGGGTCTGCCAGTCGGAAACAAGTTGAGGGACTCGATTACTATGACGCCACCCCTCACGATGGAGGCCTTAATGGAGCGAGTGCATCAACATATTCGCGTGGAGGAAGATGGCACCCATGCCAAAACAAAATTTGGCACAGCAGCAATGCCAGATAAGAAGACTATGGCAAAAGTCAACACGGTAGAACGACCAAGCATGAATGGGTGAGGCAGGCGGGCCAACAGAGAGGACCCAGACAAAAGGTGGTTAAGAGTTCGCACTGCCATTACCACGGTGTTCAAAAAATCGATCTACCAAATTCTCAGTGAAATACGTAATGAACCATTCGTCCGATGGCCAGCAAAGTTGGAAGAAGGACAAAAAGACTATGACGAGAGGTCCTGTGCACCTTCCATGATGAAAAGGGGCACCGCACTGAAAATTACACGCCGTTGAGGCAGCATATGGAGGAGTTAGTGGTAGCTGGGCACCTGGACCAGTACATAGAAGGAGGAACGCAGCCAGCCCCCCAGAACCACAACATCCCAAACGGGATGCCAGTCGACGCTCCACCTCAAGGTGTAATCAACGTAATACATGGAGTATTTGAACCTGAGCGGGTATGTGAGCTCAAGGGAATGCTCAAAAAGGCTAAGCACTTAAGGGAGGTATTAAGTGTACAACCTACTAACAAAAAGGGGAGAACAGAGGCCACCAATGTCATATCTTTTTCAGACAAAGATTTAGCAAGGATATATTGCCCTCACAATGATGCACTGGTTGTCACTCTACGCGTCAAGAATTTCGACGTCAAATGAATTTTGATCGACCAAGGAAGCTCATGTGAGATAATGTATTATGAAACCTTCAAATAACTAAAACTGGAGGACAAAGGCATGGCACCTACAACATCTCCCCTGATTGGATTCAATTAAATGCCAGAGTGGCCAGTAGGCAAGATAATCCTCCCAGTCAAAATAGGAACCATGACAAAATAGGTGGAGTTCTGAGTATTGAAAGTCCCTTCCACCTACAACATAATCTTGGGGAGGACATGGTTGCATGCCATGCGATCGGTAGCGTCAACCTACCATCAAGTGTTGCAGTTCTCCAACGAAGCCAGAGTGATTGAGGAGGTCTTTGGAGACCAAATTATGTCAAAACAGTGCTTCGTCACAGTAAATGGCAGCCGCGCTGCCAAAGGCTATGTACAGATGGTGGAAGAACCCGAGAGCAATGAACTATTTGCCGATGTTGGCAAGGCAGCCGAACAAAAGGCAGTGGAAGACTTGGTACAGGTAAGAATAGATGAAAAAGATCCAGAAAAATTCTTTTTGCTTGGCTCGTCTTTGTCCAGCATTGAGAGAATAGAGGTTATGGAATTCTTAACCTCTAATATCGAAGTGTTTGCCTGGATACCGTATGACATGCCTGGCATTGACCCAAACTTCATCTGTCACTAACTGAACGTCCACCCAATTGCCAGATCGGTTATACAGCGCACTCGCAGATCAGCACTCCACCATGCCGAGATAGTGGCGGAAGAAGCGGGAAACTTGCTAGAGGCAGGAGCTATCAGAGAGGTGCACTACCCCAGATGGATCTCCAATACCGTAGTAGTCCCAAAGAAGAATGAAAAATGGCGTGTCTGCGTAGACTGCAAAACAGTCAACAATACATGCCTAAAAGACAGCTTTCTCTTACCGCCAATAGACCAACTGGTAGACCTGATGGCAGGACACAATTGACTTAGCTTCCTTGATGCGTACAGAGGTTACCATCAAATCGCTATGTATGAACCAGACCAGGAGGTCACATCCTTTACAATGCCTAGAGGATTGTACTGTTACAAGGACATGCCCTTTGGCCTAAAGAACGCAGGGGCAACATTCCAACGGATGGTCACCAAGATGTTCGAACCATTGTTAGGCAGAACAATGGAGGCTTACATCGATGACATGGTGGTCAAGAGCAAGGATGAGAAGGACCATCTCAGGGATCTAGATGAAATGTTCCAGATTCTGAAGAAGAACAAGTTGTGCCTAAATACATCAAAGTGTGCGTTCGGCGTAGGATCAGGCAAATTCCTAGGCTTCCTAGTGACCAACCGAGGTATAGAGGCAGACCCCTCTCAGATCAAAGCAATCCAGGATCTAGAGAGGCCCAACACAGTAAAAGAAGTGCAGCATCTCACTGGCCTAGCAGCTGCGCTCAACCGGTTCATAAGTCGGTCGTCAAACAGATGTCGACCATTTTTCCAAGCACTAAAGGCCAAGTTTGAGTGGGATGAAAAATGCGACCGCACCCTAAAAAGCTTGAAAGAATACATGTCTTCTCCATTATTGCTAGTAACCCCAATACCTGGAGAAGAGCTCTTTTTGTACCTGGCAGTTTCACAATACGCAGTCAGCGCGATGTTGGTCAGAGCGAAAGGAATCCAACACTTGCCCATCTTTTATGTCAGCAAGACCTTATTGGGCACAGAAACCAGGTACTTACCTTTGGAAAAACTGGCCTTAGCCCTGATGATGGCCTCTCAGAAATTGTCGCATTACTTCCACGCCCATACCATAATCGTCCTAACAGCTTTCCCATTAAAAGCTTTGTTTGAGAGGGCGAACTTTTCTAGGCGAATCTTGAAGTGGGCGGTAGAATTGGGACAATATGATATCAAGTTTCAACCCAGAACCGCAATAAAAGCTCAAGCTTTGGTAGACTTTATGGCAGAGTTCACGCCAGGAAGCCATCACATCTGCCCAGTTGACTTGACTGGTACAATCGAAATGGGGACGGAAAGTGCTGCAGGAAATGCACATCCGCTGCCACCACCACCGTCACCGTGAGAAGTGCCTTCACCATCACCATTATCACCTCCTCCATCAGATGGTGTTAAACCACCACTATTATCACTTTGAGTTGGAGTAGGAGTTGAGCTTTGAGAAGTGCGTCGAGCTTGATATCTATGGGTGCCACCACCATCGTTTCCATCGCTGCCATCGCCATTGCTGTCGTCACCACCACCACCACCACCACCACCATCTGAGACCAAATCTAGCCATTCAGAATTATCCACACCATCTAGTAAAGGATTTTCCCTTTCTTCTATCCATGGACTTATTGGATCATCTTCTTCAAATATGTAATCCAAGTTAATAGGATTAAAACTCCTATCAACCTCCTATTGGCTGTTTCTTTTAACATGTCTCAATTTTAATCTCATGTTGTAGGTGATGAAGACTAATCTTTGAATTTTCTTATATTTCAATCTATTCCTCGTCTTCGTATGGATGAGACTAAAAGTACTCCAATTACGTTCACAGTGAGATGATGTGGTGGTTTGACTTAATACTTTCACAGCTATTTTTTGAAGTTCAGGAGCACAACTGCCATGAATAATCCACCACTCAGCTGCACAAAATTACATTACACTGGATATAAGTCAAAATATGATAGAAAATTATTTAAGTATTTATATATTGTAAATTTGTAATTTTGAAAATAAAACCTGGATTTGATTGTTTCCATGCTCTTTGTGCTAAAAGAGTGCCAAAAGTTTCCTGTTTATCTCGAAACAGCAACAACTACAATTTGGACAATCATTACAAGTAACATTTGCAAAAGTAAATTATTACTATTAAAATTTAAATAATTGGTACATACTTGATTTGTTGCTTTCACTTGAGCATCCATATTAGGCTCCAGTCTGGTAATGACTTTTTTAAGTCCATCAATCACTTCTCTTATCATTTCATTGGATGAGGTAACACCATATTGGAATTGAGGATTTAAAAAATATCCTTCAAAAATAAGAAGACAATTAATAATTGTAAATAAACATACATTTTATAATTGAAATCGTAACACTTACCAGCCGCATGCAAATCTTGATACAATTGAAAAGACCATCGAGTATCAATAATTTTCCAATAGTCGGTGTAGTAGCGACAATCTCTTTTAATTGCCAACTTTGCTCTATCTATAGCTTCATATATGAAACCCATTGTTGGCTTCTCATCCCCATCAACCAACCTCAATACTCTGACTAGGGGCTCATGAACTTTACAAAGCTCTGTTGCTTTCTGCCAAAACTCCTTTCCCAAAATAATTTTTTTCACATTGTAAGGCTGCCCAGTCTTTGCCTTCCCCCATCTAGAATTCTTCCACTCATCACTATTAAACATAGCTCTCAATTGTTGTTTATATCTAACAATACTCTCAATGGCAATAAAATTTGTAGCAAATCGAGTGATGGCAGGTCGAATCAATTCTCTATCTCCAGTGAATTTTCTCATTAAATCCAACACCCATCCACTATTATAAATGAAATTGGTGATAGTTTTACCATCTTCAATCACCTTTGCTACACTTTTCTTATTGGCTATGTCTTTTAGCATGAGATCGATACAATGTGCTGAACAAGCTATCCAATATAAATGTTTTCTTTTTCTCATTAACATTTTACCGACAGCTTTCAATGCAGGTTCATTATCAGTTACCACTTGAACAACGTATTGTTCTCCAATTTCATCAACAACTTTATCTAACAACCCAAAATAATATTTTGCAGTCCTACTAATAATATTAGAGGCATCAATTGATTTGTGAAATATAGTACCTCTATTGCAGTACACTAAGAAGTTGATGATGTGTTACCGAGTTAGACTGCTCCAACCATCACACATGATGGATACACCTCTCTTTGCCCAAATTCCCTTAAATGATGCTATCCATTCTATCATTTCATCATGCTCCATGCCCAAATATACTTCAGAAACTTCATAAGCACTAGGACCCTTTACTCCTGGCCCTACTTCAGCAGCAATATCAAGCATGGGTTGTGTATACTCTGAATCAACTGCATTAAATGGAATACGATTATAGAGTATAAACTTGGACACTGCCCGTCCCAATCTCTCTTTTAACTTCTGTAAATTCATTGTAGAAATTTTCCGTTGCTTTGTACTCTTGCTCTTTTGGAGTTCTACATCCATTGCTCTCAACCTTGTTTCAGGAGCATTGGGCTTAATCCAATTACGTCCACTCCCACCAGTTTCACACACGGATTGTGATCGACGAAAAACATTAGCAATACCTGACCCTTTTGGCAATCTTTGACCACTACCCCCCGCACCAGAACTACCACCTGTATCGTATTGTGATCCATGACCTGCAACACCTCGTCTAAATTGTTGCCTTTCCTCCCATTGTTGTTGTGAACGAATACTTGCTTGTCTAGCCCTAGTCATCTCTGGATCAGAGTCAGAGTCATCATCTTGAAGATCTACAAAATCTCCCCATTCATCCTCATCATAAAGATCATCTCCCCTAATATGTGCTTCCAATTCAGCTTTTCTCTTTTGTTTGTCTGCTTTACTCATTTCCTTATTTTGTAAATGTTTCATCATTTCTTGCATCACGTCTCTACTAACATTAGGACAAGAATGCACTTGCCCCGTTTGATGTGCTAAATGTTGTTTGAAATGCGTAATCCCACCTTTAATGTGATGTCCACAAAATTTGCAAATAATATGATGCCAAGTGCCTTCAACTTGAGTTCCAAATTTCTAACCAATATCATCACTTAGGGGTTCATCATTGGCACCCTTTTGTCGTGGCATTTTTGAATTTGAATTCTGTATTACAAAAAAAAAAATCCAACCCCTATTTATTGTCACAGCACATTACAATAACAAATTTCGTCATTAAAAAGAAAAATTGTTGTCACAACACATTACAATAACAAAATAAAAATATTTATAATTAAATGTTAAATGAAATGATTATAAAAAAAATTCAACCACTATTTATACATTTGGATTTTACATGCTAATGTAATTAGGAATAAAGACATTTTTCATGGCATTGTTTGAGCTATTGTTTTTATTTTTATTCTATTTTTATTTTTTTTATTTTATACAAAGATATTTTTTTTACAAAAAAAAAAAATTGTGCCATCAAAATTGTTGTTACAACATATTACAATAACAAAATTGAGAAAAAAAAATATTTCAAATTAAATACTAAATAAAATAGTTATAAAAAAATGCAACCACTATTTATATATTTTGATTTTACATGCTAATGTAATCATATAAAAATTAAAAAATTAATTATAAAGAATTTTTTTTAGGTATCGATTTTTTTTTAAAAAAAGATATTTTTAAAATAAAATTGTGCCTTTAACAGTGTTGTAATAACAAAATAAAAAATATTTATAATTAAATATTAAATGAAAAGATTATAAATAAATAAAAAAATGCAACCACTATTTATACATTTGGAGTTTACATGCTAATATAATCATATAAAAATTTAAAAATAAATTATAAAGAATTTTTTTTGAGGTATTGATTTTTTTTTTCTTTTAAAAAGATATTAAAAAAAAAATTAGTGACTTCAACATTGTTGTCACAACACATTACAATAACAAAATAAAAAATATTTATAATTAAATATAAAATGAAATTATTATAAAAAAAATGCAACCACTATTTATACATTTGAAATTTACATACTAATATAATCATATAAAAATTAAAAAATAAATTATAAATAATTTTTTTTGAGGTATTGATTTTTTTTTCTTTTAAAAAGATATTTAAAAAAAAATAGTGACTTCAACATTGTTGTCACAACACATTACAATAACAAAATAAAAAATATTTATAATTAAATATTAAATGAAATGATTATAACAAAAATGCAACCACTATTTATACATTTGGAGTTTACATGCTAATATAATCATATAAAAATTAAAAAATAAATTATAAATAATTTTTTTTTGAGGTATTGATTTTTTTTTTCTTTTAAAAAGATATTTAAAAGAAAAAATTAGCGACTTCAACATTGTTGTCACAACACATTACAATAACAAAATAAAAAATATTTATAATTAAATATTAAATGAAATGATTATAAAAAAATGCAACCACTATTTATACATTTGGAGTTTACATGCTAATATAATCATATAAAAATTAAAAAATAAATTATAAATAATTTTTTTTGAGGTATTGATTTTTTTTTTCTTATAAAAAGATATTTAAAAAAAAATTAGTGACTTCAACATTGTTGTCACAACACATTACAATAACAAAATAAAAAATATTTATAATTAAATATTAAAGGAAATGATTATAAAAAAAATACAACTACTCTTTATATATTTCGAGTTTACATGCTAACGTGATCATATAAAAATTAAAAAATAAATTATGAAGAAAAAAATTCATACATAGTTGTTTTTTGGGCTTCAATCACTTGAGTATTTGTTATCTTTTTGAATAACCTGCAAGAAAAAAAAAATTCAATAAAAACTGACATATATAAAATGTATTCATATAATTAAATGTGTTATGATTTTTAGATATTATAAAAAAGAAAAATCAATCACTAATTATTATATATAAAATACTAAAAATAAGTGCATAGCTCTATATATATATTTAAATTAAAATTATTAAATATATCACATAAATTTTATAGATTTTACTAAATTTAAAGCATGTGATCATTGTTTGAAAAAAATAAAAATAAAATAAAATAAAATGAACTTTGCCAGTTGTAGACCACAAGGAAAACAAATGCATCTTCCCAAGGTGAAGTCAACGATATACACGGTTTGATAAAGAAAGGGGCAATCAACAAATGCTTATCTTCCCCACGAAGCTAAGCTACTGAGCAAACAAAATTTGATAAAGAAAGGCAACAGATCAAATTTTGAACTTACTTCGTCTTCTGCACAAAGGGGCAGTCACTGGTTTCAACAGCCTTGAAGATTCAACACAGGTTCATCTCTTCCATCTTCCCTCTTCCCTCTTCCCTCTTCTCTCTTCTCTCTCTCTATTTCTCACTCATCCGTATTTCAAATCAGATCTAAAAATTTGTGGAATCTCACTTCAATTCAAAGTGGTTCATGGGCTGTAAAGACAACCGACAAAAGCTCCATTATAATAAAGGTGCGTAACGTGCCTTTTCTTTTGTTTTTTTTTGGAACATTTGTGGATGTCCGATACAATATGGAATCTATCTTTAGCCTTTTTCTTTTGTTTTTTTTTTGTGTGTGAAAAGAATCAGCTAAAGAAGCCCTGTAACGTGCGTAACGGGCCGTTACGGCCGTTACATCACCGTTACGACCGTTACGACGGCCGTAACGGCCGATACACCTATGAATTTCAATCACACCGCAAAATCGGGGGTAACGTGTAGTGCCTACAGCCGAAACCGTTACATAACACCGCATTTTTAAACCTTGGTCACTCTGGTCTTCCTCCTGCTACTGTATCGGTATGTCGGTTCAAAATTGAGTAGCTAGGCCCAACCTCGTTCGTGGTACCGCAGTGCGGCACGGCGCGAAGGGCGTCTAAGTTGGGGTAACTGTATTACGACTTTAGAAGGTTCAAATCTGCATAAAGAAAAAAGACAACAGTTAGTGCGGTTCAAAACTTACAAACGGAGTAAAGAATGCACAAAGTGAGCCGAGGTATGTATACCAGCTACTCATTTGTTCCAGTTAATTTGGTCCCCCGGAATCTGGGCCTCCTGGACTTCAAAGTTGCCCGAGACACAGAAAAAATCATCGTCATTTACATCTTTGTCTGGGGTGTTCTTTATTATCTTTTCTCGGCGACGCCTTATTCTTAAATAATAAACCCAGCCATCTTCGTTCTGGCCTAGAGAGTACTGGTGAAATAGCTCGGCTAAACCGAGGTTGAGGCCAAGCCGGTGATTTAGCTCGGCGATGCCATTTATTATTCGATAAGAATTGGTGGAAAGTTGGATAGGGCAAAGTCAGGTTTGTCTGAGGAATTCACAAAGAAGGGGCTGTACTGGGAATTGAAGTCCGGTTTCTACAATAGAAAGATGGGTGAAGGGAATGAAGCCCGGTTTTCCCCAGGGGGTGGTATCTAGTTCAGCTAAACTAAGGCGGACATAATCAAGGATATGGTAGTCCCTTCGGAACTCAAACATAGCCCCTGGAGAGTTTACTAAAAACCTATATTTACCCATGTGGTCTTAAGTTATGTATAAATTAACTGAGTACTGGCTCGGTGGTGAGATGACGCTGGGTATCTCGATTGAGCGATCAAGGGAGTACCAGGCCAACCTAAGTCTGCAAAGTGAAAAAGAAAGGTGTTAAGCATAGATCATTGGACCGTGCTAAAAGAAATGAAAGCAAAATAAATTTGGTCCTAGCTTGGTTACGTGGGGTACTAACCGTCCTTAGCTCAGTTGAAGCGAAAGATTTTAGCCCGGTTAAGTAAATGAAGGGTTCGTATCCCGGTTGAAGCTTAAGGTGTAGCATTCTTAGTTCGGTTTTGACCAAGTCAGAGAGCTGGTTTGGCCCCCTTTATAGCTCAGACGTTGGTAAAGGCTTCCTAGTGCAGTAGTGCGCAAACTTAGTACAGTTTGCTAGCCCGGCTAAATAATATAGAAGGTTCTTAAATTGATTGCAACTACAGGTATGGTGTGAATTTTTAGTCCAGTTGTTAGAAGTGTTATCTAGTTTGGCTAGGCTTGCACCTAATACAAGCAAGAACCTAGTTCGGTTGGGGTATTATTTTGGATCAAAAGCGTCGTTTCACAGATTGTTTGTAAAACTAGTGGTTCTACTAAGTGGTTATTTCCCATGGAAACTACAAGAAAGTGTTTTTGAAAAACACATATACTATCCTATGTATTACCATACAATACAAAATGAATGGAAAAGAAGAAGATTTGAGTCACATACCAGTTCGAAATGAAGGGACCGAAGGTGGAAAACAGTACTAGTAGGAACATGAGCTTGGCAGGTGCTGGGGTTGCAAAGAACAAAGACTCTGAGGAAGAGAGGAGAGAGAAGATGAATAGTAGAAATGGATTGATTCAAAAAGTAGGGCCTTGTTTTGTGTAAAGGCATGAGTAAAGGCGGGACTATTCAAAATTTTCAGAGTACGAGGGTAGCGTAGCCAGTTGTACCTGACCAATGAGAGCTAGCCACGTGTTCATGCGGATAGGAAACGATTCAATTACACAAACTAAAAGGGCGTTATAAACCGGACTAGTCGGCAGCCCGGTAGGGGGTGACGTCGGTTAACTTGCCTACTTTTAGCTTGGCTGGTAACAGGTAATCTCAATCATGCTACGCAGATGGAATTAAGGGGCAATTGAGAGGGAGATTTTATGTGCATTAGGGCCGAGCTAGGCCAAGGCGTGGTAGTGGACCATTACGTGGGCCGTGGTGAAAAAGGCTTGGCAAGTGAACCCAAGTGTTAGCTCGGTCCAAGAATAAATACAGTCACCACGGTCAGAGCGGTGACAATTAGCTCGGTCATAACGTTCTGAGCCGAGTTGTTTTGGGCTTTCTTCAGGACCTTGCTCTTGTTAGCTCGGTCCAAGCTTGCTATGGTTAGCTCGGGCTCAATAGGCGAAACCGAGGTACAAGTGAACGAGAGCCGAGCTATTAGTTGCATGTAAAGGCACTGGTTTGGGTATGACAAAGAGCTGTTGTTAGCTCGGTTGCATTGTCATCCAACCATGGTAAAACCATCTCACTTGGTTTAAGCAGTGAGGGGAGTGTTGAAGGATAAGCACTATCTTTCAGGAGTATGATTCCTAGGAGGACTCTATATGAAGGAATAAGAGTACTAATAGGATTGTGCCACACAAAACCTATAAAAGCTCATAACATCACCTATGGAGAGGTAATACAACTTTGATTCCCGAATACACAGAGTTTTTTGGCTATTTGCCTATTTTGCTGACTTAGGCATCGGAGAGGTATCCGGCACACACCCGCCGGCTAGCTCACGTTTGTATTTTCAGGGAGTAAAGCGACGACGTTTGGAGGAGCAGACTTGATTAACAGGATTATACGAGAAGATTATTTCTTGCTCATACAGTTGTTATTGTTAATATTTTTGGATGGTTATTATGTAATAGAGGGTTGATTTTTTTTTGCTAACAGATATTTTTTGATGGTTATCATGTAATGGACGGTTATTAAGCTTTTAATGTGTAATCAATATATTTAATAAATGAAATCTTTTTAGTTTTGAATTTTTTGATTTAATGAATTTATTAAATAATGACATCGAAATTGTCGCAATGTTTGACTTTTGAAAAAAAATTAAAACTAATTTAATGAAAACAAATATCAAAAAACAATTATTTCTACCCTCTAAAAAGATAAAATTATATAAAAATGATATATTTTTAATTTTTTTCACCAATTTAATTTTTAATTTATTATAAATAAAAAAAATTGAAAATAGATTATAAAAACTAAACCAAACATAACTTATTACCAAGAAAGCGCCAACATTATTTATTCAGAAAAATGTCATTACATTTCAAATAACACACAAGTTAACTAATACAAAAATAAATTGTATGATAACTTTGCTCTTAAAATGGACCGTTTGCAAATAAAATATCTTTGATTGTCCTTTTTTGAAATAAGATTCAAAATTCTTAGTCAAATGTATCATAATTGAAAAGTCAATGATCAAAGTGACACAAGCCCTTTATTACAAGGACTGTTAGTGTAATTCGCCTTAAAATTAAATTAAGAAAAATGATATACCAACCCATTTTCTAAACCTAGTGATATGTTAAAAAAATGATTGGTTAATGATTAGAGAATATATGAGAAAGATAGTTAGCTTAGATATTCTAATTGATTGTCATACATTAGGTTTGAAAAAATGAGTGTTGCTTACAAATGACCCTAGGATACAACTAAATGACAAAATATTTGTAGAACTCAATACATTTTTCACTAACTTCAATGCACTATTACTTAAATCAATACACTTTTTAACATTTTATATATTTTCAATAGACTTTTTACACACTTTTTAATATTAAACAGCAATACCGCTATATTCACCGAATTTATTTAGCCCAAATTCGTCCGAATGAGTCACTCTTTTGTTTAGTCCTAGGCTAAAAGTTGTCCCATCCCAAAAACATAAAACATATTTTTTAGTCTGAGACTAAAAACCAACTCACATCCCAAACAAAACTTAAACCTCAACCTATTCTTAGTTGGTGGAATATTTTTTATATTAAAGTGAGTCTTTTTATGAATGGGATAAAATATGTGGACTTATATATATATATATATATATATATATATATATATATATATATTAATGTGAACATTTTAAAAATATAACAGGTACTTTTCATTTAGGGATGTATTTTCTAAATCTGTGGAACTCGAATTATGCTTTTGAGTATAAAATTTTTTATTTTTTATTTTATTTTTTGGTTGTATGGAGGCCATTTTCAAATAAAAACGGTTATGTTGACAAGTTTCTTAATAACATTAGTTAAGAAAATTTAAAAGAAAGTTGCTATATATAACATGATTTTGTCATCATTTTATATTATTGGGTATATGGTAAGAAACTACTGTTTTTATTAATTCCTCAATAATTATATCTCTAAATAGGAAAACCAATCATAAATGTCCATATAAGGGGTGATAAAATCTGGTGAAAAAAATTTGATGACATAATCTTTCTCAATTTAAAGAAATTGAGAAATATCATGAAAAGTTTCATCAAACTAATGAAACATTACAAACTAATCCAAGGATAAAGAATTTTCATAAAAACTTTTCATGATATTTGTTTCATGATATTTAGTATTATTGTTTAAAATAATTATACATTTTTTGTGACACATACTTTTAAGAAAATATGCAATCATTTGAAAAGAGTATAAATGGATTTAGAGCACTCTTTAATAAAATCAAAATAAAATTATCTCATGACTTTTCAATGAGAGCGTTGTGAAATTTTGAAAAAATGGGGCCTTTTATCAAATGAGGGCCTAAAGCACAACCTTCGGGTAAATTACACTAACACCCCCTTAGGTTTTTCTGATGACATTAGTATCCTAGACTTTTTGAAAATTACATCTCTTTTCCTGAGGTTTAAAATTTTATTACAGATTTTCTCCTTAATTAGTTGACTGATAAGTCAACCAACAGATTTTGTTGATGTTATTAGTTTAATTTTTTTTAAATACTAATTTTGCCCTCATTGTATTTCTCTTTTGTTCCTCATTGGTAAATTGCATTGACACCCCTTGAGGTTTGCAACTAATACAATTTTCCTTCTCACATTTTGAAAATTACAATCCCCTCCCCAAGGTTTAAAATAACATTACCAATTGCCCTCTCGGTTAATTGACTATTTAGTCAACACACAATGTGTGCTTATGTCAGCAATAATTCTTTTTAAAGTACCACATTTACCCTTGATCTTTTATCCATTATTTTTTTTTTCATTCTTTTCATTCTTTCCACACCACTCTGTATTACATAAACCAACCACAACCTTAAAATGCCTTTATTACCCTGCTTTAACAATACCAACTATTTAACAATCCCTAAAAAAGAAAGAAAAATCTAAAATATTGCACTCCACCCAACGTTGACTTGACATGCATTCAAAAATAAAAAATTCTACAGTCTATAAATGGAATCAAGAAAAAAAAATCAAGAATATCAAATCATGCCACTGTCGCCACCACCGCTACCACCATCACCACCATGTCACTGCCACCGTCACTATCATGCTACCACCACCACCACCACCACCACTACTACCATCACTTTCATCACTATTGTCATTATTGCCATAAACACCATGATCATTTTACTATCACTACCATCGCTATCTCATCCACTACTATGCCACCACCACCACTGCCACCACCACCACCATCTAAAAATTAAAATGTACAATTTGAAAAAAATAAATTTCAAATTTGATCTAACACATATTAAACAAATTATTTTTAATTTAGCAATTAAGTTTTTATCAAACATTTTTTAGTTTAACAAATTAAGTATTCAGTTTTCAATACTTAATTTTTCGTCTTAGTTTTCAATTTTCAGTTTTATCAAACACCACCTAAGTGTTGTGAGACAATACTTTAAATAAATCTAGACCACTGATATTAAATTTGGCATTTTTTTTTGTTTATGGGATTACAGAGGTGGGTCACCAATATAAACCCATAGTGTGGCGATGAGAGAGTTGTTGTGCTAGTAGCATTGAGAGTAGAAGAGAAAAATGAAAGGGGAAGAGATTATGGTAATTCCATAAATTAATATCTTTAGTGGAGGGTATTAATGTCATTACACTTTTCCATTAATTCTATTAAACAAACATTGACAGGGAGGGAAGTGTAATTTCTAAAATGTTAGGGGGGGATCCGTATTAAATTGAAACTTCAAGGGGTGTCAATGTAATTTACCCTTTAAATATATGTAAAGGTTAAGGGTAAATATGTCATTTTAACTTGAAAGTTAACACCGTCAAATAATTACACTGACAATGAGGGTCAGTGTAATTTCCCAAATGTAAGGGAAGGAACTACAATAAATATAAACCTCAAGGAGTGTCAGTGTAATTTACCCTTAATTATATATAAGAGATTACCACAATTTGAATCCTCGTGACATAAGGTGCTAATTAAAGTATCAACAATGATTCATCCTCCCTTTTCCCCCCACCCCCTTTGACCCCCTCTCTCTCTCATTGGTTACTTTTTCTTTTTCTTTTTCTTTTTTTTCCTGCTCCCCAATCAACACCCGCCACGTGGCAAAGGGGGGTGAGGGGGTGATCCCCAAAAGGGGGTCCCAAGCATTATTCTTAAAGTATTTTCGTTGGGATGGTTTTGATTAATAAGGTTATTTTTAACAAGGTTGCACCCCCAATTTCAAATATAAGTTATAGGGAATTAAATCTCTTTTCTCATAATCAACTTAAGGGAAATAAACTTAATCAACATTTAGTATATAAAAATAATCAGATTTGCCACCACCACTTTTATAGACTGTTTGGTACCATGTTGGTTTTAAGTTACTTGTATGGACTGCAATTTATATTTGTTTGAAGAGACATGGTCTTGAGATTGGACTAATAATTTCATAAAATGTATAATTCAATATTTGGCCAAAAAAATTGGGATCTGAATTAGTAGTCCATCCGGACATATATTGGGGACTATTGAATCCCAAGTGGAGAGTGAGTATAAAATGGGGGATTTGGGTGAAATTCAAATTAATTAATTAAATTGCAAAATGAAAGGATGATGTCAATCATTTCTCGTGATCCTAATTCAATCCAACTATGGAATATGATATATAATCCAAAAGGAATTAATAATCCTAGGAATAATAGTCTTGGATATGCTAATTTCATCTAATCTAGTCTGTCCTAACAAATACGATCTTATTGTCTAGTTGCCATGAAAAAAAGAGAGGGAAATTATACTGATACTCTTTATATTTTGTCTCTCACATCATTTTGGTATTTATAATTATAATTGTAACAATTTTATCTTTAAATTTTTTTACATTGTGTTAATTTAATGGAATTAATAACGTTAGTTTAGAAATTAGACTAAAATCAATGGAAAAATAGTTTATTCAATCTCCTTAAAGTGATTAAGATATTAGTGTTGAATTTGAAAGGAAGTTTCTATTTACATACCATACACTCTCAATACACAACATCATCCAATTTTTTTAATTATAGTTTTGTGCCTCAAATAAATTACTCTTTTAAACCAAGGGTTCTTCTATTATACACACCCTTTTTTGGAGTGTGCACCATATACAAGTTATGACAATTTGTAGTGTTGATATTACAAATGTCATAACTAAATCACTTTTAGTCATAATTAAAAAAAACACAATGTGTTATAACTATAGGAGATTCAAAATGAATAGTGTGGGGATATATTTTCTGAATATTAACACGTGGCTGAGGTGGCGCCGACGTGTCAGCCGGGTTGCCATGTGTCCTGGTTGTGACGCCGAGGTTATCTCGGCTAGACCGAGATTATCTCTGAAGATATCGGAGTCCGGGATAAGCGGATAAGGGACAAGAGTCCTAGAATGATGAAGGACCTCAACCTGGATAAAGATAAAGCTCTTAAAGAGTTTATCTTTATCTATAGAAGAGTCCAAGATTAGCAGTAAGCTGAAGTCCATTGAAGCTAGGCTTCTATTGGGACTAGGTTTGTATTGACTATAAAAAAGAGGCACCCCCATGGGTCTAAGGTACGCAAATTATATTCAGAACAGTGAGTTAAGCTCTATTGATTATCTTTGAGAGATATTTGATTACTGACTTAATCATCGGAGTGCCCCCGGGTGGACGAACCACCGCCGGATTCTTATCTTTCTGTTGCAGGTTGTTCGGGCTTATCCTATTCTGCCAGTGCTCTCCAGTTGAATACTGAGTTGGCAGTGTGGTCAGAAATTCACCCACACAATTTGGCGCCGTCTGTGGGAAAGAAAGAAGAATAGATGGCCAATGTTGGACAGAAAGAGAAGATTTAGGGATAACACTCTTACTGGGAGTGGGAGACCTGTCGACCTTGACGTCGAAGAAGAGAATTGCAATGAAGAAACTCGTGACCAGAATCGCGGAGGAAAGGACGTCGGCTAGGAAGGCGACATACCAAAGAAAACGGACCAAAGCGGGTACTACAACGAGGACGACCTCCAGGTGTGGAAAAAAAGATGCTTGCGGAGGGACGTTGAGGTAAAGACCATGGCGAACAAATTGGCGGACCTGCAAACAATGGTCAATTTCATGATGTAAAATAACATCATGCAGCCACCATTCCCATTGCAGGACACGCCGATTCCAGCGGCCAATATCCAAAAGGAAGGGCAGAAAACAATCCCTATGGCCCCCCAGCACGCCAGAAGCGAAAAACACTCTCACCAGTCGTCAAAAGAGGTCGGGCGAGGAGAGTTGAGAAGAGAATAATCTCGAAGGACATATCGCACCAAGGAGGCAGACCCCAGAGAATATCGGCATGTTCAAAGGCAGGAGTTGTGCTTCGAAGCAACTAATGGAGCAAGGTCAAAAAGGACTCACAACGAAGCTGAGAGCAGTGCACCTAAAAGGTTGAAATCAGGAGATAGCCGAGCTCCTGGGTGGACCAAAGAGGACTTGAGAGATTACCTCAAGAGGAAGCAACAAAACGCCGAGGTAACTTCCCCTGTTAAGCCGAGAACACTATTCTCGGTGGAGTTGGACCAATTTGAGGCCCCGAAAAGGTTTAGTATGCTGAGGTTCCAAATATATGACGACAAGTCGGATCCCAACTTTCATGTCAATTTATACCTAAACTCGATGGCATTGTTCACTGGGAACGAGCTGTTGCTTTGCAAGGTGTTCCCCTCAACCTTCGGGGAAATTGCATCGGATTGGTTTCACAAATTGCCAAAAGGAAGTGTGAAGACCTGGGAAAGCCTGGTCGAGATGTTCATGGCCAGGTTTGTGACAAACAAACTACAGCCATTAAGGGTGGACGCCCTGATGGCTCTGAGTATCAGTGAGGATGAAGGTCTTAGGGCTTACGCAAAAAGGTATTATGAGATGTTCAACCGAATACCCGAATGCAACCAAGAGGTGGCAGTCGTGTCTTTCAAGAACGGCCTGAAAGATGATTGCGCACTACGAAAGTCATTGGCAAAGACATTGCCAAAAAGCATGGAGGAGCTCATGGCCAGAATTGAGAAATACACCAGAGCCGAGGAAGACACGCCAGGAATTAAGACGACAAAACAGGTGAAAGCAAACGGCTCGCCGAAGCGAGGCCGAGGTAACACCGGATCCAACAAACAAGAGATAAGACTGAGAACCGCACAGGCAGTCACGACTGTGTTCCGAATCCTAATTCACAAAGTCTTGGATAAAATCCGAACCCGACCCTATTTCAGAACACCGGCAAGGGTTCCAAGAGAGTTTATGGGGAGAAGCCTTGGGAAGCATTGTGTCTACCATAACGAAGATGGGCATCTAACTCAGGGTTACAGAGCCCTAAAGTCACACCTGGAAGACCTGGTAAGGCAGGGCCATTTGAGGGACCTTGTAGATGAGGCCAGGACAAGAGAAGAGCAGACAAGACTGCCTCAGGCACCAACAGCTCCACCTCCCCCAGCACAGCAGCCGCAGGCAGGCGGATCTCGGGTAGTTAATGTAATTCACTCGAAGGTCAACGAAAACAAAATACGGGGGGAGACATAGAAAGTAAAGCACCTACAACATGTGTACCAGGTTCAGCAGAAAAGAGCTCGGGCTGAGGAGTGCCAGGGACCAGTAGTGTCCTTTATTGAAGCCGACCTGGAGATAGTACAACATCCGCACAACGAGGCCTTGGTAGTATCCCTCCAGGTTGGGGAGTGCCAAGTAAAGCGCATCCTAATTGACCAAGACAGCTCTTGTGACATCATGTATGTCAGATGTTACAAGGAGCTTGGCCTTCACCCAGACGATATAGAACAATCCAATGGCCCAATGGTCGGGTTCAATGGAACGCCGACGTGGCCACTGGGAGTAACAAACCTAGAGGTACAGGCTGGCACCAAGAGGGTGAAGACAGAATTCACCATAATCGACACACCATTCCCTTACAATGCTATACTAAGGAGGCCATGGCTGCATGCAATAGGGGTTGTACCCTTAACACTACATCAACTATTGCGGTTCCCAACAGAGCATGGGATAGAAGAGGTCAAAGGGGATCAACTACAGGCAAAAAGCTGCTCCATGGTAGCAATGAAATCCACCTGCAGCATACGAGAACCAGAGACAGTAGAAATCGAAGGCAAGGACGTGGAGGTCCTAGAGGATGTCGACAAAAAGCCAGCCGAGAAGAGTGAAGAAGCCCTGAAGAAAATCCTTGTCCAGCAAGGGGATGAGGAACGCTTTTTCCTTCTCGGCTCGGGCTTAGTCGAAGAAGAGCAAAAAGAACTGGAGGAGTTCTTGAGAGCAAACATTAAAGTGTTTTCCTGGACGCCTTATGAAATGCTAGGCATTGACCCCGAAGTCACTTGCCATAAGCTGAATGTGGACAGGTTGGACAAACCCGTAATCCAACGGGCAAAAACACCGACATTGCTGCATGTTAAGGCAGTGGAAGAGGAAGTAGACAGACTTCTGGAGGCCAGAGCCATTCAAGAGGTAAATTAACCGACATGGCTATCGAATACAATGGTGGTGAAGAAAAAGAATGGTAAATGGAGAGTCTGCGCGGACTTTACCAACCTGAATAAGGCCTGTCCCAAAGACAGTTTCCCATTACCCAAGATAGTCCAACTGGTGGATGCCACTTCAGGGCATGGAAGGATGAGCTTCCTGGATGCCTATAGGGGGTACCATCAGATAGCCATGTAACCCTCAGATGAGGAGAAGACTGCGTTTATCACCCCAAAAGGGCTGTATTGCTACAGAGTGATGCCTTTTGGGTTGAAAAACGCAGGAGCAACTTACCAGAGATTGGTAACCAAAATGTTCAAACACCTAATTGGCCGAACAGTGGAAGTTTGCATTGATGACATGGTCGTGAAGACCAAAGAACCTGAGGGTCATTTGGCCAATCTAAAAGCAGTCTTTGATATCCTTAAAACATATTGGCTCTGACTTAATGCATCGAAGTGCGCATTTGGAGTGGGATCTGGTAAGTTCCTGGGATACTTGGTGACCAGAAGGGGCATTAAGGCCAGCCCAGATCAGATCAAGGCCATCCTAGAACTAAAAAGCCCAACATCGGCGAAGCAAGTACAGATATTGACTAGAAGGGCTGCAGCTCTGAATAGATTCATAAGCAGAAGTTCTGACAAATGCAAACCCTTCTTCAACTTAGTGAAGAAAGCCACAGACTTCTTGTGGATAGAAGAATACGAAGTCGCCCTGGCCGACTTGAAGAAGTATTTGACCATGGCTCCAGTTCTCTCAAATCCACAACCTAGAGAGGAGCTGTTCCTGTACTTAGCAGTTTCGGAACATGCGGTAAGCGCAGTGGTAGTCCGAGAAGAACAAGGGAAACAAAGGACTGTTTACTATGTAAGCAAGACCCTGGCTGATGCAGAAACCAAGTATTTACCCTTGGAGAAGTTAACGCTAGCCTTAGTGATGGCTTCAAAGAAGCTGAACCATTACTTTTAAGCCCACAAAATTATGGTGCTAACTGAACATCCTTTGAAGTCCCTGTTGCAATAGGGAGATCTGATAGGTAGAATAGTCAGGTGGGCAGTGGCCTTGGGCCAGTATGACCTGGAATACAGACCCAGAATAGCAATCAAAGGCCAAGTCTTGGCCGACTTTGTGGCTGAGTTCATGCCAGAAGCCATCGTACATCGGGCTCCGTTGAGCCGATGTGAACGATGTCCAAGCGAGCAAAAAGGTGCCCAGCCAAGGGCAACAGAACAAAAGAAAGAAGAAAAACTCAAGCCCTGCAGCATTTACATCGGCGACTCCTTTCGATTGTTTGTTGATGGGAGTTCAAACCGACAAGGAGCAGGCGCAGGAGTAGTACTAGTATCTCCAGATGGACAGATACTAGAACAATCTATTCGTTTGGGGTTCAAGGCCTCAAACAATGACGCAGAGTATGAAGCACGGATTGCAGGACTGAAACTGGCAGCAGCAGTAGAAGCAGATGAGGTGATAGTCTTCTGTGACTCTCAGCTTATAGTCAATTAGACATAGGCGAGTTCGCAACCCGAGATGAACGTATGTCGGCATACGCAAAGGAAGTAGGCAAGTTGGTGGCCTTATTTCAGAATTGCCGACTATAGCAGGTTAACCGAGATGACAACAGTCATGCCGATGCCCTAGCCAACCTGGCTAGTGCAATCCAACCTGGAAAGGCAAGGACAATCATGGTCAACTACTTGTCGAGCCCGAGCATCGAACCACAGAGCGTGAAGCAATATGTGTGGACATGGGACCAAGCTGGATAGACGCAATAATAGCATTCTTGAAAGAAGGAAAACTGCCAGATGATCACAAAGAGGCACAGAAGATCAGATTGAAGTCGGCAAGATTCAGTCTACAGCAGAGGGACATCTCTACAGAAGATCCTTCACTGAACCCCTTTTAAGGTGTGTACATCCTTTACAAGTTGAAGATTTTTTATACGAAATACATGAAGGAGTATGTGGAAGCCACCCTGGGGGTAGATCACTTGTTCATAGGGCCATTACTCAGGGATATTGGTGGCCCTACATGCAGAAAGATGCAGAAGCCTATGTCAAAAAGTGTGAGAAGTGCCAAAGATTTGCACCTCTGATACACCAGTCAGCAGCAGACCTAAACCCAGTATCCAGTCCTTGGCTGTTTGCCCAATAGGCATGGATCTTGTTGGAAAACTGCCCCAAGCAACTGGGCAAAGGAAGTACCTGCTGGTAGCAACAGATTACTTCACCAAATGGATAGAAGCTGAACACCTTGCCAAGATCCGAGACGTGGATGTGAAGAACTTCATATGGAAAAACATCATCACTAGATTTGGGATTCCAAGAGCAATAGTTACCGACAACGGAACACAATTTGACAGTAAGTTAATCAAGAGCTTCTGTGCAAAATTCAAGATCAAGAACTGTTTTTCAATCCCAAGTTTTCCTCAAAGCAATAGACAAGCAAAAGCATCCAACAAAGTTATCTTGAACGGGATAAAGAAGAGGCTGCAAGCGGCAAAGGAAAAATGGGTGGATGAATTGCCCAACGTACTCTAGGCATATCGGACTACGCCGAGAAGATCAACAGGGGAATCCCCATTTGCCATGGCTTATGGCACAGAAGCGGTAATTTCACTGGAGGTCGGCATCCCAGGAATCAGAACTCATAGAGTAGAGAATTAGACTAATGATGTTTTATTAGCCCGAGATCTGGATCTACTAGAAGAAAGAAGGGAGAGAGCTGCAATTCAGCTGGCGGCATACCGGCAGCAGCTTGTCAGGGCTTATAATAAGAAGGTCAATCCAAGGGAGTTTCAAGTCAGTGACCTCGTCTTGAGAAAAGTCGTCGGCAACAAGAAGGATCCTAGAGAAGGCAAGCTAGGCTCGAATTGGGAGGGACCCTATAGAATCATCTCGGCATTGGGCAATAGGGCATATCGGCTTGATGATAATGAAGGCAAAGAATTGCCAAGGCCATGGAATACTTGCAATCTGAAATTCTTTTACCATTAGACTCTTTTGTTCTTTGTTATTAGCCGAAGTAATAAATAAAGTTTAGCTTGATTTTTTCTTATATACACTTGTGATTAATAAGATACTTGACGAAATACATGCATAATGAGAACTCAAGTGGAACTTAAGTTCACATTAGGAGGCAGAGGGCTGCAGAATGATGCTTGAAGAAAAATTTACAAACCGAGATCATGTTTAACACTTGTTGAAATTTGTGAAAATTTTACAAGTTGAAGTTAAACCCAGATCATGTTTAACACTTGTTGAAATTTGTGAAAAATTTACAAGTTGAAGTTAGGCCGAGATCATGTTTAAACACTTGTTGAAATTATGAAAAATTTACAAGTTGAAGTTAAACCAAGATCATGTTTAACACTTGTTGAAATTTATGAAAAATTTACAAGTTGAAGTTAAACCGAGATCATGTTTAACATTTGTTGAAATTTGAGAAAAATTTACAAGTTGAAGTTAAACCGAGAACATGTTTATCACTTGTTGAAATTTGTGAAAAATTTACAAGTTGAAGTTAGACCGAGATCATGTTTAAACACTTGTTGAAATTTGTGAAAAATTTACAAGTCAAAGTTAGACCGAGATCAGGTTTAAACCCTTGTTGAAATTTGTGAAAAGTTTACAAGTGAAGTTAAACCGAGATCATGTTGAACCCTTGCTGAAATTTGTGAAAAATTTACAATAGCAAGTTGAACTAAACACTTGTTTTACAAGTTAAAGTACTTATGTACTTGCCAATGTAAATCGTTGGTGGACATAACTAAGATATTTCACCCCGAGAAGATTACACAGTTAAGGTGTACATTAAAGATATGCAGAAATATTCTAAGTATGATAGCCATACAAGAGCAGTAAAGGGAAGACAAACATACAAAACATTCAAGAAAGAACTTGCATTTACATTCCAAAAGAAGGCACGTCGGCCACATCGAGAGATAACATTATTTCAAAGAAAGGAAAAAGTACAAAGGAAAAAAGACATCAAACTAAGATTCTTCAGCGCCACTTGTAGGTTGGATCTGGAGCTCGGAAGACTGCTGAGAAGACATGTCGGCCGCCTTTTCAGCCGCAAGCTCGGCATCTATTTCCTGGAGGGTTTGGTCGAGGCTCTTATCGGCGATAGACGCGTCTGACATTGCTTTCTCAGGAGCAGCATCCTTGGGAACCTCCTCACCGTCCTCATCTTGAGTCAAGTCTAGGACTTGCTCATTTGGAGTAAGGGACTTGGCCCCAGCAACTTCCTTTGACTTCCTCACCAAAGCTTCCTCCTTAGACTCAGAATCGTCGTCGGATTGGCTTGGAGTTGGAGGGAATGGCATGACGAGGACATCGGTGTTCCTGAGGGGGGGAGTCCTCGGGACTTCAAGCTTTTTCAGGAGAGCCATCCAACCAAGGGTGAAACCCTTGTTGCATGCCTGCTTCACCTGTCTCTCGTAGTCCGTCGTGACATCAGCCACTCCCTCATTATATCCTTTCTGATCGGCGGCCTTGAGCTCGACATCTTTTGTGGCCAAGGCATCCTGTAGCTCTTTCTGGGCCTCGGCCATCTTTTCCTCGGCCTCTTTTTTCTAGGCCTCAAGAACCTTATTTATGGCATCAGCAGCATTCGCCTTTTCCTCGGCCACATTTTTGGCTTTGACAGCAGCCTCGGCCTGGTCTGCGAAAGTCTTCATATTTTATTGCAAACTTTTATTAGTCTTCTGTAGACTAGAAACCTCCCTAGTCTTGTCGGCCAGCGCCTTCCTTGTCTCAAAAGATTACATTGAGAAGGAGTGGGCGTGTTGGATTGCCTGAAGAAAAATGGACAGAGCAGAAGTTATTAGAAAATTTTCTAAGTATGAAAAAGAGAAAGAAAGAAAAATTACCAAATAAAGAGACTTACTTGAACAAAGCATTGGATTATCAGAGCAAAGTTTTCATACTCGCTCATCTTGGCGTTTCGGTCGAGATCGCCGGGAAGAAGCAAAGCGGTACTAAGAGCAACGCCGAGATTAACGTCGTCGGCGTTATCGCCAGCTCTAACTGGCCTGTCCTCTAGTGTGATTTAGGGGGCCAAGGGGGAATCATGCTTTAGAGACCCCGAGGTGGTTGCAGAGGATGACCTCGGCCTCTTTGATCTGGTAGACTTGGATGGTTGGGCCTCGGCAGGCCTCTTCTCGGTAGCAGAATGAGACTTATCGCTCTCAGCCAATTTGGAGATTAGCAAAGTGTCCTCAGTATCAACCTGAGTCACCGTTGTCTTTGGCTGAGCCTTCTTTATCCTTTTTTGTTTCAGCTTCGGCTGAGATGGTGTTGGTTAAGCATCAACTGAGTTAGGAATGTTGGCCAAAAGATCCTTAGCGATTGCTTTCTGGCGGTCTATCTCAGCAGCAAAAGCAGTTCGGCATCATTGATGGCGTTGAGATGGAGGGATCAGATATGGAGCCGAGGTTGACGGTTGCTCTACTGGATCAAAGGTCGACCCTTGATCTGGCCGAGATGAGGAGGCTGCTTGAGAAGTTGTGGCGGAAGGCGGCGAAAGGCCTTTCTTCCTCTTTAGGACGTCAGGAATAATCGACTTGTAGGTAGGAATAAAATTGAGTAATAGAGGGGCCTTCCGTTTGTGGACAGGCAAATCTAGTAACCTCTTCAAATCCTTACTTGGGAAGAAAGACTTGCTGAAGCCCTTTGGTGGCTGGGGAAGAACTGCAAAAAGAAGAGCACAGACATTAGAACAAAGTATTGAAGACTTCAAAAAAGAGAGAACAAAGAAAAGTGACACTTGGCCCTTACCGTCTCCTTCCTTGAAAACTGTTCGGCTAAGGGGATAAAGATGGAGGTCATCATTTGGTTGAAACTCCCAGTTGCCTGAGACGATGAAGTAATCGCCTCCAGCACCCTTATTTGAGTCTGGAAGGTCGGCAATGAGCTTGTACTCAGTAGATCTCAGCTTGAGGTAGTAGATATGGCATTTTTCTGATTTCAGGCGACACATGGTATAACAATACTGAATATCGGCAAGGGTGACCCTAGCGTTTTCATTTTTGGCTAAGGTAATTATGCCATTGATAACTCGATAAGAGCTGATGGCGAGTTACATTGGGTTCAATTTGTAGTAGTGAATGACTTTTCGGAAAAGGGGATCAAGTGGAAACCTAAGTCCACATTCGATAAAAGCCACTACTGGGAAAGGCATAAGGTTTACGTCGGGCATAATGGAGTCTTCCTCCCCTGCCAACCTGAGGTGGATGTCGACAGGAATAGAAAACTCTCGACTAAAGTACTCTAGTTTGGTCGGGGTGTCTACCCTATGCTTCCACATACCCATAATGTCAGCTTAACTAGAGGAGTTGGATTTCAGAAGGGAGTCTTTTTGGAGGGTTTTAGGGATCTCGGCTAAAGCCCAAAAATACACAGAATCTGTGGAGAATCGTTTTAGTTTTTCCTAAAAACTTGTGGGTTCTACAAACAAATCCCAAACCTAGATCTATGGAAACGAAGATTAAAGGCACGAATCTGGAAAAGACACAGAAAACAGAAAAACAAAAACGTGTTTCAGAATCAAGAACAGTGGTGAAATTTTTGAGCAGTATGTGCATATTCAAGACACAAATTGGGCAAAAACAAAGATCAAAAAGTAAATGTACTCAGATGCATGATTCATAAATCAAGAACTTGAGTGAAACAGCGTTGGCAACAAATAATGAAGCGAAATTTCTTGAAGAGCAACGAGAAATTGAAATAAAAGGGAACTGTGACTTACCCAAGAAAAATGAAGCCGAAGTAAATTTTTGCCGGGATCAAGCGGTAGCCGGAAGCAAGGAAATACGGCAGAAGCCTTGCCGGAGGAGAGAGTCAGGCTGTTCGCAGAAAGCTTCATGAAAGCAGCAATGGAGGACTTAGAAGAAAAAGCTAGAGAGAGAAAAAGCTTCAGAAATAACGATGTAAAGTGAAAAGACAAAGAGAGAGGACACTGGTTTTATCAAAAACGCGAAAAGGCGGCAAAATGGAATTGATGAGTCTAGAACGACGAATTTGTCAGACGGCGCACGCAGGCGCGAGACGACTTACAGGCGCGTATCGAGTAAGATCCAATGAGGAGAAAACACGTGACAAAAACGGTTGATGTATTTTGCATAACAGCTCACACGCGTGATAAAATTCTTGGAGTTCTTGGTTTAACGAAGCAATGACATCGGCTGATAGGAAAATCTCGGCTAAATAAACTCGAATAAGCTTGGTTAAAAATTCTGAAACCTTGATGAGACAAGATTGCAAGACCTGGTTGTGTGAAGCGGATGTATTATGACCTTGGTAAAAGGATGATACAGCGAGACGGCCAACATGCTATATGATATGACGATATAGGTTCCATCACCTCAGGATGCCGAGGTAATAGAACCTAAGAGGCAGTTGTGGGGATATATTTTCTAAATACCAACACGTGGCCGAGGTGACGCCAACGTGTCAGCCGGGTTACCATGTGTTCTGGTTGTGACGCCGACGTTATCTCGGCTAGGCCGAGGTTATCTCGGCTAGACCGAGGTTATCTCGGCTAGACCGAGGTTATCTCCGAAGATATCGGAGTCCGGGATAAGTGGATAAGGGACAAGAGTCCTAGAATGAGGAAAGACCTCAACCTGGATAAGGATAAAGCTCTTAGGGAGTTTATCTTTATCTATAGAAGAGTCCAAGATTAGCAGTAAGCTAAAGTCCATTGAAGCTAGGCTTCTATTGGGACTAGGTTTGTATTGAATATAAAAGAGAGGCACCTCCATAGGTCTAAGGTGCGCAATTTATATTCAGAATAGTGAGTTAAGCTCTATTGATTATCTTTGAGAGATATTTGATTACTGACTTAATCATCGGAGTGCCCCTGGGTGGACGAACTACCGCCGGATTCTTATCTTTCTGTTGCAGGTCGTTCGGGCTTATCCTATTCTGCCAATGCTCTCCAGTTGAATACTGAGTTGGCAGTGTGGTCAGAAATTCACACACACAAATAGTAATAATAGTATCATTTAGATAGGCAAAGCTGTCCAAATGCCAATAATTTGAGGGCTAGAAATGAGTAGTCAAGTAAGAGTCGAGCAAGCGGTTTAGAAGAAGAATGTGGTAGTGCAAATGGACACTGTCTCTCCAAATTCTCAAAATTTTTCCTCAAACCTTAGGAAATTGATCATATTTATAGGCTTTTCCTGAGTACTGAATATACCAAGTGGCCGAATAGAGTGATAACACATATCTCTGAGGATCAAGCAAAATATTCCTGTCCTGACTGCCATGCTTTAGTGGACACGTGTCTCCCTCAGTATGTGTCGTTTTTTGTGTGTACCTCAGAAGGTGCCGTTTTTGGTACATCCCTCGGAAGGTGCCGTTTTTGATACCTTCCTCGATGTTATTTTGTGCGATACTTTCTTACTCAATATAGTTTCCTAGACATATCTTATTATGAGTCATAGTATGCTATCTGTCATACTTGTATCTACCTCAATGACTCCCTTACTCTTAGCCACTTAATCACAAATTCTTTAACTTCCCAAGGCGTAGGCCACATCAAGGCTTGGACTTAGCCATGTTGTGCCTCATACCAAGCCTAGGGAGACTTTCTTGGTCCTGCCATTGCGACTAAGACAAGTCATGTTCTTGAGTAAATGGAAAGAAAGCCTCATGCTTTCAAGTTTCCATGCATCCATCTTAATTGGAGTCATGAATCTGACTTGTCGCAATATTCTAGTGCTTCTAGGGTTTGCTATCAATTTCAACTAGTAAGCTTTGAAGCTTGCTATCAACCCCAAGCTAATAACGCTTTGGGGTTTACTATTAGCTCCAAATGTCAATCTCTATTTGCAAATAGAGGAGGCCTCCCTCAGAGTTTGTTATTCCCTTAGGGAGTCTTGCTTCAAACACTTCCTTCAAGATATGTCCTCAGGTACTTATACCTTGGAGGTGGAATCATGATGGTCTTTCAACAAAGGCGGTGATTTAGTGAGTCACCTCAAGCACTAGGGCCACAATAGATGCTTCATCAAACAATCGCCTCAGATACTTTTACTGTAGATGGTCCCTTCAAATCTAGTGGGTTAAATCTTATTCAGTTCTTTGTTGACCCATTTTTCTTAGGGTTGTTATTACTGAGAGATAACCAAATATTTATTCGGTCACAACTAACACACTTTTCTTCTTCTTTTTCTTCTTTTAAGGTTTCAAGGTCGGCAAAGTTAGACAACAAAATCGGGAAAGAGGGTTTGGGAAGGGCAACAACAAAAAGAGAAGGGGCGGTTATGAAAGGAAAAAGGCTAAAGAGGGATGACATGGAGAGAGGTAACAATGATGGTGGTTAGGGTTAGGATTTGAAAGTTGGAGAAGACAACAGTATTTTGATATTATTTCAAAGTTAATGATGTTGATTTAGAAAAAATAAAAAAATTCAAATCGAGTTTGGTGTGAACTAACCAGATGGTGTGCTCCAAAAGAATATATAGTATATATTTAAAGGTTCCCAATTTGAAATTGTTATTCCCTTTTAAATGAACCGTTCTATTCTTGTTTCTATTCAACTTCTTAACAAATATTATCAATTAAATTAATTAACACAACATGAAAAAATAAAGTATACTTTTTTTTTTTATATAAATGAAAAAATAAAATATAAAATTAATACAATTAAAACTACATAGACTAAATTAACACCAAAAGAAAGAAATAAATTACACTCAAAGTCCGCGTATTTATTAATTGTGTCAGTTATAATTGCAATAATTTTATCCAAAAAAATTTCAATGAAAAATTGAAGGGTAAAATTGATACAACCAAAAAATTGACACAAGGAAAATTACAGATATCACTGAGTATAATTTACCCAAAAACAACCAAAAATACAAAAAACAAAAACGTATACATTCAACAATAACAACACAATCAGAAAAACAAAAACAAAACTATATGACATGCCAATTTCTGGCCTTATTCATGCAATATACTTCAAGTATTCAACTATTCCTTGATTTATGGTACCCAGAACATCAGGAAACAAAGGCGTCGGTGGAGACAACTAAGATTGTTGTGGAAATGGGATAATCCTTGGATGGTTAGTTTGTCGGGGTTGTGCTGATATTGGGGTTCGGAGAAGAGGTTGTGCTGATGGCTATACGCTGAATTAGTATACAAGTATACATGTTAAGGGGTATCGAATACCGGGTGAGGTGAGTAAAGCATCCAAAAGAAAAAAGACTAGCATTGGGCTGGTGAAAGACTAAAACATGGTCAAGCTTTATTAGCATCTCTACGAGTCCAGACAACGCCACAACTGACTGAAAAATGAAGTACACACCAGGTACTCCAGTCATCATCGATTGAATGGTGTCTATAATCCTTGGATTAACAAAACCAAGCCCATGTCCATGAGAAAGGCTTCTATTTCTGCATCAATCTCGTAAATACAGACCATCAATGACCTGCTTACCAGGAATAACACCACTCAGCTGACCATGGTCACGGCCAAACTCAGTGTCCAAACAACATTGGCCTAAGAAAAGAATTGCAAATAAAAACTAACCACTTTTCACAGCAACTGGAAACCAAAAAGGAACGAAATGAAAATGTAAACCAGCAAACATGGAAGGGTGTCAATTACATTTAGGCAGAACAATGGATACAAGGCAGACACATTACTAATCTTTTACTCTCCACTGGGGGAGTGTACAATACTTAAAAAAAACAAGTTTTATCAACTTTCACTGTTGTCTGCCTAGATATTTGGTAAAGAAAATCTGTAACTTAAATGAGACTGTCCAACTCTGTACTAGCTGTTTCCAGATGCGGACACCTCGGTGCAGCAAACGGGGCAGACCTACAAAGCACATAACAAGCATTACACATCTCTATCTCGCCCCAAAAAACTTTAATCAACAATCTTTAGTTTCTATTATCTTTGAGAAAACAACAGTACATATAATACATCGAAAATTTGGAGAGGTTCTTATTGGTTAAGCAAATAATAACAATGATAATAATGTTTCAGTTCCGCTCTATACACAACATTTCATCTAAAATAATGCTTCCCTTTCAAAACTGATATTGGGATTTTTATCCCTTTTTAATCCTTTTTTTCTTCTTCTTTTACAGTTTGAGGGAGTGGGGAGAATAGATCCATCACGAAGTGGTCATCTCTAATTTGCAGAATTAGTCCCAACTCCCAAGGGAAGAAAAATAAGAGGTCCTTAATGAAAACAAAAGATAGGCAGGGATTCAGAAAAAGTTAAAAAAAAAATTTCATTTATTTTTCCCCTTATGCTTCAAATCATAAAACGTTCTTGCTTCTTCCACAAAGAAAGGGACTGAATGGTTAGTGTTTTGATAGAGTGATGACTAGCAAGAAGGAGATGGAGCTATCATGCCTTTGCAATCGTTTCCTCTTCCAAAATTTTCTATTATTTCTTCATTCATGAGAATACCTGTGGCGGTAAAGAAACTAGGTAGCATGTGTTGGCGTCATTGAAGGTGAGGCATGTAGCAATGCAAATTCAGAGAGAGATTAAAATACAGTGATAGATTGACATACAGAGGTTTAAACAGAATTCGAATACCAAACATTATATAAATAGAAAACTGTTCATATTGAACTTTGTTTTCTTATGACCCAACCAGTAGTAAGTGTTTAATATTTGAACTAGTCCAAAGTCCAGGTTTCCCAAACAGGCCCTAAAAATGATCGGTACAAGTATCCACAAACTCCTTAACACCTATAAATAACAAATCCAAACCTACCAAGTTTAAATGGAAAAAACATTATTATAAAAAAAAAAAAAAAAAAAATCAACCGTAGTATCCAACAAAAAATGACACTCTTTTGTGGGTGGATTTACAAGTCAGCTAAATCAAGCATCCTGATATTCTTCAGGACAACTGGTAATTGGCGTTCTTTAGAATGAATTGTAAGTAATATATTACCTTCCACTTAAATTTTACATGAAGAGGAGTCAAGAAGTCTATTAAGAAATAGAAAGAATGACTAGGAATAAGTGATTTCACCATGGGAATAAAAATTCAATGTCAAACCATGCACAAAGAGGAGGAAAAACTTTAGATATCACCCATAAGAAGCAAGTTTATAATGATGCAAGCTCAAATTAAGATCATGTCAAAATATGGACCTGTTTCAACCCTCAAACACAGTTTATGCTCAGATTAATGAAAAGCTAATAAGGCCCTAGGGTAAGAGCTCTAATGGGAAACTCAGCCCAAGCTACAACTATCTTCTAGATCATTCACATGTCTCTTTGAACTCATAAAACCATGTACCTTTAGAAGATGATCCTTATCTTCAAGGATAATGGGAACCCTTTGTTTTGGAACTCATTTTCTTTTTCTCTATTTTTTTCTCTCTTTGTTTTTTGTTTTTTGTTTTTTTTTTTTTTTTTTTGTGGGGGGCGGTTTACATTTCAAGAAATTATTGCTACATTGATGGACATCAGCTCATCAGAATTTACATATAAAAAAAAGTTTGTACAGTAGGCCAGAATGAATGTAAACAGCGAGAGATAACATCAAAAATCAAATTTATGCAATATAAAAACTCCAAACGAAACAATGCATTCTAAAAAACATGACATGTGCATGTATATGTAAACACACATGTATAATAAAGCTTCCTCAACGCCAGAAAGTTAGGAAGAAGCCGCACGAATAATACTAAGTAGAGCCCCCAAATATAATAGGTAATATTTACATGGGCATTATAGCATGGGAAATTATTTAAAAAAGAACAATGCATTTACCTTATTTATTCGTAACCAATTGTTTATACATTCAGAATGGTACAAGTGTTTGCAGGAAAGTACAGTCAAGGTGTCACCATCCTCGTAGTCCAACCGGCAGATAACGCAACTGATACATGAAGACAAATGTTATCCACACAAACCTTAACAATTATAATAATCTAAAAACTGCACTCACGAATCATTGTTTCCATCCTGAGTGCTTTGCGTCTTATAATTCATTGAAGGTAAAGAGGCAATTGTATCAGAAGAAAGCCCTCTGCTCTCAGTTCCAACTACTTCCCCCAATGCAAGCAGCTCCTAAAATATCAAACCAAACTCCATTAGCAAAGTATAATAATGCTTCAACCAAAAGTCAGATACAATAGACAAATTTACCTCATATGATAGCTGATCCGGATCTAACTCCTCCCATGTATCCTGAAAGAACCCAGTGACACATGAGATATTAAGATCTAGTTAAGATTAGCTTTAAAAGCAACAACTTTGGTAATCATATGCATACAAACGCATACATCACCTAAATTTCATATACAGGATTAATAGCCATAGACTAAAAATCTTATTTCATTACAAAAAAAATAATAATAATGAAAACTAATGAAAAAAAACAAATGAGCACTAACAATTGCTTCCCAAAATATATGCAAGCACAAAGAACTCATACTGGACATAAAATTAAGTGGAGGAACGATCAGCAATTGGCTGTAAAATCAAAGAGTATGCTATGGTGACATGGTGAGAACTTGAGAAGCAAATAAAGTATCTTCAACATGTATCCACATGCATAAGCCGCCTTGTCAAGGACTCAAGGGCATTCCTTCTTGCTCTACTAGACAACTGGTGTCTTTTTTATGCATTTTCTGGTAGATTTTTAAACCTAAATTTCCAGAAAATTAGACAGCAAGAAATAATTGTTTGATAGTCTGTTCTTAGATTTTACATGCTCCATGCAGATACATAAAAAAAAAAAAAAAATTATTTTTATAATAAAGCTTTCCTATCGAAAGGATCATTCTCATTTCTCATGTATTGCAAGACTTGTTATAAATGTCTAAAAGAGTGAACAAGAACAGTCAAGATAGAAGTACAGTTTCCCAATCCCTTAGGCTGTGTTTGGCAAGAGGATTTGATGAGAGACATGGGAGGGGAAAAGGAAATGCAATCCCACTTTTAGTTTGGTTATAATGGAAAACACAAGGGAAAAGAAAGTGAGAGAGAAATGCAATACCACTTTTTGTCTTTTGGGTTCGTTTGGGCTCTTTTCTTTCTCCATTTCCCAACTCAACCAAACATAGCTTGGATTTCAAAAACTATCAATTCTTTCTCCTTTTCTTTCTAGTTCCCTTTTCCCTTTCCGTTTCCCTCATCAAATCCTCCAACCAAACATAGCTTTTAAGGGATCAAAGGGTCTCCCAAAAAAAAATCCCAATATGTGGAAAAGATATCTGAACTGGTTCATATAGCACAATGATTGAAAGACAACAAATAATACCTGAGATGGTCGAGGAAGTGAGGCATTTTGTCTTTTTGGATATTTGTGTCCTTTTGTATACAAGTGGCATTGCCTCAAAGCCTTTTTCATGAAATCTTATTACTTATCAAAAGAAACAAATTGATACCTGAGAGTTGCCACCATGATCGTCCGTATCCTCAGCTTCCCCTGCAATCACCAACACTTATTAGAAGCTTCATCAGTCACAGAATTTTCAACACAATTGCAGAATGACTTAATGATCAAGAGATATAACAGGGACCAAGTTGAATTGACACTCACGATCATTTATCCCAGCTAAAGCCAACAACCTAGCTGCCATTTCTCGTTCTTCAGCATCTTGTAGGGCTCTAGCATACTCCTCGTCATTAGGAAACGAAGCTGGATCCAGTTCAACACCAACACTTGAATCATTATCCTCTCCAGCTTCTGCATGAGCATGCACATCAAATGCATCCTCATCCTCATCCTCATCTTCCTCCTCCTCATCATCATATTCATCTTCACTAGGATCATCAAAATCTTCATCATCCTCATGAACATAGCTTCCAGCTTCCCAACTTCCGTAGTCACTCCCATCACCATTCATCCTTAGCATCATATACGCTCTTTCCTGCTCAACAACCAATCAACCAAGTTAATCCAACAGTAAACTGGAATACAAGAGGAAGGAAAAAAAGGGAAAATTTCAGATCAGCGTAGAACCTGAAAAATAATTACAAATTAATTAATGCTAAACTTTATTACAATTAATAATTAAAATTATAAACTTTTTCATCTATTTGTAATACTTTTATCAACTTCCCACTGTTAGCTAATTCCAAGCCGAACCAACCTCCCCCCCCCCCCCCCAAAAAAAAAAAAAAGGTTCATTGCAACTATGAGACCAAGTTTTATATCCCGTGGCCTGTCTAACGTTTTGTCGCACCTTTACTCCAAACATGAGCTCCAATGTGATATCATATCCCAAAATGGGGGATAAGTAATACCACTCCCATGTTATTTTTATTTATTTTATTTTATTGTTGTTGATAAATACTGGTCCCATGATATTGCTTATCCACTTATCCCCCACCATAGGATAAGATCCCATCCTCAATCCAACGATCATAAATAATACTCCAACTCTAATACCATACTCACTGGCAGACCCAAGGGGGGCTATAAAATTTATAAAAACTCCACTTATCTTCTACAGTTTTGATCTTATTTAGAATGATATCGTTTTTGTGATCTCTTCATTTCCAATCAAAAAAGCTACCATTTATCTCAAAATTTCAAAAATATCATTGACAAATCATTTTGGATGTGCTTTTTGTATGAACTTTCTATTCACAAAACATTTTTTTAACATTGGTTTGTAGTAACTTTTCAAACTCCTTACTTGATAAATGGGATTATTGTAGTTAGTTTTTGTGCTTAATGTAAATTTTTGTAGAGACAATGTGAAAAAAGTACTTATATAATCCTCTCTTTTTATTTTGTGCAATGTGGAAAAACGACTTCTACAATTCTCTTTTAATGGAATTTTGTTGTCAATTTTAAATGCACGTAGTTCGGCCCCCTCTGGGGATAAATCCTGTCCACCACTGCCCATAATTTTATCCTAATCAAAGATAGTGCTTTTAAGGTAATACCACCCAATATGCCAAATAAAACCAACCCTGTCCAAATCCTAGGTACTATTACTTATCCCCTAATCCCAAAACCATATCAAGCAACGAAACGTGGCGTGCGATCCTTTATAAAGAAAACAGTTAAATAAATGCTTTTCCAAACTACGACCACTTTGCCAGATTCTTCAACTTTTGATTTTTTAGAACTAAAATTGGAATTTCAAAAACCTGACACAATTAAGGAATACCCAGAAATCGAATACAATTACACACAAGCATTTGTACAATTCAACAACTAGGGTACAGACTAAAAAGCCCTAAAACTGAAACACAAACGAGAACAATGCAAGCAAATCAAAAAACTCCAATTTAAGACTGAAGAAGAAACAAAAAGCAACCCAAAACACATATGAATTTGAATTGATACCTGTTCTTGTAAGGTTCTAGCGAGGGCGAGATCGGCATCGACCTGACTGAGGTTGGTGAAGGGGGTTCTGGTGGAGGATGATTGGGTAGATTGATTGACAATGGAGTTCGATCCTTCATGTTCTTGTTCTTGAACTAGAGATGGTGAATTGTTGTTAGGGTTTTCGTTGGTGGATGAGTCTGTGGTTTTGGTTCCATTGCTATCCGCTTTACAGTTCTCCATTAATGAATCGAATGAAGAGAAACGAGGATTAAGCGATGATTTTGATTTTGATTTTGTTGATCCTGAATTGATCGAAAGAAGAGTAAAAAGGAAGAGAGAGGTTGGAATGAATCGAAGGTGATCTTCCAGAAATCTGAGACGCCGACGGAAGTGATGATTGGAGAGAGAAGAGAACAATTGGTGCGGTTGCTGGCTGGGCTGGGCTGGGATAAGGGATCCTTTCAAATCTGTCTTGGACCCTATGTCCGACGGCCCATTTCCCTCTCTTTTTCTCTTCTTCTTTTTATTTATTTATTATTATTATAAAAATAGTACCATAATACTCTTACCATAATACTCTTAGGGCATGTTTGATTGGAAGGATTAAAGTATGGGATTAGGATTATTAATCCGTGGGCCCAACCATCCTATGTTTGTTTTGACATTTGGTTTAGGACTATTAATCCAATGGATAATTAATCCAACAAATTTGTAGGATAATTAGTAATGGGGTAGGGGTGGGATAGTTAATACCACACTAATTTGATAGGATTATTAATACCTCACTATTACTATTGTGAATCAAACATGGCCTTATTTGATTTGCTAATAATCATCGTATACTAATTTTCACCATTTCATTTCCCATAAAATACTCCCTCTTTCTCTCTCTCCTCGCCTCCCCTTTCATTTCTTTGTTTTCTTTTCTTGCCCTGCAAAACATCGCCATATGTATTCTTACAATCACCATCATCAAGAACTATTGCTATAGCTTTTTGTGTAGGGGTGCAACTCGGGCGGGTTCGGTCGGGTTGGGAGGTTGTCCAAGCCCAACCCAAGTTGTGCTGAGACCTGTCCAAGCCCGCCCAAGCCCAAATTGTAACCCGAGGTTGTCTGCCCAAACCCGACCCGAGTTAAACCCAAATTGCCCGAGTTGCCCGAATTGCCCGAGTTGTAAATGAATTTCAGTTTTTTTTCCCAGCTACATTATTAAATTATTAAAATTTGACTCTATTTACAATTTTTTTTAAAAAAAATAGAAAATCATTAATACCATCAAAACAAATAATTTATATAATGTATGAAAGATGCCACTATAGTAGTCCTTACAATTTATGAATGAAAATAAAAAGAAAAAAAGTAAGATTTTATGTTATTTATATATATAATATATATTCAATATATTTAATAATATAAATTATTTTAATATCATGTAATGGCTAATAATTTATATATATATATATATATTTAATATTTTTATATATCTATATATGTATAATTCGGGTTTCGAGTTGCTCGGGTTGCTTGACGTCCTTGCCCAAGCCCGCCCAAATTTAATTCGGACTTCTGAATTTTTGCCCAAACCCGTACCGAATTTGAAAATATTTTGTCCAAGCCCTAAAAAAATTCGGGTTGGGCTCAGGTTGCTCGGGTTGAGCCCGCCCAAGTTGCACCCCTACTTTTGTGTGCCTTTCTCTCCAACTCCTGTCACATCTCTTTTTTGTCGTCCCTAACACCATTGTTACCATCTCCCGCCGCTTCCAGGACCTTCTTTTCTCGATGCAACTTTGTGTTGAAACAATCTTCTATGTATGAGATAATAATGTGAAATAAATCAAATAAATAATAAATTACTTACATAATTTATTCACCAAAACGAATAAGTACAAAAATGATCAAGTCAAGTATGTGACATTCTATCCTTAAGATAGATTCGCCCTGCTCAGGTACTTACAGATAAATGGCGTCTATCTCCAAAGATACAATGATCTTATACAGATTATAATAGCACTCCAAACAATCTGTACGGCGTCCTATAACCTGTGTTCTATACTCTCATAATTTCTCTAAAAACTAATATGAAGAAAATATATGTAAGAGAGCAAAAATTTAAGGCAACAAATGAATTTTCAGAATGAATAAACTATTGGAAAAGGGTCTAATTTATAGGCAAATTGGTGATTGTTGAAAAAGGCCGAACAGGTACAATTTAAAGTGAACACGTGTAGAATTCAAAACTGTTTGAAATCTATTGGAAAATGGAACTGGTGGAGGCACTGTTTGGATAGGAAATTTGAATTCAAATTTGGCGCAAAATTTGAATTAATTTCGTTCAGAAAAAATAAATTTTCCCACAAGAATTTTTGGAAAAAAATCAAATAATTTTTGTCCAAAAAATTAATATTATTATTGACCCAACCCACAACCCATGCCTGCACCCGACACAGCTCGGCTCGACCGACTAGTCAAACGAACGGCGACGCGTGCGTGTGTGTAGTGGTTTGAGCCAAAGCCTACTTTGTCCATAACTCCTCCCTTCTACAAACTTGGGATGCCCCTTGGGGCCCAAACCAAGTTTGTTCACCTAAAGCTTATACACACACATAAGCTCTCTTAAAGTTTCAATGCAGGACAACCATTTAAAAGAAACCCACTTTTGACTCTTTAATTTCTCATTCCACCAACTCGAAAATGACATCAACTTTATATTTACTCATAAATAGTTTTGACGAATCGTTTGCACTGTGTGACTTGCCATACGGCAAGAAACACATCACCTCTTTGGACCCACCCCAAAAGACCTATGGGCCCCACTAAAATTTGGGCTCAAAGTTGGCCCAAAATAAGCCTATAAAAACCGTAAAACCATAATTTCCAACAATCCCCCACATAAATGGAATTTGACGGAGAGAAAATGCAACAACATGATCTAATTACAGAAAGTACAGAAATCAGGAATATTCTGCAAAGAATGGGTAGCTTTTGGTTTTGAACCTTCCCTTGTGAGACACTATCGGATTTATTAGCTAACTAGTGAACATGATGTCACTATTCAACCATTTGTGTAAACCAAGACAATAGAACTCACACAGTATATTACCAGACACAGTTTAGTTCTCATTATTGTGTTTATTTGGCCCTGAACAACCTGGTCTTTCATGAGTGTTTTAGAGAATTATAGCCCTTCACAAATCTCATAGAACCGGCCTAGTTCACACACATATAAGTAATTCTTATGAAAAGTATCCTGCCATACTCCACTAGGTATTCCTAGATATAAGAATCATTAGAAGTTAAAACACTGCAGACATCACTTTTCATTATAGAAATGGATAGAAGTTTGACTCATCAGTAATCCTTATGAGTTGTACACAACTCGGTTGTCCTTTTGACCATAGATCTTGGGATGTCCAATCAACTAGATTGGGTTACCGTTGTGGTAACTCTTATTTAATAGGTGCAGACGCGCCCTGAGGGCCTCATTCTACAGTTTAGACTCAAATTGTTACGGTTCTTAATCTGATCTCACAATGTGCAATGTGAGATTGATAAATCACCAAAGAGTCCAAATCCAGCAAATCGTTTTGGAAAACTGATTTTTAAAAAAGAAGTGTCAAACATGGACTGCTTTACCAGATACAGAGTCACCACCTAAATATTTCATTTTGGGGGAATTTAGGAAACCCTAACTCGTTGCCTAAGGCCACGTGTCCATCATCACCAAAGTTGTCTCGGCTTGGGAACTTAGGTACGATTGGGGAAGGTCATCTATGAGCACCCCCGCTTGCCCGATCAAAGATCGGCCTGTACTAAACATGATATTTTGTTTTTGAAAACATATGTGTTCTTATCCCGATTAATTAGCTAATCTTACTATGTGATATGCACAGCAAACAAGTATAGACTAGATCGCCTAATTTGGAACAAAGCATTGCATATCCGTTTGTTTAGAAGTGGTTTGAAGTTTACTACTCGTAAGTAGGCTAAAACACGGATTTCAATGAATCATTCCAATTCAAGTAATTCAACCTTCACCCATAGGTATTCAGGCAGTTTATATCAACTAAGCAGTTAGCCTCATGGCAAGCATGCTTTCATGGCAACATTAACACACATGCAGTATGCTAAAACGTAAAAGCTTACCTAGTACTCCAAGCCAAAACATAAACTAGTTAGTAATCAATGCATTATCCTAGTTCATGTTAAGATGGCTGATGCAACACATGCAAAATACAACTAGAAATAGGCTCGGCTATTCTAATATGGCATGTGAGGTGCTACATTTGATACATGTATTCAACTTGGAATTGAAATACAATGCAGTTAGTATGATACGCCGAGCCCGGTGCATGCAATATAGATGAACGATGCAAACATGCAAACATAAGTATGCTAATTGAAAATGACCCTAAACTAACCATCAAAAGTAGGTAAGTAAAAGGGAGAAAGACGTGGGGTTAGAAGACATGCACATACGCACGCACACTTATTACAAAATTCGCCCTCTCGACGGAGGGTCCAAATGAATAATACAAACCAACTAATTAACTAACTAACAAGCTAATTAATTATTACATAATCGAATGAATAACAAGCTACAACTAATTATTACAAAACTTAATTAATTAACAAATTAACTAATTAAATTACAAAACCAAATGCCAACTAACAAGTAAGCAATTAAACAATGTTGCCTCGGCAAGTTGAAGAAGGTGAACATGCATGCTCGGTTCCCGTCCCGGTAAGCTCTCCGGTTGCTCTTTAGAGACTCTGCCTGCAGGGTGTCCTTGAGACCTTACTGTTGGAACTTACCAAAACCAGTCTGGGGAATACATCAGTGGCCTGCCGGCCATGAAGAGATGTTGCCGACCACCTGCCGGCCAAAGATAGTACACTGCCAGCCAAGGATGAGGAGGTGTCGGCCATCTGTAGGTCACTGCCGGCCACTGATGTGCTGTGACACCAAGCTGCAACAGAGTACAAAATAGAGAAAATTGAGGGTCTCCCAAGGGTATATACGCACTATGTCACTCCATATCACCTCAAAACATCAAGGGAGAGACATAGTCGGATCCATGACCATTAATCACGCATCCCGATGCATGATGGCCAAAAATCCAACTTGTGCAAATCAGTATGAAATGAATGCACAAATAAACACGTAAAGCCTAAAACTCTATCATGTGTGATCAGGAGCGTCGGCGACCGAGAATTGAGACACGTTTCATCACTTGAAGTATGATACGTCCCTCATTTCTCGTGCTCGGATTAACACTTAATCCAAACAACAATGCAATGCAAGGATGGCATACAGAACGCGATGCAATATGGACAATCTAGCAAGGCTAATGGCATGCACAATACTAATACATGCAACAACTAAGCATACACCATGCAAAGCAACCTAGACATGCAAACATGCGATAAACCAAGCATGCAACAACGTACAAGGTAACAAGCATGCGACAACATGCAAAAGATGGACTTAAACCAAAGTGGGCAGACCTCAGCCATGCCCAAATCAGTGGCCAAAATGATGAATTGATGACACAAAATGCAAGACAAGCATGCATGCCAATTGGCCCAAGAATTAAGGCATAAAGAGGACAACTCTCAAGCACACTTAAAGAGTGACAAGCATGGAAGTATGACAATACTACATGCTCTGAAATAATGTTAGGAATGATGCCAAATCACACACAAAACACAAGCATGGCACGCATGAAGCTCATAAGCTAAAAACTAGCAAATGGGCTTAAGCCATGGCCATACAAAGCAAACCCCGAAGGGCCAAGGGGACCTAAAACAGTCCCAAGACAGGTCCAAACAAGACTAAAAACAAGCTTACAGCTAGCCAACACAAGCTAGAACACAAGTCCAAAAGGCATGAAGCATGCAAGGCTACAAAAGGGGTAATACACTACACCTATTAAAACCAAACATGACATGACATGGACAACATGAAACAGAGTTACATCATGGTATAACAAGACCAAAAATGCACTGATGTGATGAGCCAAAGGCTTAGGCTTAGTGGCATGCACAAAAGTTCATTCTTGAGGCATAAAGCACAAACTCTTCAAGGCATTCAAAGCATGTCAAATGCAAGTGTATGACCACATTTCGTGGACTAAAATAACATTTGAAATGATGGCAAAGCATGCAAACATCACATGTATGGCATGGTAGGGGCCTCGAAACCCAAGGCTAGTCAAAGCATTTACACTATAGCTATAGAAAACATAAGTGATATGGCTATGGAAGCCCAAAATAGTCCTAGGACAGCCCAAACTAAGAATAAAATGATGCTGGAGCAAAGCCAAAATATGCTAGGATGATGAGTCAAAACATCATGCACATAAAGCTAAGAAGCAAGATTTGTTCTACAAGTGTATGGAGCATGCAAAGGATGACCAAACCAACTATGGACAGAGTTATGTCATGGCAAAACATCACCAAAAACATGCTGGAATGGACTCAATATAAGCTAGGATGACATGCTAAAGCAAGAAGCATATAAAGTTAGTTTATGAGATTTACACTACAAATGTATCATACATGCATGGAGTGACAAAACCAATCCAAAACCGATCTAAGGGATGGTAAAGCATCACCAAAAACCTACTGAAATAGAGCCAACACATGCAAGAAAGACATGCTACTTTGATGAGCCACAAATGGGATTACACTACACATGTAAGAAGCATGCAAAATATAACCAAACCAACCATGGACAGACTTAAGGAAGGTCTTAAAATTCACAAAAAAAGGCCTGAACCAAGCCTCAAAAATACAGAGAGGCATGGCCCTTTGGAAGGCCAAAAACTCAAGCAAACAAAAACAAGAAAAGAGGGGGCCACCCCCTCTGATTTAAGACCTCAAAACCACATGCCTACCACTAAAAATCCACTGGATTTCAGTGGTTAAAAAGCCAAACCAAGGCTAGCTCAAAGGCCTTAAGGTATGGCTCAAAACAAGGCCAAACAAGGCAAATAAGAGGGTTGAAGACCCTTAACAGCACAAAGACCTTAAACAACTACCAAAAGCACTTAATACAAGACTTTTTTCAGTTAAAAGCAAGGCCTAAAACAATATGCAAGAATGGACAAAATGAGATACAAAAAAGTGCTAAAATGGGGAAAAAGCTCACCCTTGAAGTCCAACTTCGAAACTAGCAACCTCAGGAGCCAAAAACCAACTTTCAGAGCTCAAGTAGCACTCCTAAGAAATTCAGCCCAAAGGTGGTGGTGTGTCTCTATGTGTTGTAATGCAAAAGTGCAAGAAAAAGACACAAAACTAACAACAATATAGAGAGAAAGTAAGAAATATAAAGAGAGAAAGCTATATCTCTTCTAAAATGGCTGAACCTCTGCTAAGGGGAGAGGGCCTCTCCTTATATAGAGGGAAAGAAGCTTGGCAAGAGCTTCATCCCTCCATGTGTATGGAGGGGAGATGAAAGGATTCCAGCTAGCTCAAAAGATCTGGAGTGAAACCAGTTGAGACAGGGGTTCTGCTGGCCATCAGTGGTGGCCGGCAATGGCTCACTGATGGTCGGCAGGCTTCACCAATGGCCGGCAGTGCCAGACCATGGTCGGCAGTGCACCAAGAAAAGCATTCTGAAAGGACCAAGCCATGGTCCAAGAATGGGGCAGAAAGGATACAAGGTTCAGAAAGCTCAAACCTGTGACGTTCCGCCGCGAAAGTTGAATACCCGACGAGCAATTGAGCTAGTGGCTGGATGTACCTGCAAGCACAATCAAGTCTTGAGGACGGTCAAAAATAGGGTGTCTACAATAAGCTTAAGTCTCATTCCCATCGATGAATTCTCAACTAACTCTCTTGCTAACCCTTTGGTTAGTGGATCCGCTATGTTGTTTTAAGACTTCACATATTCAATGGAAATAATTTCATTATAAAGTAGTTATCTCATGGTGTTATGTCGACAATGAATGTGTCGTGGCTTACCGTTATACGTATGACTCTGTGCTCTATCAATTGCTGATTGACTATCACAATGTATGCATATAACAGGCATCGGTTTTGGCCACATTGGAATATCTTCAAGGAAGTGACGAAGCTATTCTGCTTCTTATCCAGCTTTATCTAAAGCTATAAACTCTGATTCCATAGTAGACCTAACAATACAAGTCTGTTTGGAAGATTTCCAAGATATAGCCACACCACCTAGAGTAAAGACATACCTATTGGTGGATTTTGAGTCTCTAGTATCCGATATCTATTGGCATCATAGTATCCTTCAAGTATTGTTGGATATCTAGTATAATGTAACCCAATGTTACGAGTAAATCAGAGATATCTTAGAACCCTTATAATAACTTTCCAGTGTTCTATTCTTGGATGACTCGTATATCTACTTAATTTACTTACTACATAAACTATATCCGGATGAGTGCAGTTCATCAAGTACATTAAGCTTCTAATAATTTAGCATACTCTAATTGAGAAATACTTTCCTGTACATTCTTAGAAAGAAACAAATTAACATCCACAGGTGATCTAGCAAGATGATCATCATCTTTGCTGAATTTGTCAAATATTTTCTCAATGTAATGTGAATGTGACAAAGCATATCCTTCTAATATTTTGGTAATTTTCATACCCAGAATTACATTAGCAATCCCCATGTCTTTTATGTCAAAATGTTTATTCAACATTTTCTTGGTAGCTCTAATCATGTTATTATTACTACCTATGATGAGCATATCATCCACATAAAGACATGCTATAACATAACCTTTGTTTATGTTTTTAATATAAACTTATTTGTCACATTTATTAATTTTAAATCCATTTGACATCATTGCCTTGTCAAATTTCTCAGGTCATTGCTTTGGCGCTTGTTTTAAACCATATAATGATTTAACCAATTTACATACTTTCTCTTCTTTTTCTAGAACAAAAAATTCTTCTGATTGTTCCATGTAAATTTCTTCATTTAACTCACCATTTAAGAAAGCTGTTTTCACATCCATTTGATGAATTTCTAAATTGTTTAAAGACGCAATGGCAATTAACATTCTAATGGATGTTATTCTAGTAACTGATGATTATATGTCAAAGTAATCAATACCTTCTTTTTGTCTATATCCTTTAACCACAAGTCTTGTTTTGTATTTGTCAATTGATCCATCAGCTTTCATTTTTCTCTTGAAAATCTACTTGTACCCAAGCGGTTTACAACCTGGTGGCAAATCTACCAATTCCTAAGTGTGATTTTGCAAGATCAATTCAATTTTGCTATTTACAGCCACTTTTCATAAAGGAGCCTCAGAACTGGACATAGCTTCTTTAAAAGTTAAAAGCTTATTTTCTAACAAAAATGTTAGAAAATCTGGACTAAAAGATTCTAAGGTTCTAGAACGTTTACTACGCCTAAGTTCATTTTCCTCATTTTGATCTATCTCCTACTTTTGTTCCTGATCTTATTCGTGATCATTACTAATAATAACATCATAAAATCTTTTAGTCCAGTTTTATTAGGAAACACATGTTTAAAGAATGGTACATTCCGAGATTCAATAATAGTATTTACATGCATTTCAGAATGTTCTGACATATGAATCAAAAACCGATATGCACTACTATTCTTTGCATAACCAATAAATATGCAATCAATAGTTTTAGGACCTATCTTAATCTTTTTAAGACTAGGAATAGCCACTTTAACCAAACGTCCCCACACTTTTAAGTATTTGTAGGATGGTATTCTCCCATGGCACATTTCATAATGTGTTTGATTCACTTTCTTTCGGGGTACTTTATCAAGAATATAATTAGCAGAAAGTATTGCTTCCCCCACAAGCTCTGAGGAGATCCAGAACTTATTATTATGGCATTCATCATTTTTTTTTAAGTTTTATTTTTCTTTTCAGCAATTCTATTTTGCTGAGGTGAGTGAGGAGCGATGGTTTGATGAATTATTCCATGTTCTTTACAAAACTCACCAAAAGGTGATTCATATTCACCACCTCTATTGCTTCTTAGTTTTTTAATTTTCTTACCAAGTTGATTTTCAACTTCATTCTTATATTGAATAAAAGTTTACAAAGCTTCATCCTTGGTTCAAATTAAATAAATATAACTATATCTAGTATAGTCATCTATTAAAGTGACAACATATTTTTTCCCACCTCTAGTTTAAATTGATTTAAAATCACAAATGTCACTATGAATTAATTCAAGTGGTTCCGTATTTATTTCAATTGTATGAAAATGAGTTTTGGTTAATTTTGCCTCTACATAAATTTCATATTTATAATTTGAATCAATTTCAAATTTAGGCAAACATTCCATATTAATTAATCTATGCAAAAATCCATAATTAACATGTCCTAATCTACCATGTCACAAATTTAAAGACTCAAGCAAGTAAGAAGAATATGTATTTTTATTAATAACAGAGAGTACAACAGTCATTATATTTATTTTGAAAAGGCCATCAGACATGTAACATTTCCCTACATACATCCCATTTTTAGTAAGTACAAATTTATCACTCTCGAACACTAGCCTAAACCCATTTTTACTTAACAGAGATCCGAAAACTAGATTCTTGCTGATGTCCAACATATGTAGCACATTGTTGAGAGTGAGTTCCTTTCCAGATGTTATCTTTAGAATAATCTTTCCTTATCCTTCAACTTTAGAAGTCGAAGAGTTGCCCATGAAAAGTTGTTCGCCGTTGTCTTTCACAAAATAAGATGTAAACATCTTTTTGTCGGCACAGATGTGGCGAGCAGCACCAGTGTCCACTGTAGCGACCCTGATTTTTTTGTAAGTCATTATTTATTATTATTACTTTATTTTATTTTTGACTTTATTAATTACATGGCTACATGAGAATTTAATGTGATATTTAATTAATTTAATGTGTTATTTAATTAATTTAATGTGTTACTTAATTATAGGTAATTAATCCAAATATTGATATATTTATATTGTTTATAAAAAAAGGGTGTTTTATATATTGATAAAATATATATATCATATTTATGTATGTTATAATTATGTTGTATTATATAATAAAATATAAATATAATAGTAAAGTGGGTTATATATGAAAATTAGGTTATCAGCAAAACAAAACAAAAAAGAGGTGTGGCAGCCAAGAAAGAGAGAGAGATTAATCGAAGACAACCAGATGAGGAGATCAATTTCGAGAGAGAGAAAGAGAATGGCAGAAAAAAGAGGAGAAGGTGGAGAAAAAAAGATTAGGGTTTTGTTTTGGTGGCTCCATTAGTTCTTCAAAAAATTCTTTGATCTTCAAAAAAAATATTGTGAGTGCAAAACCCACGTCCTTTGATTTATATTTAGTTTGTTGTTTTTATTTATTTATTTATTTAATTTATTTGATGTTGAATTGATTTTGTATTTTCATGTAGATGATTGACCGATTTTAATTATTTTAATTAGTTGTGTATGTAAGGTTTAGGATTTTTAGATGATTGATTGATTTTAATTGTTTTGATTAGTTGTGTATGTAAGATTTAGGTTTTTCTTTTTTTTTTATTTATTTATGATGGATTGATTTTAAATATTTTGATTAGTTGTGTATGCTATGTTTAGGGTTTTTATATGGATTTATTTTATGGTTGTAATCACACTCATGGATATATAAAATTAAAATAAATTTAGAACCCATAAATAAATTCCTTATATTCTACCATGACTCCATGGATTGTTGTTTTATTTGAGTGTTGGTGAGAAAGAGTATATAAAAAAAAAGTGAGGATTATGAGATTTATTTAAATGCCTTAGGTTTGGCATTGTTATGTTTGTTCTCATAAGTGAAATGTTTTGTATATGTATATTGTTGCCTCATTCTCAAGAGTAGACGAGTGCTTTGATTTACGCACGTACGTATATACTAACCATCCAGGGAGTATGGGTCAAACTTGAGACGATATCCCCGTGTAAGTTTGGTATCAGAGCTCTAGGTTACCCTAGACTTGTGAGAGTTTAGGTAATCCTTGGATTGTGGAAACATGGGTTAACTGGTTTAGGTTGGTGGTTGAATTTATTCTAAGTATTTATGAACGAATTCTTCATGTGTGTTTAACTTAAAGGTGATGGCTGGAAGGTATAATTTGAGAAGTGTTGAGCCCAATGGCATAGGAGAAGAAACAACTGCTAACGCGGTGACAACGGCAACGGCAACGACGGTTGCTACCGAGGCAACCAATACGGTCCAGGTTAATGTAGGGGAGATGATGGCTCAGTTATTTCAGGTTGTGCAGAACAATCATCAAGGTCTGCAGGGAGATCCATTTGCGAAGAGAAACAAAGATTTTGGTTCTTTGAGAGGTCAAAAATTCTCTGGAGATGGAGGACCCATTGCAGCTGACGCTTAGGTTCAGAAATGTGAGATGGTATTTGGTCGTATGCAACTCATCGAGGTCCAAAAATAGGAGTTAACAACATATCAACTTGAGGGAGTAGCCCTATTTTGGTGGAACTCGTGGAATGAGGGTCTAAATTTAACGACTTTGACTTGGACAAATTTCAAGACTCATTTTGACCGAAAGTTTGTTTCTGCTGCTATTCGGTCTCAACTAAGTGATGAATTTTTGAAGTTGACTCAAGAAGGTAGAACAGTGATCGAGTATGTCACCAAGCTTAATGAGTTGTCTCGTTATGCCCCTTACTTGGTCGACACGCAAGAGAAGAAGAATGAGAAGTTTATTAAGGGATTGAATCATTACCTGTCTAAGTCCCTTATTCCCTTTGATGTTAAACCATTTGACAGAGTTCTTGACTTGACACTAAAGTATGAGGAAAATGAGAAGCAGTTTAAAGAAGGAAAGGCCAAGGTCGGAGAGACTTCTAGAGGGAGTCACTTCTAGCAGTGGGATGGGAATAGATATCGATCCTATGATTAAAGGCATAGGGATCAACATTTTCAAAGGCCACAGTAACAAGGTAGTCAGGGAAATTTCAGACCTCAGGGTAATTTCAGGCCTCAGGGCAATTTCCAGCCCCAGGGGCACTATTATTAGAGAGAGGGTAGTCTACGCCTGCAGGGTTATCAATGACAACAACAGCAAGTGCCACAATTAGGTTATCGTCCTCCCATACCTCTGTTAGAGGGGCCTCCACCTATCAGACCAATAGCACCTCAATCGATCAATATGAAGTGTTTTGGGTGTCAGCAATTGGGGCATGTAATCAAGGATTGCAATGTTACAGGCGCAACAGGGTCAAGCAGCTCTAGCCAGGGCATTTGTAGAGATGTCAGGAACTGACAAAGTGCAAGGTACTTTTAATCTTTTTCAAGAACCCACTAGAGTACTTTTTGATACTGGTGCCTCTCATTCTTTTATATCTAGACAATTTGTAGAAAGAGAACATATTGTAACTACCTCCTTACCTAGACCTATTTGTGTTAAGACCCGTTTAGGAGGGACAGTTACTTTTTATGAGATATGTAAAGATTTTGAGATTGATTTTGCGGGTAGAGTCTTGTATGCAGACCTAATTGTTTTAGGATTTGAAGGGTTTACAATTATTTTGGGTATGGATTGGCTGCGAAAACACTTTGTGACTCTAGATTATGCTAGAAGGACTATAAATATAGATATTCCCGGTATGCCACGACTTACCCACACTTCTAGCGATGGAGAATAGTCAATGATGGCGAGTTTTCTATGCTTGGTAGAAATCCCTAAGCAGGATATTAGTGAGGTAGATGTGGTGCGTGAGTTTGAGGATGTATTTTAGGAGATACCTGGATCTCATCCTCGATGGGTAGTAGAATTTCGCATTGACTTAGTGCCGGGAACTGCACCAATTTCTAAGGCAGCATACAGAATGGCACCTAAAGAGCTTGTGGAGATAAAGAAGCAGCTGGAAGAGATGCTTCAGAAAAGGTTCATTCGTTCAAGTAACTCCCCATGGGGAGCACCTGCGATCTTTGTGTCCAAGAAAAATGGCACTCTCCGTATGTGCATAGATTACAGAGAGCTAAACAAGGTGACTATCAAGAACAAGTATTCGCTACCTAGAATTGATGACTTGTTTGATCAGTTGAAGGGGGCAGCCATGTTCTCTTAGTTTGATCTCAGAACGGGTTACCATCAAATGGGTGTGTCAGAATAAAGTATACCGCTTACTACTTTTCGGACCCGGTGTGGGTTGTACGAATTTCCTGTAATGCCCTTTGGTTTGACTAATGCTCCTGCCGATTTCATGGACTTGATGAATAGAATTTTTCAACCGTATCTAGATAAGTTTGTGATTATCTTCATTGATGATATCCCGGTTGTTACCCAAAAGACAACCTAAAAGAAGGGTGAATTAGGTTTTTACAATTAAAAAATAATAATACTCTAATAAAAATTATGACTCGCACAATAGATAAATATAGTTAATGAAATAAAAATAATTAAAAACAAGTGTTCTAATAATTATGTCAGTTAATGATTTTAGCACAGTGAAAATGTGAAATATAGTTACAGCAATTTAAATAAAATAAAGAGATAAGGGAGAGAGAGAGAAAGAGAGAGGCAAACAAATTTATAGTGGTTCGGTTTCAACTCGACCTACGTCCACTCCTAAAGCTTCACTTGAGATTTTCCACTATGCTCTAGCTTCACGGGGGTGCTAGCAACCTCTTTACAAATGGAGCAATCCTCCACGGATTTTACACAGACTTTCTAAGTCAAGAACACTGAGTGTACTACACTCTTACAAGGTTGAAAAGAATGTGTTTTTGCTTTCACAGAAAGTTACAAGAATTATCTCTAAAAGATAGATATAAAAATGAAGCTCTTGTTTTTCTATAAACCTCACACAGGAAAGATAGGCTTAAAGTTATACGTCTCAGTGTATAATTTCTGAAAGAGGATGTAAACAAAAATTGAAGAACACTTCTCAGAGAATTTTTTAAAGAATAGATGCGAGTGATTATAGATTAAAGAATATTTTCTGGTTTTTTTTTTTTTGGTAACTTGTTTACATTAGAGGCTTTGGTATATATAATGAAACTTATAGCCGTTTATAGCCGTTGTACTTTATCATTACTAATTTGAATATCTTCCACTCCATCATTACTAATTTGAATATTTTCTACTTGAATCTTTTGGCATGCTACTGTGCTGGGCTATTTGAACCTTTGGTTTGGGCTATTTGAACCTCTGGTTTGGGCATTATTTTTGGGTTGAAATGAATTCCTGATTTAAGAAAATATTAATTGCATTCTAACAACATTTAGGATAAAAGTTTTAGGTAAGAAATAATTGGACAAAATAAATTTTGATTCTATTTTTCTCTTTCAAATAAATTAAAACATAAAATTATCAAAATAAATGTTGATTTTATTTTTCTCTTTCAAATAAATCATCAAAATAAATTTTGATGTTATTTTTCTCTTCCAAATAAATTAAAAACATAATTATATAAATCATCAAAATAAATAAGTCTAACAATCTTCTCCTTTTTTATGAGATTTTGGAGTAAAAAAAACTCTCCCTCAAGTCATGCTTCCTGAATTCATTTATAAATACATAGGTTCGCACATGTGTAATAAATAAGCTTTAATTAAAGACATGATATGAGACTAAGATATCAAACTATAAATATATAATCATCAAATTAGTTTTCAAATAATACCATAATTTAAAAATAATACCATAATACATAACATCATAACAAAATAATGCCATAATACATAACATCATATAATTTCTCCCCCTGTGACACTATCAAAAGGAAATCATGGGTCAGAATCTGGAGGAGGAGAAGGAAAATGATAGTGATAAATGGCATCTATATAATTCCAAACATATATATACATACAGATACAATTCGCGCGCCTATCTATTTTTCGTCGAAAATTGTGTAGGACACGCGTCCTCGCTTTTGCATCAGCCGACCGACAAAAGCGAGACGGGTCAATCAGCTGCCTCGGCTCTCGCTCCCTCTTGTCGTCTTCTTCTTAATCACTCTCTTCGCCTTATTTTTCCTCATTCGCTTCTATCCCTTTTGTCTTCTGCGTGAGAGAGATAGAACAGAGAGACTGAGCAGAGCAGAAAAGCTGTAAAAAATGACCCTCCTTTCGATTACATCTCTCTCTCTCCTACTACATGGCCTCGTCCCGTCCCCTTACGTTCTTTCCGGACCTAAATGATCCCGTAAGCACTGTTGGGCCGAGTGCCCCGGCTCCTACACTTCCCAACCTTCCTATGGTGTCGATTGAGCAAATAATGGCAACTCAATTAGACATTGAAGCCAATCATTTCACACTGACGTCCTATATAGAGACGGTGACTGCAGTCACAAAATTGGCGCATCGACTGCAGAACAGAACAAGTGAGCTCCACCAGGTCAACGCCCAACTCTCTCTACTCCAACGCATGTACAAGGATGCACGAACAGAGATTGGCACACTGAAGGCTGAAAATAAAAAGCTTAAATTGAAGACCATTTCCATGGCCCGATTTGGAGGAACGTCGTTCTTGGCTTTTGATAGTCGGCGGGGAGTGCTCGATCTTGACGAAATCACGGGGGCAGGGCCTTCAAGGGCTGCCCAAGGTGATAAAAAGATGAAGAAAACGATGGAAGACACGAGTAAGTAAGATCGATGTATGGCCGTAAAAAAAAAAAATAAAGGTTTTTTTTTATGTAAATATTTGTATTTTGATTTTTTTTGTTTTTATGTTTAAGTACTAAAAAATGAAATTAAAAAGCAGAAAATAAAAAAAATAAGAAAATTAAGCCCAAACAAAAAATAATAATGAGAAAAAAAATAAAAATAAAAGAAATTAAGCCTAATAGCAAAATTTAAAAAAAAAATTTAAAAATTAAAATAAAATAATACTAGCAGAAATTAAACTTAATGGGACGTTGGTGTTGCTGGAATGGAAATGCAAAAAAAATACCATGAGGGTTTAAAAAAATCAATGTATACAATGTTAATTTTACCTCAAGATGCAGAACCCAAAAAAAATTACACAGTTAAGAATAACAAACTATTAAGGAGAATAAATGTATGAAGGACTTGAGAGCATTCAAATGATATAAATTTTTCCATATCAATGTAGCAATATACATATATCATTTTAACAAAAATTCAAGTTTCGCAGTCATAACAAAACTTTTTAAGTAGAAATTGACATTCCAAGCTCGCCACGAATAAAATTGAAACGATCCTCGCTTAGGGATTTTGTGAAAATATCCGCCAATTGTTTGTCGGTGTTTACAAATTCAAGTACAATATCCCCTTTTTGAACACGATCTCTTAAAAAATGATGTTGAATTTCAATATATTTTGTTCGTAAGTGTTGAACTGGATTTTTGCTTAAATTGATGGCATTGGTATTATCACATTTAATAAGAATATAATCATAATGCAAATCAAAGTCCTCCAATTGTTGTTTCGTCCAAAGTATTTGGGTACAACGACTTCCAGAAGCTATATATTCAGCTTCGGCCGTTGACAAAGCAATAGAATTTTGTTTTTTGCTAAATCAAGATACTAATGAGTTACCAAGAAAGTGACAAGTGCCACTGGTGCTTTTTCTATTAAGTTTGCATCCGGCAAAGTTGGCATCCGAGTAACTAATTAAATCAAATGCAACACCTCTAGGATAAAACAATCCCAAATTTTGAGTGCCAACAAAATATTTAAAAATTCTTTTAACAGCACTAAAATGTGATTCCTTAGGATTTGATTGATATCTAGCACACATACAAGCACTAAACATAATATCGGGTCTACTTGCGGTTAAATAAAGAAGTGAGCTAATCATACCTCGATATTTTGTTTGATCAATAGACTTACCTTTTTCATCCTTGTCTAACTTAATGGATATGCTCATAGGTGTTCCAGCTATTTTTGAGTCATACATACCAAACTTTTTGAGTAGTTCTTTTGTATACTTAGCTTGGTTGATAAAAATTCATTCCTTACATTATTTGATTTGAAGCCCAAGAAAATAATTTAGCTCCCCCATCATGCTCATCTCAAACTCACCTTGCATACACTTAGCAAATTCCTTACACAATGTTTCATTAGTAGCACCAAATATAATGTCATCCACATATATTTGCACAATAAGTAAATCATCATTTTTAGTTTTAACAAAAAGTATTGTGTCAATCGTTCCTCTAAAAAAATTATTTTCAATCAAAAATTTACTTAATCGTTCATACCATGCACGAGGTGCTTGTTTCAAACCATATAAAGCTTTTGATAGTTTAAAAATATGATTTGGAAAAGCATAATCTTCAAAACCTGGGGATTGTTTAACATAAACTTCCTTATTTATAAAACCATTAAGAAATGCACTTTTTATATCCATTTGATAAAGTTTGAAATTTCTAAAACATGCAAATGCAAGTAACATGTGAATGGCTTCTAATCTAGCAACCGGAGCAAAGGTTTCATCAAAATCAATACATTCTTCTTGATTGTATCCTTGTGCAACAAGTCTAGCCTTGTTTTTTATAATTGTGCCGGATTCATCAAGCTTGTTTCGAAAGATCCATTTGGTACCAATAATGGTATTATCTTTAGGTTTTGGCACAAGTTCCCACACTTTGTTTCTCTCAAATTAGTTAAGCTCTTCATGCATAGCTATCATCCAATGTTCATCGAATTCGGCTTTTTGAAAGTTTTTAGGCTCAATCTGTGAGAGAAAAGCCAAGTTACTACAAACGTTTCTAAGTGAAGAGTGAGTTTCAATACTTTTTGTAGAGTCACCTAGGATTAAATCCTTAGGGTGATTATGAACAAACTTTCATTCTCTTGGCAAATTATCATTGTTTCCTCTTTCTTCTTGAGGTGAGAGAATAGGTTGTTTAATCTCTTTATTCAACTTACATGGTTGGTTCTCTTCTTTGTAGATACTTGAATCTTCCACATTTGGTTCCAAATCTATATTATCACTAACAATTTGCTTTTGAGCAGAGATGTTAGTTTCATCAAATGCCACATGTATAGATTCTTCCACAACAAGAGTTCTTTTATTAAAAACACGATAAGCTTTGCTAGTTAAGGAATAGCCAAGAAAAATTGCATCATCAAATTTTGAATCAAATTTATCTAAGTTATCCTTACCATTATTATGCACAAAATATTTACAACAAAAAACATGCAAGTGACTAATGTTGGGCTTTCTATTATGCCAAAGTTCATAAGGAGTCTTTTTGAGAATATGTTTAATTAATGCACGATTTAAAATATAGCATGCGGTGTGAACAGCTTCGACCAAAAAATATTTAAGAAGATTATTTTCGCAAAGCATTATTCTACTCATCTCTTCTAAAGTTCTATTCTTCCTTTCTACTACACCATTTTATTGAGGGATTCTAGGTGCTGAAAAATTATGTCTAATACCATGCTCATCACAAAACAATTCAAATTTCTAATTTTCAAGTTCTCTACCATGGTCGGTTCGAATATTAGTAATAAGAAAGCATTTTTCATTTTGAATTCTACGATAGAGTTTTGTGAAAGAAGAAAAGGTTTCATCTTTATGTACTAAAAACATAACCTATGTAAATCTTAAATAATTATCAACAATAACAAGACAATAATGTTTACCACCTAGACTAGATGTCCTTGAGGGACCAAATAAATCCATATGCAATAATTGTAAAGGTCTAGTTGTGGAACTGTGAGATTTTGATTTAAACGATATTTTAGTTTACTTTCCTTGGTGACAAGCACTACAAAGATGATCTTTTTCAAAATTAATTTTTAGAAGTCCAATGACCAAATCATTTCTCAAAAGTTTAGCAATTAAATTCATATGAGCATGACCAAGGCTTCTATGCCATAACCAACTATTTTCATTATTAACATATAGACATTTAACATCACTAGCATAGAGATCATTGAGATGAAAAACATAAACATTATCGTGACGATTACCAATGAATAAAACTTTATAATTATTTGTGCTTTCAATTGTGCAATGTGATTTATCAAAAATAACTCGATTACCTTTATCACATAATTGACTAATACTAAGTAGATTATGCTTAAGTCCATTAACAAGTAAAACATTTTCAATAGAAGGGTTAGAAGAAATACCGATGCTACCAATACCGATGATTTTACCTTTCTTGTTGTCTCCAAAAGTAACAAAGCCTCTATCCTTGGATGACAGTGTAGTAAAGAAGGATTTATCTCCAGTCATGTGTCTGGAACATCCACTATCAAGGTACCACTTCCCTTCTTTAGCTTTGGACTTAAAGCAAACCTACAAGATGACAATAAAGTGTTGGTTTTTGGTATCCATAGTTTCTTTGGTCCTTCTTGGTTAGTTTTGTTAGATCCCTTAACAATACAAATCTTTTTAATTCTCATGTTTATATTATTTTTGAATGGACAAGAAGATATATAATGGTCTTTCTTTCTACAATAACGACAAGTAATATGAGGGTGTGTCATGAGAAGTGTCTTTTCAAAAATTGTATTGAGATTCTTTTGTTTCTTAATAGGGTCATATCCAATGCCCGCTTTGTTGAAAACACATCTTTGATTTCCAAGAAGCATGCTGAGATTATTTCTATCTTTTACAAAATTTTCAAGTGTTTTTGTTAAATCATCAACATTGTTTTTTAAAGGAGTTTTCTCATTAGAGATGGTGTCAAAATCATTTTTCAAAAAAAAAAAAAATTCTTTCTTTAATTCTTCTACATTACTAGATAAAGATGCAACAGATTTTGTAAACACATTATTTTTGGCACAAACTTTTCTAAATTCATCTTGTAGTTCATGGAATGCACTTTCAAGTTCTTCATAAAGAGTAGTTACCTCATCTTGAGTAGAGTCTTCATCTTCAAGAGCCATGAGACACAAGTTGGCTACTTTATTTTCAATTTCATCACTTGAGCTTTCATCTTCACTTTCTCCCCAAGCTGCTACCATGGCATTCTTGTTTCTTTTGCAGTCTTTTCCATGATTTTTCAATATTGGACAATCCATCTTCATATGTCTAGGATTTTTGCACTCATAGCAAATAATAGGTTCTTTCTTATTATCTTTATTGTACTCCTTTTTGAAAGGCCTTCTTTCTCTATAATTATTTTTCTTGAAGTGCTTTTCGAGATTTCTACTAAACATGGCATAGCTTTCATCCTCACTAGAGTTTTCATGTTCTTCTTCATTTGATGAGGCTTTGAATGCAATTCCACTTTTCTTTTTGTTTTCAACATCTTCATGTCCTTTCATGGTGATCTCATGAGTCATAAGGGAACCCATAAACTCATCCAATTCAAGTGTGGAGAGATTTTTGGTTTCTATAATGACGGTGACCTTTGCTTTCCAATTCTTTGGTAAACACTTAATTTTTCTCACCAACTTACTGTTAGTATAAATTTTGCCAAGAGATTTCAAAAAGTTTACAATTTCAGTAAATCTAGTAAACAGAGTTCATTTTAAACAATTCATAACTATGACCAAGCATATCAATACGAGATTCCTTCACTTGGTTTGTACCTTCATACGTTACCTCTAGTTTGTCCTAAATTTTTTTGTCGAATCACAACTTGAAATTCTATTATACTCCTTAGAGTCTAATCTACAAATAAGAGTAAGTTTGGCTTTAGCATTGCTTGCAATAATTTGTGATCCCTCTCATCACATTCATCTTCTGTTTTAGGTACACTAATATTGTCTACTAATTTAGTAAGAATTTTTGGACCTTTGGTGACAATAATCCACATGGCATAATCAGTGACTTGAAGGTATAGGGTCATCTTATCTTTCCAATGACTATAGTTGTTTTCATCAAATAGTGGAGGCCTATTGGTGGCTTGTTCTTCAGCAGTGCTAGTTAAGGCTAGTTAAGGTTGCCATAGATCGAAACTCTTAGATGGTTAAATCTCAAACAAGAGTCTAGGCTCTGATACTAATTGTTACCCAAAAGACAACCTAAGAGGAGGGTTAATTAGGTTTTTACAATTAAAATTAATAATACTCTAATAAAAATTATGACTAGCATAATAGATAAATATAGTTAATGAAATAAAAATAATTAAAAACAAGTGTTCTAACAACTATGTCAGTTAATAATTTTAGCACAGTGAAAATGTGAAATATAGCTACAACAATTTAAATAAAATAAAGAGATAAGGGGGAGAGAGAGAGAGAGAGAGGCAAACAAATTTATAGTGGTTCGGCTTCGATTCGGCCTACGGCCATTCCTCAAGCTTCACTTGAGATTTTCCACTATGCTTTAGCTTCACGGGGGTGCTAGCAACCTCTTTACAAATGGAGCAATCCTCCACAAATTTTACACAAACTTTCTAAGTCAAGAACACTGAGTGTACTACACTCTTACAAGGTTGAAAAGAATGTATTTTTGCTTTCGCAGAAAGCTACAAGAATTATCTCTCAAAGATAGATATAAAAATGAAACTCTGATTTTTCTGTAAACCTCACACAAGAAAGATAGGCTTAAAGTTATACGTCTCAATGTATAATTTTCTGAAAGAGGACGTAAACAAAAATTAAAGAACACTTCTCAGAGAATTTTTTAGAGAATAGACGTGAGTGATTATAGACCAAAGAATATTTTCTATTTTTTTTTTTTGTAACTTGTTTACATTAGAGGCTTTGGTATATATAATGAAACTTATAGCCGTTTATAGCCGTTGTACTCTATCATTACAAATTTGAATATCTTCCACTCCATAATTACTAATTTGAATATCTTCCACTTGAACCTTTTGGCCTGCTGCTGTGTTGGGCTGTTTGAACCTTTGTTTTGGGCTATTTGAACCTCTGGTTTGGGCATTATTTATTGGTTAACATGAACTCCTGATTTTAGCAAATATTAAATACATTCTAACAACATTTAGGATAAAAGTTTTAGGGAATAAATAATGGGATAAAATAAATTTTGATTCAATTTTTCTATTTCAAATCAATTAAAGTATAAAATTATCAAAATAAATGTTGATTATATTTTTCTCTTTCAAATAAATCATCAAAATAAATTTTGATTCTAATTTTCTCTTCCATATAAATTAAAAACATAATTACATGAATCATCAAAATGAATAAGTCTAACACTAGTATATTCTAAGAATGAAGAAGAGCACAGAGAACACTTGAAAGTTGTGTTGCAGACTTTGAGGGAGCAGCAGTTATACGCTAAGTTCAGTAAGTATCACTTTTGAGAGAAAGAAGTTCGATTTTTAGGACATGTTGTATCCAATCAAGGGATAGCGGTAGATCCTGAGAAAGTTATAGCGATCAAAGAATGGAAGTAGCCCACAAACCCTACAGAGGTGAGAAGTTTTTTAGGACTAGTCGATTATTATAGGAGATTTATAAAGAAGTTTTCCACTATTGCAGCACCCATGACCAAGTTGATCCGCAAGAATGTGAAGTTCGTATGGACGGATGATTGTGAGAGAGCTTTCGAAGAGTTAAAGCAACGGTTGACTACAACATCGGTGTTAACTATACCAGTACAAAGGGAAAAGTTAGTAGTGTTTATTGATGCGAGTGGAACTGGTTTAGGATGTGTGTTGATGCAGCATCAGAAGATTGTATCTTATGCTTCTCAACAGTTAAAATCTTATGAGAGACGATACCCTACTCATGACTTAGAGTTTGTAGCAGTTGTTTTTGCGTTGAAAGTGTGGTGACATTACTTGTTTGGAGAGCGCTTTGAGTTGTATATTGATCACAAGAGCCTCAAATATCTTTTTTCTCAAAAAGAGTTGAACATGAGACAACAGAGGTGGGTTGAGTTCGTCAGTAGTTGTCATGACCCAAACCCGCCCCTATGGGTTTAGTATCGTAACTGGCCAGTAATCTTTGGATTACCAAAGGCCTCTTAACAGATTAACATATAGTTAAGGGCTGCGAAAGCAAATATACAAAATACGTAGTCCATTGAGCTGTGAAGACATACATGAGATGTATAATTTAAAATTTTTATAAACTTATGAGTGATGTCAAAAGATATAACATCTACATATCACTCCTAGAAGTATAATATCAGAAATCTTGTCCAAAAACTTAAAAAAACAAACAAAGTCTAATATGATTACAAAAACAGCCACAAAACTTAACTTCATTCGAAACCTCCTCGGGAGGCACAAAGGTTGGCTGACAAAAACTGAAACATAAGCCATCAACTCTGGGCCTGGTCACGTGCCTGCTCACCTACATACATAATATAAATAGTGAGTTGAAACCCAGTGAATAATAACAAATTAAAGAATTTTAATGAATGATGCCCAACACAGACTTCAAATCTCATGGTAAATCAGAATCATAATCAAGTAACGGAAATAGAATCATAGTCTTATCCATATTCAAATCATGTGTGGTACATCCATTAGCATAAACATGTCTATTTGGTCAAGCATATCAAGTTCCACGAAGGACCCTCCGGTACCGGGTTACATATCTCATATATCGGCCATGGTATTGTTTCCGCTGGGTGAGGGCCTCTACCACGGTATTGTTTCCCCCAGGCGAGGGCCTGTGCCATGGTATTGTTTTCCCCAGGCGAGGGCCTGGGCCACGGTATTATCCCCTAGGCTAGGGCCTCATGACCATAAGCCACAGTATTATGTCCCCTGAGCGAGGACCTCTACTAAGGATACCACAATTTCGTTTCAAAGAAAAGTTGGACAATCATTCATTCATTCAAAATGTAGCATTTCAGAAAACTGATCATTTCTTATCATCAGAAAATAATTAAAGTCAAACATAACTTTACAGAGTTATTACTCACAATGGTTCGTAGTGACACTAAGCCTTGGACGTCCACCTAAACGAAGCACATAACAAAGTACAAATGAATCTCCATTTCATTTTAATTCAATTCTCTTTATGTGTCTCTATCATATTGTATGATTATCGGAGTCCAAATGGTGCCTAAGAATGCTTGGAATGGCATAAGGATGCAAATGTGCACCTAAAAGAGTTGGTAAAATTTTGTTGAAAATAGGGTCTTCGCTTGAGCAGGGGTTCAAAAACAAAGATGGTCGCTCGAGCGTAACTTCTGTCGCTCGAGCGGTCTGTAAAAGTACTGGTTACATGAAATTTCTGCTCGATGGTCGCTCGAGCGGAAGACTGAGAACAAGGGTCCTCGCTCGAGCAACACTTTTGTTGCTCGAGCGGACTGTAAAACTTCAGAAACTTCTGGGAGCCCGAATTCCACGCTCGAGCATGGACTCCCTCGCTTGAGCGGACAACACAAATTCTGGAATTTCCAGAACTGTGTTTGAAGTTCAAACATGGTACTCAAAGCTTCAAATCTTGTGTTTTTGGTATAAAAACATGGAGAGTCACTATATAACATGAAAACATTTCCAATTTGAACCCATTTATTCAAAATCATGGTAATTTCCCAACCAATGACTCCAACCTCAATTTAAAAAATAAGTTCAACTCAATTTGAGTGTACATTTCTCCAAAACATATTCAAAATATGATCAAGTGACATGAGAAGCATGAAAACATGAAGGATTCTCCAAATTAAGGTGTAAATGTGCCATGCATGTAGGAATTTCTTGAATTCTAACTCCAATTATGCATGCATGTGTATAATTCAACTATATTCTTCCATTTTTATGATACTCATAGCTTCTTTTTTTCCATAACATGCCAATGAGTTCAAAACTGAGGGGAATCCAACTACTATATGCCATATCTACATGAAGTAGTAATGAATGCCATACCAAGTGTTGAATTCAAGTGTATTATGGCTCCAATATTTGAATCTTCCACTAATTCTCTACAATTCTCTTCTTTCTCTCTCTAAATATTGAACTCTCCTCTCTTCTCTCTCAATTCTCAACTAAGTGTTATGAAAATGAGCCTATAAGCTTAATTAGAACCTTATATAGGCTGTGATTAAGTTAGCTTAATCAAATGTGGTTAAGATTAATTAATTAAACTTAACCCTAACTAATTCAATCAGTTTATTATAATTATTTTGAGCCAAATCAAATATCAATTAAAGTTGCCACATAATTCTAAATATTCTAATTAACCTATTGGGCTAGTCAATTTCAGTTTCTGAAGCCGTTTAGGCTCCCAATTTCGGACTCTAAGTTGTCAATTTAAACAGATATTCCATATATCAATAGATAATTATAGAATTAAACATGCAATCACACAATTAAACACATTGATAAAATATATATATCATATTTATGTATGTTATAATTATGTTGTATTATATAATAAAATATAAATATAATAGTAAAGCAGGTTATATAGGAAAATTAGGTTATCAGCAAAACAAAACAAAAAAAGAGGCTTGTGTTTGTGGTGTGGCAGCCAAGAGAGAGAGAGAGAGAGAGATTAATCAAAGACAACTAGAGGAGGAGATCAATTACGAGAGAGAGAAAGAAAATGGCAGAAAAATGAGGAGAAGGTGGAGAAAAAAAGAAGAAAAAAATATTAGGGTTTTGTTTTGGTGGCTCCATTAGTTCTTCAAATAATTTTTTGATTTTCAAAAACATATTGTGAATACAAAACTCACTTCCCTTGATTTATATTTAATTCGTTATTTTTATTTATTTATTTATTTTATTTATTTGATGTTGAATTGATTTCGTATTTGCATGTAAATAATTGATCGATTTTAATTATTTTGATTAGTTGTGTATGTAAGGTTTAGGGTTTTTAGATGACTGATTGATTTTAATTATTTTGATTAGTTGTGTATCTAAGATTTAGGGGTTTTTTTTTTAATGATGGATTGATTTTAAATATTTTGATTAGTTGTGTATGCCATGTTTAGGTTTTTTATATGGATTCATTTTATGGTTGTAATCACACTCATGGATATATGAAATTAAAATAAATTTAGAACCCATAGATAAATTCCTTATACTCCACCATGACTCCATGGATTGTTGTTTTATTTGAGTGTTGGTGAGGAAGAGTGTATAAAAAAAAGTGAGGATTATGAGATTTATTTAAATGCCTTAGGCTTGGCATTGTTATGTTTTTTCTCATGAGTGAAATATTTTGTATATGTATATTGTTGCCTCGTTCTCAAGAGTAGACGAGTGCTTTGATTTACGCGCGTACGTATATGTTAGCAATCTGAGGAGTGTGGGTCAAACTCGGGACGATATCCCCATGTAAGTTTGGCTTCGGAGTGGTGTTAGGTATACGGAAGGCACATGGGATATATGTGTAGGCCGGAAGTGGAGGGCCGAAGTGGTGGATTTAAGGTACAAAGAATTAAATATGAGTTTATTGTTATAGTGTGAATTATATTGATTTGTACATCTTGAAAATAGTAATCGATCTCGATAAATTATGAAATTTGAAGAGAGACATGCATACGTGATTTTAGATAACTTTTGTATTTTAACTTTTTATTAAAAAGATCGATTAGAACTTATAACCAGATGATCGTGGTTATTGTAGTTTTGATTCATTTTAGCAATGCAGATTTTAGAGGCTGTTTTAACCCACAGAACGAGCTCATTTTTTTTGGTTTCAAGTAAACTGATGTAAAAAATTATTTTGAACACTTTTTGTGTTTTGAACTTTTCCAAAAAAAATCATCTTAAGGTAGTTTCTTTTTGTTTTGAGCTTCAAATTTTCGGTTGAATTTGGTCTAGGTTCTTCTATTAAGTTTTTATCTCAACCTATTCAGTTTCTATTAAATTCGTTTGGTTTGTCTTTTAGGAAATTTGATTTTGTACAACTTTTGTTCTTTGAGTTTTGATCAATTCGAATTATTTAAGTGTGAAACAGTGTATTTTTATACTTCTTCAGCAAGTTACTTATAATTATATTATACTAACTTAATTTTTTTGCAACATGGTGGGTCTTACTAACTTTTTTATGCAGAGCTAACCCACCATATTTTTATTTCTATTTTATTTATATTATACTCAATTTATGTTTCGTTGTGTGCGGACAAGAAATTAATGCCACCGTATCTCAAGAAACTACCCATTCGTCTTGGTGCGGTTAGAACTACTTGTCTTGTCTCGTAACAGGAATTAAATGTATTTTTGTTTATGTCTGGTAGACACATGGGTGTTAAATCTTGTACTCATACCAGTATACCTATATACTGACCCGTTTTGTCTCTTGGCAACTCGTGTGCGTTCTGTTTGAGTGTAGCCGAGCTTCCTTTGCAGGATTAGTTAGGGCTACGGTGGTGACGTGGAATAACTATAGTTGTTGGACATGTCTCTTGGATTTCTTTGGTTTTCTTGAGTTTCGGGTTGATATTTGTTTATGTATTTAGTATTTTTTTTATAACTTTAGTATTGGGATAATTTGGCATGATTTGTAACTATACATTATTTAAGTTATTTTGACTATGTATTATTACTCTAATGTTGGAGGTATTGGTTAATTATGAAATTATGGTGGATGGTATGGTTTGGTTGGTGTTCAGTTTTTTTGTTTCACCCTTAGGATTTGGATGATGGAATATTAATTGGAGTTTAGTCCTAATTTAATGTTTAACTGTTCAAATTTTGGGTCGTGACATCCACCCACCGTTCTTTAAGATTTCCAACAAGGTTTTCCTCAGGAACAACTGCAAAAATATTTATGTCATCTAAACTATTGGAAATTTTGTCCACTTCGGTCACATTGGCTTGAGCAGGTTTCTTGTTTGATATCACTTTGCCTTTGCACTTGCTTTGCCAATCTTTGGCCCGATGTCTCTCTTTGTCACAGATGTATCATTTGTCGTTGAACTTGTATTTTTTAGTTTCTCATTCTTTAGAGTCTTGTGCGGAACTTTCTTCAAAATACTTCTGTTTCTTTGCTTTTGATCCATGTTCACCACATTTGCCTTAGACTTTATTGGATGCTTACCAGCCCGCTTCTTAGAATTGCGGTTGTCCTCCTCAATCCTCAAATGCACAATCAATTCCTCCAAAGTCATTTCTTTACGCTTTGAATTCCTTCTAACCTTGTGGTAATTTTTCAATTAAGGTAGCAACTTAGAAGAATTCACTAAGAGACATGCCTTCTGCATGAATATTATACAGAATGAGTTTGAGATCTTGAACTTGACTGATCACATTATTAGAATCAACCATCACAAAGCCCAAAATTTGCCTACTACGAATTTCTTCGAGCTAGCATCTTCTGTTTTGTATTTTCTCTACAAGAACTTCTAAAGCTCATTTGCCATCTTGATAGGACTATAGACGTTGTACAATGTGTTATTAAATTCGTTCAAGATGTAGTTATGGCAAAGGAAATCAACATGTTTCCAAGTATCGACCGCAGCAACCAGTTATTGGTCGATTTCATCCTCTTTAAGAGTAGGAGCATTCTCACGGAAAAAGCGTGCCAGGTTGAGAGTAATAAGATAGAATAGCATTTTCTGCTTTCATCTTTTAAAATCAGTTCCTAAAAACTTCTCTAACTTTTTACCGTGATTGACTGGCACAATCACAACAGGATGAGGGGATGGAGCAATTGTTGTTATCACTGGTTTGAACATTAGTTTGACTAGTTTCAGTAGTCATGAAATCTAAATTATAAAACAAAATTAGAATTAGAATTTTATATTACACAAAAAAATTAAATCACAAACACAGAATTTAATTCTGTAAAATAAAAGAAACAAGAATTGTAACTTTTATTTCCAATTAACTTGAAAATAAAATTTTATTTAAACAAATTAATTCTACACAAAAAAATATTTCTGTAACACTTCAAAAATTAAAATACTGAAAACAGAATTTTAATTAATAAAAACTCATAAATTATTTCTAAAAACTAAAATTAATTTCTGCCCATCTTCACAAATGAATATTCTGAAATTCTTACTGATAACCAGTATATTACTACTAGTTGTCAAAGAAAATAAACAGTATATTACTATTATTTGTATTTTTCAACCAGAATATTACGTTGTATAAGCATAAAAAATAATTCCTGTAAGAAGAAGAAAGAAGAAAAAGGAAACAAACACAAAATTCTGTATAAACAAAATAATTAGATTCTGTCTTAAGATTGTTGGAGCAATCTTTTGTATATGAGATAATAATGTGAAACAAATCAAACAAATAAAAATAAATTACTTACAGATTTATTCACTGAAATGAATAAGCAAAAAAATGATCAAGTCGAGTGTGTGACACTCTATCCTTAAGACAGATTCGCCCACTCCGATGCTTACGGATAAATGGCGTCGATCTCACAGGATATAATAATCTTACACAGATTGTATTAGCATTCCAAACAATCTGTACAGCGAATTAGAACTTGTGTTCTATACTCTCAGAATTTCTCTAAAACTAATATGAAGAAAATATATTCAAGAGAGCAAAAATGGAAGGCAACAAGTGAATTTTCGAAATGAATAAACTGTTGGAAGAGGGTCTAATTTATAGTCAGATTGGTGACTGTTAGGAAAGGCCGAATATGTACAATTTGAACTGAACAGATACAAATTCAGATATGTAAAGCCGAACAGGTGCAGATTGAAGTGAACAGGTGCAGAATTCAAATTGAACAGATGCAGAATTCAAAACTGTTTGAAATCTGCTAGAAAATGGAACCGAAGGAGGCACTGTTTGGACAGGTTGAATTCAAATTTAGAGCAAAATTTGAATTAATTTCATTTAGAAAAAAATAATTTTCCCGCAAGATTTTTTGGAAAAAAATTCAAATAAATTAATATTAGGACTGACGCGACTGGTTGGATGGACGGCAGTAACAGCGCACGTATGGTGATTTGAGCCAAAGCTTACTTTGTCTATAATTCCTCTCTTCTACAAACTTGGGTTAGGCCCACCTAGAGCTTATATATACACACAAGCTCTCTTAAAACTTCAATGTGGGACAACCATTTAAAAGAAATCCACTTTTGACTCTTCAATTTTTCATTCACAAATTCGAAAACGACGTTAACTTTCTATTTATTCATAAATAGTTTTGACGAATTGTTTGCCCTATGTAACTTTTCATGTGGCAAGAAACACATCACCTATTTAAATCCAACTCAAAAAACATTGTGGGTCTCACTTAAATTTGGGCTCAAAGTTGACCCATAATAAGCCTATAAAAACGATAAAGACATAATTTCCAACACCTTGCACTCTTTACTCCTGTGTACTGTGAAATGAATAAGTTTTGTACAAGTATAACATGTGCACAAATACAAAAACATATGTTCTTAATGCAAGTCCAAATTGTACAGGTTGTAGACATTGCACTGAACCTAATATGTATTGCACTTGAACCCAAACACAAGTTGTACTTACTAAAAACGTTTTTGCGATAGTTGGATAAGTAGTTTGGGGTCGCAATGAGGAGGGTTTGGGGGTATGTGGAGGTTTGAAGTTGTGGAAAGAAGAGGAACAGGGGAAGGGGAATGGTATTTTGAAAAATTCAAGGGAAGAGAAAGGGACTTGTTTGTTTAATTTTTTTAATAAAGCATATATGAGTGTTTGCAAAAACAAAGATCCGTTTGGTTTAGTTTTAAAATTGTGATTTGAGTGTAGAGTTGTGTTTTGAGTTTTGAACTTTTGAATTATGATTTGAAAAGAGAATTTATTTGATTATGAGTTTTAAAAATTGTTTGGGGATGATGTGTACTCTCTTTTTTTTTTTTTTTTTAATTGATTGATATATAGAATGTGAGAGAATATGAGAGGAGAGATGAGAGAAAAAATAATTGATTGATTGATTAATAATAATAAATATAAAAAGAAAGAGAAGAAATGAGTTTTGAAAGTAATTTTGAATTATATTTTAAAAATTTATTTATTTATAAATTTAAATTCAAATAATGATTTAAAAACAAAATTGAGTTTTGAAAATTAAACCAAACGCTACCAAACTTTTTCAAGTTTCCTTCCCCTTTGTAGTTACTTTTTATTCTTTCACTTATTTGTAATTGTTTATTCTTTCCATTTGTTTGAAATTGCTCCTATAAGATTAGGCATCTCAACTGGAGATGCTCTAGACAGAATAGTGAAACACCAACACAAAACCTTCAACACAACTCAACAATTATAGCAGAAATCAAGTTGACACTTTAATTTGTTTGGTTTTTATTTTTAGAATTTATTTTTCAGAAAATTCTACATTTTTGTTTTCTGTATTTTTTTTATTTTTACTTAATTTTTCTAATATTTTAAGTAATTTTTTTAATTTTTAGACACACTTAACATAAATACACTTCAAAAGTATAATATTTGTGAAAAAAAATATTTAAAAAAATCCTAAATACCAAAAATACAAAAAAAAAAATTACATTTATTTTTTTGTATTTATTAATTTTTTAAAATATTTTTTTCATAAATATTTTATTATTTAGATATATCTAAGTAAGGTGCATCTAAAAAAGTAAAAAAATTACTTAAAATTTTAAAAATATTCGCTAAAAATAAAAAACACTAAAAATATTTAAAAAAAAATCAATTTTCAGAAAATTAAATTCAACCAAACATTGAATGAAACTTCTATTTCTATAACATTACATAATTCTATTTAAATTTCAGAAAATTAAAATAACGACTAAAAACCACATAATTCTATATAAATTTTTTGAATGAAACTTCTATTTCTATAACATTACATTATATACATGCATGTAAGTTTATGGATAGATTGTACGCATGGCAGGTTTTATTTAGCAACAATGATAGAGACCACTAATTTTGGAGTTATAAAAAGATCACTAATGACATGATACTCAATAAAAAAAGAAAAAAAATATAACACCAAAGCCAAAACATCAAATCATTCCTTGTGGGGCCCACTGCCACATCATTAGTGATAGCACTAATTAGTGCTCTCACTCATTTTTCTTTATTTAGATAAGCAACCATAGGGTGAGAGTATGCTCACCATCTAGGTACAACATTTATTAGGGTTCCAAAGTACATACACATGGAATGAGAACAAACCATAGATGTTTCAATGGAAACTTAGCCACTACATAGTAAAAGATAGACTAAGCGGCCCTCAAGACATCCAGTGTTGAGTTCATGGGACAAGTTTGCGAGTTGACTGGCACCACCGATCGTATGATATTTGCAGGTTAGGCCATTCAGAGGGCGAAATCGCAAAGTCTTGTAGCCAATTTGTGAGGACCACTTCTTGATCCACTACAGGCAAGCTTGAGATCACTTCATCTATTGCTCTCTCAGTCTCCACCTTTTCAGAGCCTGTCAAGACTGGATATGCAAGGCCATTGTCTGCATAACAAAACAATGGAAGCCAAAGCACTAGCAGCTTGAACTTTACTTGGCTTGGAATATCTAGGTTTCCTCTGGTAAGCTCTCCAAAAAGTATAGCTGCATATGACATGAATAGTTGCGTTAAAAACACGTAAACTAAATACAGAATAGAACATAAAATATACAAAAATGAGTAAAATTTTATAAAATTTGTTAACGAGACCCACTTCTAGAAAAATTTGTCTATCTATATACATTTTGTGTCTGATTTTATGACTAGTTTATGTATTTCCAAACTTATTTTGATAAAAATTAATGGTTAATTAATAAGTTACATGCCAAAAATGTCAAGAAAATATTAGACAGACAATTACACACAAATAAAAACATTTTGATAGTGATATTTTTGAAATGTTGAGCCAAAGTGTCGAATCTTTTATTTCAAAATGATAAAATATATGAAAATTATTGATAAAAACAAATTTTCTTTTTATAAAACGATAGGTATTGATAAAAGACATAATTCCATAGAAAAAAATAATTGTTTTTCTCTTTTTCTAATCACATTAGCATGGCATACCATGAGCATATATACCTGTTCAAAAAGAACAAAAAACAAAAAGCTATTATTTAGGTCTAATAATCCAAAATTTCATAGCTATATTATTTTGATGTTTAAACCAAAAAAACAATGTGATGTTAAATTTAGTATTTATAATATTAATTTTCACTTAGGATTAGATATTTCAAAAAAAAAAAAAAAAAAAAAAAATCTGATAAACAAATTATTTACTATCTATTTTCATGTCATTATTTTTCTATCTATTTTAGTATATAAATCATAGTGTAATTATATTATAAGAAAGTTAGATGAGAATTTCATTAAATTAAAAAACTAATTGAACATTTTTTTTTTTAAATTAAAAAGTGTTTTTTTAAAAATTCTAGGACTTGTTGATACTTTTGAAAGGAAAATAAAATTTAGAGCAAATTATATTAGTAGTTCATACATTTTGATTGCTAGACTTTCAATTGACTAAATTTGAATTTGAATTTTAGTTTTGTATAAATTTAGTCCAATTCATATTGTCCTTCAGATTTTTGACAAAAAATAAATATTGAATTAAATAAAGTTAACTCATATGTCGCTCATATGCGCAATCAAATATTTAGAGTGAAAATCGAGTGAATTAAAACAAAATTAAGTAAAATATAATTTACCTAAAATTTATTATGAGAAAGTAAGAGAAATAGATTGGTCACTCACATGAGATTTTGACAATGGAACCTTGAACCCTCGGATTGGATGTAAGAGAGAGAGCTGCTAGACCCGAGGCTAGGCTCCACTGCATCACAGCTTCATCAACGGCCCCACACACCCTCAGCTTATTGGTTATCCACAGCAGCTCTTGCGCGTACTTCTCCGCCACCACGGCGGCGCTATCTTCACCGTCCGCCGCCGCCCTCAGCCGCTTCTCCGATTGGCCGCCACCGGCCACTGTAGAGTAAATTGCGCTGACGCAAAACCCTAAACCCTTCAAGTAAGGCGCCACGTAGGAGCCGAGTGGAAGTGCGCGTACGATGGTGGAAGTCCACGCGCCACCGCCATAATTTACGGATTGTTTGGTTTTGAGGGAGCGGTAGAGGAGGCCTAGCGTACGCGCGAAAGCGGAACCGAGAGCCACACGATTGATCTGCAAGAGCTCCACGTGGCCGTTCCTCGAATTCTCGTCCACGATCTTGTCGGCCATAGCCACTGCGAACTGGTACTTTCTCGATGACGCTGGCATTTCATTTAACAATGCAAATATCTACAAATGCCAATGGGAATGTGCTAAACATAATGTGAAGAGTATAATTATGAGTCGAACAATAACGTTATACGAATTAATAAAATTTTAATTTAATTGACTTGTTTTCGGTTTAAATTTTGATTGGCATGTTGCAATAATCCAATGTCACAATTTTATGTTAAATAAAAAACTAGATTAGTCGATTGACTCATGATTAATATTAAATTCGTATAGACTTGAGCCAAAAAAATGTTTGAGTAGGAGTTAGTAGAAAAATTCTAAGCTTTTGTTTGCCATAAAATACTGTTTTATCGCAATTTATTAGATGCTTGAACTACTTGGTCTAGTTCAAACTGGAACTGAAGACAAAACATTCTCTTTTTAAAAAAATATTTCTCACTTTTATTTTGGTGGATTGGATTCTATGTTAAATTCTAAAATTCCATCACTATGCAATTTTTAAATTCTGAATTTATCAAAAGATTTCGAAAGAAAAATACATATAAACAAAATTTAATTTATTTCCATTCACAAGTTCGTTCTCAATCAGAGATTCAAAAACATATTACATCTGTCAAATAAGTATTTTCAATTAATCATGTTGATGACAACCTATTAAACTATCATTAAGAGGAACAAAATGTCAAAAAATTTAAAAGCTCAATACATCTTTTACCCATTTTAAAAATATTTTTGTTACTTTTATAAATTTTAATATATTTTTTTATATATATATATATATATATGTCGATGACGTTTGACGCCTTGAAAGACTATCATTTGTATTTTTCTTTCAAAAATATTGTGTACATATATAATTCAATTACGAAATCAAACACAATTTATATAATGTGCAATACATTAATACATGTGTGAATCTCACATGAATTGAACAATGCTAGATATCCTAAAAGAATTATCAAAAAAATTAAACAATATGACGTAGGACTCTCACCATATGAAACTCACACATATGTAAATATTGCGTATAATTTTCAATAAATAGTTTTTAAAATGTCTAACATTTTCATCAAAATTATGACTTTGTATACTTTAATTTTCAGAATTTCTTTTGAAATTTTTTAAAAAATTACAAGCTAGTTTGGTATAACTAAACCATAAAAAAAAATATTTTTAAATTTTTAATATTATTTTTATCTCAAAATGAGAAAATCATTAAAAAAAATATGACTTTAAAAAAAAAAATCACCAAATTAATTTTTAAAAAAATTCAAAAAATAAAATTTAAAAACAAAACCAAAGATAACCGCTAATCTCTTTACATGATCTACATTGCAAAACAAAAATAAAAATGTTTTGAAATTCTAATTCTTGAGTTTTAAAGTCTTCCTAATGAGTTGACAGTAAGCCTCATTTACTGTAATGTGATGTTTTGATCTTGATTTATTTATTTATTAATTTTCTCTTTATCATATCATTAGTACTTGATTAGAGTATCAAAATTAATGCTTTCAATTATTGCTGAAACAAAAATAACTACCGAGTATGACACGTGGTAGCCTGATGTGCCAAAAATGATTAACTGTCTGCACGTAAAAAAAATGCTTCCCCAGTGCCACGTGGCGTGTTGGATGTATAGACACCGTGACGTATAAAATCTTGCCTGAAGTTTCAAACCGAATTGACACTCTAATTAGAAGGAAAAAACAAAAGAGTAGCTTAGAGATGAAGGAAAAATAAATAAATAAATTATTGCAAGTGGAAGGATGTTTGGAATGATCTAAATAAATACTTCTTTCGTTCTAAAATATTAGTCTTTTATTTTATTTTTTATTGTTCCAAAATATTAGTTTTTTTTCAAAAATTAAATACAAAAATAATATAAATTTTTCATTTTGCCATTCTTTTAAATTCATTAACAATATAAAAAATACAGTTATGATATTGATATTTATCAAAAAATATACTATCAAAGAGTAATTTTGAAAAATTAATTTTTTTAAAGTGCAATAATTGTACTACCAAAAAAATTTGGATTTCCCAAAAGGGACAATTATGTTGGGACAGAGGGAGTATATTTTTTGACTTTTAAAAAAAATGTGTAAAAAAAATAGAAAGGTGATATGACTAAAAAAAGATAAAAATAAATAAAAATAATACACTAGGATGTCAAATAATGCCTAAGTTGGAGGAATAAAATAAACAAATAGAAAACAAAAATAGTTATTTGGTATTTATTTTCTATCTATAATGATTGTTCAAGCTCATAAAAACATATAAAAAAAATTAAAAAAAAAACTATGAATACAATTTTATGACAAGCAAGACTACAATTTTTGGTACTAAGGGTTGGTTTGGGGTGTACTAAAAAAGTGCACTTTTTGTCTTTTTACGAAAAGATGTGCAGAAAAGTAGAGAGGTGATGTGATGGAAAAAAGATAAAAAGATAAAAAGATGGATTATATAGGTTATGCCAAACGAATTTTTTATACAATCTTATGCCTCACCAATAAATTTTTATGAGTTGAAAGGTGACACCTCAATGATATCCAAATTCGATATTTTTTGTTCGGCTGAATTTTCAGAATTTCAAAAATTAGTTTAAAAAAAGAAAGAAAATTTATTATTTTCATATGATGCTTTTTGGGGTAAAAATAACTTTAAATTTTAAATTTTATTTTTTTTGTATAAATAATTTTAATTTTTTTTGAAAGTTTTTTAAAAAAACAACTCCACTAAACATACTTTTTTTGGTTAAACTAAAAGAAATCGAAATGAACAAATAAGTTCTATATATATCATGCGTCATCAAGAGCTATTTGAGTTATGTTAAAACATGTAAAATAGTTTAATTGAAAATATTTTAATGACCTATATATTTAAGTCTCATTTCTCTAATATATATATATATATATATATTTATAAATCATTAGAATAATAGTTTATGAATAAAAAAAATTATGCTTTTGTGACACCTCCATCAAGATGGGGTTACTCAAGGAATAAGAATGTTCTGCATCCGACCAAATTATAATTTATAACAATAAAAATATAAAAACAAAACAAAAACTTAAAAAACAAAAAAACAAAAACAAAACAAAAATGTGAATGTTTTCCTCGCTTCCGACAAACCCAACATGCAACACGTGTCAAACTAAAGAAGAAACATTTGGAATTAAATACGACAGGTGTATACAATCATTACTCCTCCCCTAATTACCATAATGTCCTCCAATATAATTTGTGAGTGCATCCTTTTAAATAAAAATTAACTTCATAAAAATAAATATTAAAAAAATGTTCTCATCTAAAAAAAATTATTTGAAAACAATAAGTATTTTTTTCAACAAATATTTTTAAAAAATTTAAAATAAAATCTTCAAACAATAGATTTCGAGAAATGAACCCAAATAAAAAATTTTACCAAATTTTTATATATAATCAATTCACAAAATGATGTGACGAAAACATCTCTATAATTAAATAAAAACAAAAATTAACTTTGGTAAAAATTAACATTAAAAAAGTGAAAAATCATGAGAACTTCAAGTGTTTTTTATTCACTAGATTAATTTTTTTAATTTTTTTTTGAACTTCGCAAACAAACCAAACATGAATTTTTATTCACTAAAGTCGTGTAACAATGATATTTTATATTTTAATAAATTTTAATATGTATATTTTTTTTTTTATATATTATTCTTGGAAGTTAGTTAACAAAAAAGACAACACTTACATGTGTGATAGATCGACCTAGGGCTTGAACAGAAGGACCATCAAAGCCATCGTGCAACACCAAATCCAATGAAGAAGAAGGAGTCAATGCCGAAGATGGTAGCGGTGGAAAGTCAAACGATCCAACGGTGGAGGAGTACCCTTGAAGTAGATAATTTGATCGGAATATTGATGAACAAGGGAAGTGATCCATCAAAACCCTAAGAACCCAAACAGAAAACCAAGTCATGAGCATGACCATGAACCTCATGTGGTCCGCCGGCCGCCACCGCTCCGCGTGCTCCGCCCTCGTCCTCGATGCCACCGCCACGAGGGTTTTCGCTGCCGTGTTCACGGTCGTCATGAAGATGGAGTTGAGGAGCCCGCTGGTGGTGCTGTTGTGGTTGTAACCGCCATGTTGATATGCAATAGCTAGCTGTGTTGCCATGGTTTGGGGGGGTTCAGAGAAGGTGGTGGTTCAGAGAAGGTAGGTTGGAGAGAGGCAAAGAAGTCTGAAAAATGGAAGGGGTTTATTTATAGGGATTTTTGGGGAAATGAGGTTAGGCACAGCACTGACTGTTCTGTTTTAATTTGAGATATATTATAGGTTTATTTTTATGATCTGAACCGTTTATTTGTAAGATTTGTTAAGTATTTCATGTCTATCAAAAATTATATTAATTCGATATCAATAATTATATGATCAAATTACATATTTTTTATGTCATTTGTCAAAAGAAAAACTTATTGTTTATTTTTTTTGGTTATCGATCATATAGTAATTGATATCCGATTAATATGATTTTTGGTAGGAATGAAGTACTCAACAAATCCTACAAAATGAACGGTTTGGATTATAAAAATAAGTCCATAATACACTTCAAATTGAGGCACAGGCATAAGAATTTTTTTCTTCCTTTTTGTCTTTTTTTATTTTTTAGTTTATTAAAGTTGTTTATATATATATATATATATATTAGTGTTTGGCATACGTGTATAATTTAAATAAATAAAAATAAAATAAAATATTTATTATATCTATTATGTTTGATTCAAGTGATAACAATTTTTTTCATTATACTATTTATTTATAGTTCAAGTCTCATATTCATTATATGTTTGTCTAATAATTTTTTTTTTTTTTTATGACAAAATAGACATTTGGTATTAAAGTGAAGGCTGCACATGTCCATTATTTGTCAATTTTTTTTTTAATTTTTTTTTTAATGATAAAATGGACACTTGGCATTAAAATAATGTTTTGAAAATCAGATCAGTAAACAAACCAGAGAAGGGATCGGATGGACAGATCACCAGTTCAACCGTCAAGTTGAAACAGTCAAACCGTAACATCATAATTAATAATATATAATTATAAATAACTATATATATAAGTACAGAAATAAAATTAAAAAAATAGTTGCATAGTATTTTCTAATAATATTTAATAAAGTCATAATTGATAAAAAAATAAATAAAAAATTCAATATTTTAAAGTAATTAAAAAAAATTTAACATTCATTCCAAACAAATTGATTGAATGTTAGATTTAATTTTGGAGGTAAATGAAATTTTCAACTCTCCTTCCAATCAAATATGATTCGAACAATTTGATTGAAACTCACATATAATTTTTAGGTTCTCTTTGAATTTTTTTTTTTTTTTTTATAAATAGGAATAGACTTTCATGATCTCTTCAAGTTTTCAATGAGACTCTTCCTCATAAGAGGAGACTCTTGAAATAATAGTTTTTAGTCAAAATCTTTATATATATATATATATATATAAAACAAGGCTCCGTTTGGTTTAATTTTGGAATTATTATTTGATTGTGGAATTGTGATTTAAGTGTGGAATTGTGAATTGAGTTTTGAAAAAAGAAAATTTGTTTGTTTATGAGTTTTGAAAAGAATTTTGAAATTTATTTTGAGTTTTGAGTTTTTGAGTTATATTTTAAAATTTTTTTGGATTTTATTTTTTAAAATATTAAAAAATGTTTAAGAAAATTTTATTTTTTGTTTTAAATATATAATTTTTATTTAAATACTTTTTATTTTAAATATTTTATTTTATTTTGTAAATATTCAAATTTTTTAAATTTAATATTTTAAACTCAAAACATAATCCCACACTTAAATCGTAACTAAATATATAACTTAAAAATCAATTCAAAAACTATTTTTAAAATTCATAACCAAACACATAATTCGAAACTCCACACTACTTTCAAAATTCTACACTCAAATCATAACTAAACACATAACAAAAAAATTATAATATTTAAAACAATATTTATAAAATAAAAAAATAAAAAATCTTAATATTTAAAACATTTAAAAAAATTACAGCACCCAAATGTATGAAATATAATGCACATTAAAATAAATAAATGAATATTTAAAATATAAAATATTTACCCTGAAAAAATAAAATTAATAAAATTTTAAAATATTTAAAAAAAATAAATCTAAAAAATTAAAAAATATAACTCAAAACTCTTTTCAAAACTTATAACCAAACAAAACTCATAACTCAAAATACGACTCAACACTCAAATCATGATTCTATAAATAATTTTCAAAAAAAATAAAAAAATATATTTTTTGAATTTTTAAAATAGAATTTTGAAAAAAGTTTGGTTTTGAATTTTAAAAAGAGTTTTGAGTTGTGTGATTAGTTATTATGGGTTTTGAAAATAATTTTTGAATTGAATTTTGAGTAGTTTTGAGTTGTGTGTTTAGTTATGAGTTTTAAAAATTTTTTATTAGAATAATAATTCCAACAAAGAACCAAACGCAAGCAAAATTTTCCATCCGGCAGGTTGATCAAGAACCGAGATCGATTCACTAGTTGTAAGTTGAACCACTGGTTTTTCCAATTTTTGCAAACAAGACTGGTTTTTGGCCTAGGTCGACTTTTATGGCTCATTCGGATCAAAATTAGGTCCGGTCACTAGTTCTACTGGTTGAACCGGTTAGTCCAGTCCGGTTATTTAATCATTGCATTAAAGTGAAGGATGCACTTGACTTTAAAGTGGAGAATGATTTCAGAATACCAACTAGGGTGTTCTTTTTATTAATAATATAGATAGATATATATAATTTTATATCAAAATAAGTGGTATAATTTTTTGCTCATTGTTTGTAAAGTTGAAATATAAATTGAAAAAAGGTTTTACCACAACGATGTTGTCCATAGATCAAAGAGTTGAGCTTCTCTTGAGGAGCCTATAGGGTTCGTCAAAAGTTCCGTTTCGATAATTAGAACAGTTTATTTTATAGGACTCTCAATGTATATGATTCATAAAACAAATTAGTTAGATTCAATAATCATAACTTTTTCATTTTATCATATTTGTCTATGAAAAATAGATGACAAATACATTTTTGAAATAAACCAATCATTTTTTTTTAAAGACAAATACGATAAAATGAAAAAGTTACAATTATCGAATCGTCTTAAATTTTTTCATAGATAATATACATTGAGAGTCTTATAAAATGAACAATTCAGATTATCGAAACGAGACTCGTGGTGAGCTCTACTGGCCCCTTAAGTTCTCTCATGTTGAAATTCCAATATGAGAGAAGTCCAACCTTTATAGGGTTAAATAGATTGCCATGCTATTAAATATTGTGATGTAAATTCTTTTATTTTTTGATTATCTGAAAATTAATAGAATATTATTTTTTTATTTATTTCTGTTTATCAACTTCCATCTTAAAAATAAAAATCCCAAACAAACTGATCGACAGCTAAAAGTTTTAAGTTTTAAGGGATATAAAGATCATTTTGTAAGTTAGGTGCTGTTTTGGGCCATTTTAGGAAGTAAGAAAAAAGTAAATTTATTGACTTATTAGTTTATTTGGATCACATCACATTTCTATTTTTTTACACTATTTTAAAAAAAGTTAAAAAAAAAACAAATAAATTAACTTTTTTTTCGTACCTCCCAAAATACTACAATAGGGACTTAAGGAGTTGGTATTTTAGGAATGTTTTAGGGTGTAAAATAGTCTTCTTGTAAGTTTGGTGTTATTCAAAAGTCTAAAAATGACGTGGTTTCTTTATACGGACTTTAACGGTTTGTATTTTAGGAAAGTTCCATATGTTTATAATTAGGATAAATTACATTGAAACTCCCTGAATTTCTCTAAAATTACACTACCATCCCCTTTATTCTTTGAAATATCACTTACCTACCCTGCATTAGAATTTTGTGTAACAAATAGACCTATCTGTTAGTCAACTGTGAGTTGACCAAACGAATTTTTCTTATGTCATTGGTTTAACATTCTAAAATGTCAAAATTACCATTGTCCACCATCCTATTCTTTTTTTTCTTTTTTCTTTTTTTATCAGCAAAAGAAAGAACATTTATCGATGAATGAATAATTATTACATCAATAGAGGAAATGAATGAGTGCAAAAAGTATCATAGTGAAACAAAACGATCCTAATTAGGTTGGCACCGGAATGCGCACCCAATCATGTGCTAGCACACAATCAAAGTTAGTGAAAAACCAACCAAAAGAAAAGCACAACAACAGCCAACTAATAACATACTACCAACAAGAAACAAAATAAGAGCAAAACTGAAGCCATCAAGATTGAGTAGTTGGCATCACCAAAGAACAAAGCAGATAAAATGTCACATCAAACCTATAATCATTTCATTTTTTCTTTTATAAATATCACATCTAATTACAAAAAATTCAACCACAAAAATTTTTAGTCAACTAAAATAACTAAAAACTAAAATAGCCTACTTCCCAAACGAGACCCTTAAAAAACTGTCTTTTAAATCTAGCACCAGACCACCACTGATGTAAACCTTCAATGGAACCAAGTATTACCCATTTCATCTCCCACCACTTGATAACAATAGACCACAATTTCTATACCAGGTGACAGAAAAACAGAACATGATTCACTAACTCTTCTTCTAAATTGCAAAACAAACACACAGTGTTAGCATCCTCATTAAGTACTCCAATTCTCTGCAAAAATACTGATGTTTTAATCCTTCATTTCCATGCTAACCAACCAAAGAATTTAACTTTAGGAGGGGCATCATTATTCCACGACCCTCTTGTGGTTGTAAGAACAGGGCTTTTGTAGATTCCTACCACCTTCACAACTCAGCCACATTGAAAAGCCCTGAAAGTTGAGACCCCCAATTGCATGTGTAACAATCCAAAAATTTAAGTTGTCCCTTAAATTTTATATTAGTATTATTTAATTATAAATGATTTCAAAAAAATAATTTTAACTTTATATTATTATTCAATATTATTTTCTGAGTATAATGATATTTTTATTATATTTTTCTATATATTTTTCCTAGGCCAAAATATACTAAAATATAACATTTTTTGTACAACAACTTACGTGTGCCCCAAGCCGTTTTGCGCCGCACACCATCTTCACTATATATATAGTCATCCATCAATCATCAAAAGCATCCTCATCTTCCAAACTCTCTTATTCTCTCTCTGTTCTCTAGTGTCTTTTTATATATAAAACTTTGAGTTCAATTTGGAGTATTTAGTAAGTCGCAGTGAACGAAAAGTAAAAGTTATAATTAATCTCAAGGTGAATAATATTATATCTTGAGTTACCATTATATATTTTATGTATGTTTTAAGTTACCATAATTTATTTTACGCAATTTGTGTTTTATAAATTATATTGGCATCATTAATTTATGAAACTTATTTTATATAATAAGAAAAATCCATGGATATAACTGTTTATTAAAATGTGTTTTGAGTAATTATTTTATAAGTACCACCACGAAGGTCCCATGCCTTAGGGGATTTAAATAACCATTGGCCCTCTATAGACGTCCCCGAACGTCCCGGGAGGAAAATCCCGTTTTGTTCATTGGGCTCACTACAGTTCGGACTCAAAAGTCACGGTCCTGTGTCTAATCTCGCAGAGTGCAATGCAAGACCAACGAATCATCAAAGAGTCCAAATTTGGCAAATCGTTTTGGAAAACAGATTTTTAGAAAGAAACGCCAAACATGGACTGCTTTGCTAGATACATAGTCGCCACCTAAATATTTTATTTTAGAAGAATTTAGGAAACCCTGACTCGTGCCGAAGGCCACGTGTCCGTCATCACCAAAGTTGCCTCGGCTCGGGAACTTGGGTACGATTGGGGAAGGTCACTTCGTGAGCACCCCCGCTCGCCCGATCAAAGATCGGCCTCTACTAACCATGATATCAAGTTTTGAAAACATTATGCATTCTTATTTCGGTTATTAGCCTAGATTTACTACGTGATGCGCACAGCATACAAGTATAGACTGGATCGCCTGAATTGGAACAACACGTCTCATATTTGTTTATTTTGAAAATGGTTTGATGGTGCTACCCGCAAGTAGGCTAAGACGTGGATTTGCCACCCTCAGGTAGGCTTAGAAAACGTGATGGTTTGCCACTCTCAAGTGGGCTTAAAACTCACAGTCAATGCATTATTCCAATTCAGATAATCCAACCTTCACCCACAGACATTCAGGCAGGTATATCACATAAGCACATAGCCTCATGGTAAGCATGCTATCATTGCAGTCACTCACGCACATGCAAGGATGCTAAAGCATAAACACTTACCGAGTACTCCAAGCCAAAACAGAAGCTATGTTAGAAATCCATGCATGATCCTAACTATGCTGAAATGCCTAATGCAAAACATGTAGGAATGCAACTACAATAGGCTCGGCTATTCTAAAGATGGCATGTGAAATGCTACAACTAACAAGTATTCAACGCGGAATTGAAATACAATGCAGTTAGTATGGTGCGCCGAGCCTGGTGCGTGCAAGACAGATAAATGAATGCAAACATGCTATCATAAGTATGCTAATTGAAACATGCCCTAAACTAACCATCATAAGCTGGTAAATAAAAGGGAGAAATACGTGGGGTTGGAAGACATACATCACACACACGCACATTTATTACAACAATTGGCCCTCTCTCGGAGGGTCTGAAAGAATATTACACAACTAAAATAAATAACGAATTATTACACAATACTAATTACTTAACAAATGAATTAGGTAAACAAAGTAAACTAGCATGCTATGCTACTTGCAATGGACTGCCTGAGCTTCGTTCCGAATGATGAAGGATGCATGCATACTCGGGTCGCCTTGTCGGGAAATTCTATCGCGACGTCTCGCCTCACCTTTGTTTGCAATTGATCTCAGAAACTTGCACAAAACTCCAGAAGGCTGAAACTCCACCTTGGGAAGGCCACCGACCAGTTATTAGCATGGGAGACCACCTGCCGACCACCCTTTGTGGTGGAGACCAAAGAGGGTGGTCGGCCTGCCAGAAAATCTGGTCGGCCGACCAATTTCCACCTCTGGTTTCTGGTTTTTCTGCAACAAAGGCAAGAGAGAGAAAAGGCAATGTATTTTCAACAAATATGTGCATGACCACTCTATCCGTCCTTGCACAAGCTCAAGGGAGTGTAGCCCTCGATCCTTGTGCCACCAATCACGCATCTCGATACATGATGGCCGAGAAGTCGAATTGCACGACTCGATGTGAAATGAATGCACATATAAGCAAGTAAAGCCAACAACTCTATCATGGATAGTCAAGAGTGTCGGCGTGTTCGGACTAAACCCTACTCTAAACACAAAGCAATGAGATGGCATACATAATGCGACTAACATGTAACCTAGCATACGCAATGCTATGGGCTAAAATGGCATACACAATGCACGTGACATAACATGGCATACACAATGCACTTACGAAGACTATCATGAACACATGAACTAAATGGCATGCAAGATGGACTTATACCAATATGAGTGGACCTCAGCCACACTCACATCTATGGCCATATGATGGAAATGAGACAACCGAAATACATGCAAACATGCACGGATGCAAAGGACCAATCCTAAGGCACAACATGCAACTCTAACTAAGCATGGCAAAGGTTGAAGTATGGCATGCAAACACACATTTTCCAGCTCTGAAACATAATGTACAATGGTCCCGAATCATGCAAATATGTCACACAATGCATGCAAGATGGCTCGAATACCGAAACTAGTGAAACGGGTTACACTAGAGGTACACAAAGCAATGTATAAATGGCAAAATCAGCCCCAAACAGACCCTAGGCAGGTCTGAAACAGTGGAAAAATGGCCCAAAATGATGACTCAACATGTAAAGAAACGAAGCTCATGCAATGGTCCGAAAACGAGGCATTTATGCACAACTCTCAAACACGTTTAAAGAGTGGAAATCATGGGAATATGGCATTCATATAAGCACTGAAATATGATGTATAATGACCCCGAAGCATGAAAACACCTTAGTATATGCATGCAATAGACCTCAAATCTCAAAGCTAGGCATGGATATTGAACTACAAGCATGCAAAACAAGCATCATTCGACCATGAGACCCAAAAATAGAGTTAAGGCAGTCCAAAATATGCACAAACTCAATTTAAGGCGTGGCCAAAAAGTGCTAACATGAAGGGCCAAAACAACATGCAACATAGGCTAGTAAGCATGGTTTACACTACATGTATATGAAGCACATGAGGGGCCACCAAACCAGCCAAAAACAGAAACATGGCATGCCAAAATATGACCAAAAAACCACTGAAACTCAGTCAACACATGTTAGAATGAAGTGTTCCTTTGAAAGGCCAATGAGAGGGTTGTTCTACACATGTATGATGGACACACAAAATGGTAAAACTACCTTTGGATAGAGGTTATGAGGGCCCTAAAACTCACTAAAAATGGCCTGAAATGAGTCTAGGAAGCATGCAAGTAAAGGCCCCTTTGGAAGGCCTTGAAGATGATTACTCTACACATGCATAATAGACATTCAACATGGCAAAAAGGGCTCTGGACAGAGCCTATGCAGGTCACAAAACTCACAAAAAGTGGCCTGAAACATGGCTTTGAAACATGCAAATAGGGGCTCCTTTGTAAGGCTAACAAAGCTAGTAAACAAAACAAAGGGTGAGAGGGTCACCCCTCTCTGATTTTGAGGCTCAAAAACACATGTTAGTAAGAGGTCAAATGAAGGCCAATGCAAAGGCCTAGATGCATGGCTCACAACAAAGTCAAAACAAGCATGCAAGGGGGAAAATGACCCCCAACAGAAAAATGGTCTTAAACAAACTTCAAGAGGAGCTGAAAATAAGACTTTTTTTAGTTTATGACAAAGCCAAAATATGCTTGCAAGTATAGTTAAAAGATGAAGCAAAATAAGGACCAAAAGAGGGAATAAGAGTGTTACCCTTGTAGCCAAGAACTCCAGCAACTTCTGGACCAAAGATGCAACCCCTTAGCCTCTGAAAACAACCTCCAAGAACCTCCAAGCAATGGTGGAAGGGTTAGGCTATGGAACTGTATGCAAAAGGGGCAAGAACTTCACACTTTAGGGCTCAGAGTAGAGAGATACAAAGAGAGATATGGTGTATGCCTCTCAACAATTTTTGAACCCTTGCAAAGGAAGGGAGGCCCTTCCTCTATAGAGAAGAGAGGCCAAAGCTTCTCTTGGAAGCTTAAAATCAAGATTAAACATCGTCCATACACGTGTATGGAGGATGCAGCAAATGCCTCTCAGCTGGCACAATTGGAACACACTTACTGAGACAAATTTGCAGAGAGCTGGCCGACCAGTTCAAGTGGTCGGCCGACCACTCCCCCTGGTCGGTCGACTAAGTTCAAAAGGGTCATGCTTGAAAGGTGGTCGGCCAGCCCATATTGGTGGTCTCCAAGGTGAATGCAACTTAGTGGTGGTATGGGAGACCAGAAATTGTGGCTCAAAAGTGAGGGAGACCACTTACCTGTCAAGAAAAATCGGCCAACCGGGGAAAGGTGGTCTCCAAGGAGAAAAGGTGGTCTCCCACCCTACTACCACCTTCCTAACAATGAAACTAGGGTCCATGCCAAAAATGAACCCACACCGATGCAAAACGAAGGTTCGGGGGCCAAAACGCGCAGTCGGGGGCCCCGAAAACTGACTATTAAGCATCGAAAGTAGCGTGCGACCACGAAGGTGGTCTCCCGGGCCACAGTGTCCCTCTAACGAGAGGAAACAAGGTGTGTGCCAAAATCAGAGCAAACGGAGGTAGTTAAGTGGTCCCGAACCGAGGCACACGACCGACGGCTCCAAAAATCGGAAACTGGTTTCCAAACGGGAAAAATGGCCTACGACCACAAAATGTAGCCTACGGCCACTGAGAGATGGTCTACGCGACCTCTCCCTCCCTTCAAGAAGAGAAAATAGAGAAAACAGGACCTGATTCGCAAACCGAGGCAAGGCACGAAAAGGTTTCGAAGCCCAGAGGCAAGGCTCTCAGTCGAGACTTTGCAACCTCAGAACGAGCACAATATACAACATCACCGAGCACTCAGTTGGTGACGTCTGAGTCTTAAGGTCGGTCAAAAATGGGGTGTCTACAGTTGCCCCTCTTTGATAGAACTCAAAAGTCATAAGTGACGGGAGTGAATGTCAAAGCCTAGAGACGACCCATTTTTGACAAGGCCGAAGACTTAGACAAACAGGCAAGATAAAAGAGAGGCGCCCGCAGGCATGCCCGCAGGCGGGGGGCAAAATGCAAAATGATATGCACCAAGTCAAACGTAACTCATGATCATGCAAAGCAGCAAACTGTAATGAAGCAAATATTCACAATAGATGCAATAGTTTTAAGCAAGAATGCAAAGCAACAACTATATTTCATGCAGTAAGAATGTAAGAGAATCATAATTCTCGCTACATCTCACACGGAGAAGATACAATACATGTACGGTTCGTCTGGTCACACCAGCTTCAAATAAACCGTACATACAATGTCGTGCCTGCAAAAGAGAGAAACTTAACAAGCACAACATAGTTAGCAACACATGTTCAACACTACATCGAATGCAGACAAACATGGTGCCGATGGGAAAGTGCATCGCGATGCGAAAGAAGCGCGTGTGACAACGCAAGTTAAGCATGGAGGTATGACAATACCGGTGAAATGTGCACCACAATGTAAGCGATGTTCATAACAATGCGAGTGGCATGCATAATAATGCTGGATAAGTGCGACTTTACGAGCATGTTTGAAACAAAACATTGAGCAAAGAAATGCAAGCTTCGACGAGGACAACTCAAATCGCGACCTCCGGTTTACCTCCCGGAAGGGTCACAACGTATTCAAAAAGGATACACCTCACTCTCGGCGAGTAACGATGAAACACGCATCGAAAGTTGGAGTTGAAGTTCCCGCAGAGGGATTTCGTGCTGAAAAGTGCACTTTCCTTGTACTTTCTCGAGTGCCGGGGACTTCGATCACCACCAAAATTTGCAGGGAGCTCAAAGAGGCATTGGAGACCACCTTGGGAGGGCCACCGACCAGGTTTGGAGACCACCGACCAGGTTTAGTGAAAGGGGTGGTCGACCTAGCAGAAAAGGTGGTCGGCCAACCACCTATCCAAAAACAGGGGCAATTTGGTACTTTTGCATTTGTTTCTTTAAATATACTTGGCCAAACACTTTTTGCTCACAACTTCAGGTCCGAAATTAGCTCCTCCTCCTTCCTAGACCATTTTCTCCCTCAGATCTGCGCTATATACTTGTTTTCCAACGTCCCATGCAAAGTTGTTTCGCGAAATCTTTTAGTTTTCTTCACTTTGGACCGATTAAAATTTGATTTCGGAGCTTCTTTCCCCATTTTCGCCACTTGAGGTAAGTTTGTCTCAACATTTGGAACATTTTCTCGGGAGTTGACTTTTGTTGACTTTTTCATTTCCCGAGAGTTGACTTTTGTTGACTTTTTCCAATTTTGGCTCATTTTGCTCATTTTTGCTCCTTTTTACCGATTTCTCGAAATGACAGGTCATTTTCCTCAGGGCGGAGGTCCTCTAGGTGCCGAGGGTGAGCCAGACATTATGTCTTTACCTCCGAGGATTCTGCTATTTATTCCCGAGAGGTATGACCCTCCGGTGCACATCCTTTCTCGGGCCGTTTTCTACCACTTCACTGATTTTGATGAGCGAGCACCTGTAGATCTATTACTGCGGGAGCCAGAGTTCCACCTCTCTTATCAGGCATGAGAGGTATATACTTCACTTGTACATTTTCTGCAATGTATTCTGCATTTTCCGTGCATTTCATGCTTTTGCTATGTATTTTTTTATCTGCTCATTCTGAACACGTTCACACACCATACTTCTGCTTATTCTAGCACACAGCTCACAGCACAGTATTTTGTTAAGTTGACACGCAACTCAAGCACTCGAATTTCTGAACACACAGCTCACACTTTGATGATGAACACACAGCCCACTATTTGACGGCGAACACACAGTCCACTATTTTCTGAAATCTGAACACACAGCCTAAACTTGTTGATTATGAACACGCAGCCCACTGTTTTTAAAGTCTGAACACACAGCTCAAACACTTGATGTTTAACACATAGCTCAAACTTTGAGATGAACACATAGCCCACTGTTTTGAAATTTGAACACGCAGCCTAAACTTTGATGTTGAACACACAGCTCACACTTTGATGATGAACCCACAGCCCACTGTTTTTGAAGCCTGAACACACAACTCAATCACTTGACTTTCTGAACACGCAGCCCAAATTTTGAGGTGAACACGCAACACACACTGGTTGAGAGTTGAACACGCAGCCCAAACTATTGTATTTCTGAACACGCAGCCCAAATTTTGAGGTGAACACACAGCACACACTGGTTGAGAGTTGAACACGCAGCTCACTGTCTTTGAAGTCTAAACACGTAGCCCGAATTTTGAGGTGAACACACAGCACACACTGGTTGAGAGTTGAACACGCAGCTTACTGTCTTTAAAGCCTGAACACGCAGCCCGAATACTTGATGTTGAACACACAGCTCGAACTTTGAGATGGACACATAGCCCATATACTTTATGTTGAACATGCAGCTCACACACTTCAATTCTGAACACACAGCTCATATACTTTATGTTGAACACGCAGCTCATACACTTCAATTCTGAACACGCAACCCATATACTTCATGTTCAACACGCAGCTCATGGCATTATATCTGATTTAATTTACACACAGCTTACATACTTTATTTTGAAATTGAATACATGTGTTCATTCTGAATGCAGGTATCTTCCCGTATTACACAAGGATATGGATTGATCATCGCCAGGGAGTGGTACGCGGAGCTCCCAAAGGCCGTTCGCGATCTGGTTGACCAGGCAGGGTTCAGACCCTTCTACACGGGGATATCACATTATCCATCGAGCAGGACCCTGATGGGCGCCCTCGTAGAAAGATGGTGGGACGCCACCAACTCCTTCCATTTCTCAACTACCGGGGACATGACGATGACCCCGTTCGAATTTGCCGTGTTGACGGGCCTTGACTCGGGAGGCTGGCGATCCCCTATGACGAGGATATGGGTGAGTGGGAGGCTGCTTGGATTTATCTGTTGGGAGCTCGCCCACCGGTTGACAGATTTTTGGGCCGAGTCCGGTACACTTGGTTTTCCACACAGTTCATGGAGACTGTGCCCGAGACTCTCGAGGAGATAGCACAGTACACTCGGGGATTTTTGATGTTCCTTTTCGGGACCACTCTGTTCTCCGATAGGGGGAACACTGTTGGACTTTATCTGCTGAGTGCTCTGGTAGACCTATCACAGTTCAGCCAGTATGACTGGGGTGGCGCCGGCTTGGCTACCCTCTACTGCTACATGAGTGCGACCTCCCGCGGACAGGGGAACATAATTGGCGGCTATTGGAGAGCCTGGGAGGTACTTTCTGCCCTCTTGATTTACATTTCTGCTTTTCGTTATCTGCACACTGCACACACGGCACACTTTACATTCTGCTCTCAGCATTTTGCATTCTCTGTAATTTTGTATTCACATTCTGCACTCAGCATTCTGTATTCTGATGGCTATAGCCTTGTTTTCCACAGCTATGGGTTTTCGCGTACTTTCCAATGCTAGCCCCGGGGCTTGAGGTGGAGGTGCCTCTCATGATTCCTTCCTCGCTCGTATTTGAGGGTCAGTACCGGTCGAGAGCTCGGGAGACTCTCTCCTACCTGCGGCAGTTTTTTTGATACAGTGCAGACGACCGAGGAAATTCAAAACTCTCAGTTCTTCATGTTTTCATCTTTGATTCATCTTGCACATTTACGATTTCTAATCGGCTTATGCATTGGTTATCCGCAGATCACATGGCAGGCCTGGGCGCCCTTGGGTGGAGATACCCGATTTCAGTTTGCTGGAGGATGGACCGCTTCTCGGTACAGGATCCTATTTGAGGGGCCCGTTGGTAGGGCCTGGTTTCTGGGGGACCGCTTCATGCGCCAGACTATGGGCTTCCCCGAGCAGAGTGTCCCCGCAGCACCTCCGGACGATATGCAGTCTACTGAGGGGCTCACTCTCCAGGATGTCGATAGCGCCATGTTGGGTACCGATGTACTTCTACATTTGGAGGAGGGGAAGTATGCGACTTACCGTCATACATACTTGATGCCTCCATTGACAGGTGTCCGTACTCCCACGAGGAGGTCTGCTGGCATGCCATCATCGAGCCAGGTCCGAGCTATAGATATTCCTTCGACCAGCAGGGCCGGCACATCGAGAGGTGGGGCTGGACTGGTCCCTCCGATTCCTCTGACTTATCATCACGCCGGATGGCCAGATATCCCGACTGAATTGACAGGATGGCGATACGGGACTTCCTACCCGATTCTGATAGAGCCTCCTATGCCAGATCACCGATATGTCAGAGACCCTGACTCGCCACCGGTATACTTTACAGCTTTGATTTATCACTCAGATACTTGGACATTCATTCATTTACTGATGACTTGCACTTGCATCTACAGCCTCCCAGCGAGTATACTGAGGGATTGCTCGGGTTGGTGGCCTCACTCGAGGGCATGGTCCTGCGGAAAGAGATGCAGTTGTCCATCGTCGGTGTCCCGGTACTCTTTAGTTTTCTTGCATTTATCATACTTCTGATGACATGCTGAACTTGAACATTTCACTGCATTGATTGACTGTATGTGTAGAGCACATCTGACACACACCACATTTATGTACTGTATTTGCATACACCCACTCTATGTAGTTTTCTTGCATCTGCATCTGATATACATACTTTGGCTGATGTATTCAAATTGCGCTCTTTCTTTTCAGATGCCTCTGCTACATACTGGGCCACAGGCCGGGCCATCTAGGCCTTCTCAGAGAGCTGGAAAAAGGGGTTCGACTTGCAGCCGAGGTGGATGCAGAGCGCCTGTCATAGAGGAGGAGTCCAGTGTGGAGGATGAGTCTGCGCATCCCCAATTAGAGACATCCGCTGACAGAGAGAGTGACTCTGGTTCCGGTTTCGGTTCCGGTAGTGGAGATGATGTCGAGGAGGATTCCAAGGATGGCAGCTCCGATCCAGATGATGATGATGGTACAGAGGCTGTTCCGCAGAAGAGGACGAAGAGGGCCTCTTATTCCTGTAGTTGATAGTATTGATGCAGCTGTTCCCTGCTTTATTTGCCTTTTTTACTAGTAGTTGTAGCACATTGTACATTAATAGGCTATTTTATTTTCTGTAAAACTTGTACCCTTGTTGTAAAATGTTGTAACAAAGAGAAGCATGATGGAATGAAACAACTTTTGTTCAAAAAAAAGTTATATTTTATGTTCTTAGCATCGCATCGCATCATTTTGCACGAAAATGAGATTGAATGAAATTGTGCATTGAAAATTGCCAAGTCAGGTAGTGAACCGACGAAACAAACTAAACAACTTAACTTACTAAGAAACAGCAAAACCTTAGTAAGTTTACAACTCGATAAGCAAGACACAACAACGTTGAGTAAACAAAGAGTAATAACTCGATATACAAAACGCGACAACTCGACAAAACCTAACGACTCGATAAGCAAAACAACTCGATAAGCAAAACAACAACTCGATAAGCAGGACTTAACAACAACTCGATAAACAAATGCATTTCGGACGATCTAGGTGACGGAACGTATTCAAAACTGAGGTAAGCTCGAACCTTCAAGACTCCCGACGCATGGAAATGCTAGGAACTCTCTTCTAGAATCTAGGACAAGACCAAAGTCCTATTTCTCTCTATGGCCGACCACCTAAGGAAGCTGGCCGACCAGCTTTTTTTCATTGGAGACCAAGGGGTGGTTGGCCTACCAGAAAAGGTGGTCGGCCGACCACCTGGTTTGGCAACCACCAGTTTTTTGACACGTGTCCCTCGAACAATGCCTTATCCTTTTTAAAAGTTCCAGCCTCGTGGTTCATTCATTTCATCTCAGTTTTGCATCAAAATAGAGGCATTCCTCATCCAAAATCTCATAGCTTGGATTGCTTCTCTGGATGGCTCGAAAAAGTTGAACTTCTAAGGCTTCGACTTCAATGCACTATTTACGCTGGGCCGTACTCCGCTGCATCTTCCTTTCCTCCATGCCGCGGCAAGGTTTTGGAATCCGGTAACACACGTTTTTAGCTTTAGCGGGCAAGAGATGTGTCCTACTTTCGAAGATTTCCAAGCTTTGATGGAATCCGAGCGTAATGAGGAAATCTTGCCTCAACTCCGATTTGGCCACGTCCAAGCCCTAGGACGAATGTGCGGCCTCACTTTGCATGACACTCGATCATTGATTCACGACGGGGAGCTGGACATCCCAAGCTTGGTTCGCTGGTTTTCTGATGCTGGTGACCACGACGACCATCATTGGCAGGACTATCGGCGACACGCGCTTTACATATGCTTGCTATCTCATTTCTTGCTTGCCCCGGGCTTCGTTGGATTCAGTGTCTGGTTGATCGAGGTTGCCCAAGGTTTGAAGGAGGGCAAGAGCTGCATTGCCATGACATTGGCTGAGACATTGATGGGCTTAGACGCTTTTCATCGCCGGGAGAAGGCTAGGCTTGCGGGGAGCCCACTACTATTGTAGGAATGTTTCCTACCCAATCTCACATATGTATTGCTCACATCACTCGGCCCTCAGGCTCGGTTTTTCTCACAAAACTGTCACGACCCAAACCCGGCCCTATGGGTTTAGCACCGTAACCGGCCAGTAATCCGAGATTACCGAAGGCCTGCAGAACAGTAATACAGTAAGACAGAGTACAGGGCCTGGCGGAAGCCAATACAGTAAATAAATAGTGTCCATTGAGCTGTGACATTCTGTATGCAAAAGGACTTTTCACACATTTATACATAAACAGTGCAGAACAGTATACACAATATTTACAATCATTCAACTAGGGCCTCAACCCTACAGAACAGTACAGAAAACATTCCGTCTGTACAAAACAGCACGGTCTATACAAAACAGTAAAACAGTACAGAAGGGGGAAAAACAGACAAAACACCCCCAAGCCATAGCATGGCAACTCGGAACCTCGCAGTGAGGCACAAAGGCTGGCTTGACAAAACTGGAGTAACCCTGACGCCGCTAGCTGCGGTCTGGTGCCTGTACACCTACATATATATATGAGCAGTGAGCTAAAGCCCAGTGAATAACATAAAGCGTAAAGGGGTTTAGAATGAATGTCCTTACAGTAATGAAAACAGTTCGATTCAATCAGTATTTCGGTCATTCAGTACAGTAAACAGTCATATGTGGTACATCCATTAGCATAACAGTAACAGTAGGTCTTGAAAGACCGAACAGTAATGATGGCCATCAGTCAGTAAACAGTAGTGGTTCCACGAGGGAACCGACAGAAATCTCTGTAACAGTAACAGTAAACAGTAGGTGCTAAGGATGCCACAGTACAGTTCAGAAATAAAGGACATACGTTCATTCAGTTAACAGTAATCAGTTCAGAAAACAATACAGTTCAGTTGTTCAGAAAATAATCATTTGTGAACATATCTTTACACAATCGTTACTCACAGAGTTCTGGGCTACGGTATGCTAGAGCGTGTCCCCCCCAGTCGCCAACCCTACACAGTTCACAGGTTGAACACACACTAAGCTACACAGTTGGGAAACATCATAACTTAATCCCTAATTTGCCTTGGTGTGTTCTACAACGATATCCTCATCAAGATGTCTTAAACTAGGCCTAAAAATGCCTAGGATGGGATGAGGATGCAAAAATGCGATCAGAAAACAGTTACAGAATTTTCAGTAAATCAGAGTCCCGCTCGAGCTCAGGTTTCCCCGCTCGAGCGGTCATGCAACAAAGGTACACGCTCGAGCGTAAATTTTCCCGCTCGAGCGTACTGTAAAGTACTGGATGGGTGAAATCCCCGCTCGACGCCCGCTCGAGCTTGAGACATGACTCCGCTCGAGCGCCCAATCTTCCGCTCGAGCGGACTGTAAAACAGTGCAAGATGCTGGAAGCTCGATTTTCCCGCTCGAGCGGCACTTCCCCCGCTCGAGCGGACGACTGAAATCTGGAAATCCCAGATTCGAGCTCCAGGTCCAAAACCAAGCTCAAAAGCATCAAAACCAATCCTCTTGGGCCCATTTTCTGGAAAACGTTTAAAAACACATAGAATAACATGAATCAAGGTTCAATTTGAGAAATCAAAGCCCAAGGGTGTTTTATTCAAACCCAATTTCAAACCATTTCCCAAGAACAATCCTCAAACATGACATGCATGATCATAAATCATTTTCAAAGCTTCAATGCTGTTTCAAGAGCTCAAACCTTCAAAAACAAGATGAACTCATGGAGTATGACCAAAAGATGGACATGCATGTGAGGCATTATGAACTACAACCTCAAAACTTCAATATATGTACATGCATGCAAAGATTGAGCTTCAATTCAACAACAATGAACCAAAACATGACTTAGTTCTACAAGGAAGCATGAATCATGCAAGAATCCACTCAAAACATGAATAAGAAGACAATGGAGCTACCTTTAGTCTTGTATTTCAAGAAGGGAGCTCAAATATGCAATCACTTCAACAATTTCTTCAATTTCCAAGCAAAACCAAGCCAAAAGAGGTGAAATCTAACTCTCTCCCTTAACTCTCTCCCTCTAGTCGGCAAAAGCAAGAATGAGCTGAGCAAAATGTTTGATTCAAGCATACCAAGGCTCTAACATGTTATAATAAGGGCCCACTAACAATGGCAAAACGGTAATTAAGTCCAACTCTTCAATTAGCTTACTTTAATCTAATTAATCATACCTAATCAGTTTTCAGAAAATTATACCATAAAATCACATTAATTATGAGGGTCACGGAACACCAATCGGTTTCTAATTCGGCCGCCGATAAGGCCTTCAATTAGCGGTTTAAACATATAAACATGAACAGATAATCAGACAATCAAACAGATAGAATGCAATTAACTAACATATACTCAGTCAATTCAGTTTCCAATTTCAATCAGTCAGTTCAGTACTTTAATCAGTTCAATTATCAGTCAGTTATCAGTCATCATCAGTTCCGTTTAGCAGTAATCGGTGATTATCGGTAATCAATCAGTCATTAATCAGTAACCAGTATGGGGGTTGTTACAGTCTCCCCTCCTTATAAAGAGTTTAGTCCTCTAAACTCGAGTTACCTTCATTCTGGAAGAAAACAGGATTCAGTGGAAACAGTTCAGGATATCGTTTGGCCATGTCATCTTCCCTTTCCCAAGTGGCATACACGCCACCATGGTTTTGCCAGTCAACTTTCACTAACGGGATCTCCTTGTTCCTCAGTTTCTTGATTCGTCGGTTTACAATCTGTATGGGCCGTTCCTCGTAAGTGTAGTCATCACTCAACACTACGTGGGTAGGCTCTATTACATGGAACGGATCCCGAAGGTAGTCTCTCAACATAGAGATGTGGAAGACGTTATGCATGTGCTCCATTTCGGGAGGAAGCGCAACTTGATACGCCACCGGATTGATTTTCTCAATGATCTCATATGGTCCGACGTATCTCGGTGCTAACTTGCCTTTGACTCCAAAACGAGTCTGGCCTTTCATTGGTGTCACTTTCACAAAAACGTGATCACCCACTTCATACTCTCTGTCCCGTCTCCTGATATCTGCATAACTTTTCTGTCTACTCTGTGCAGTTTTCAGTCTTTGCTGTATCAGTTTCACTTTCTCAGTTGTTTCATACACAATCTCGGGCCCAAGCAAAGGCCCATCTCCAACTTCTGCCCAGCAGATTGGAGATCTACATTTTCTGCCATACAATGCCTCGAAAGGCGCCATGCCAATACTCGAATGGTAGCTGTTGTTATACGCAAATTCAGCTAAGGGCAAATGGCTTTCCCAGTCTCCCTGAAAATCAAGGACACACATTCTCAGTAAATCCTCCAGAGTTTGGATGGTCCTTTCTGATTGGCCATCTGTCTGAGGATGATAGGCACTACTCAGTCTCAGTTCAGTACCCAGTGCAGCTTGTAGGCTTTGCCAAAACCTCGATGTAAACTTCGAATCCCTGTCAGAAACAATAGACACAGGCACTCCATGCAGTCTTACAATTTCATCAATATAGATAACAGCCAATTTGTCCGCATTATAGATTGTCTTGACAGGTAAGAAGTGAGCAGATTTGGTTAGTCTATCAACAATAACCCAAATTGAATCCATACCTTTTCTGGAGCGAGGTAATCCCACAATGAAATCCATCGTGATATGCTCCCATTTCCACTCTGGTATGGGTAGGGGTTGCAATAATCCGGCAGGTCGCTGATGTTCAGCTTTGACCTGTTGGCAATGAAGACATTTGGATACAAAATCAGCAATTTCTTTCTTCATTCCCGGCCACCAGAAATTCTGTTTCAGATCTTGGTACATTTTCGTATTCCCCGGGTGGATAGAAAATCTTGAGTTGTGGCCCTCTTGCAGAACTCTTCTTTTCAGTTCAGTATCATTTGGTACGCACAGTCTTTCTTGAAATTTCAGTACATTATTCTCGAATTTGAATCCCGGTCTCTGTTTGGATTCTCTTTCCTCGATGATCTTCTTCAAGAAGTCATCCAGTTGCTGTTTCTCTTTAATCTCTTCAACCAGTGCTGGTTGAGCAGAAATAGCAGCCAAGATTCCACCTTGTTCTCTCAAAACAATTTCAATCTCAGATTTTTCAAGGTCACAAAGCAACTCTTTCTGTCCGGTAAGCAAACATGCTAAGTTTCCGATCGATTTCCGGTTTAATGCATCGGCAACGGTATTGGCTTTTCCCGGATGATACAGTATCTGTAGGTCATAATCTTTAATCAGTTCCAGCCATCTCCGCTGTCTCATGTTCAGTTCTTTCTGTGTGAAAAAATACTTTAAGCTCTTGTGGTCGGTGTACACTTCACATGTCACCCCGTACAGATAGTGACGCCAGATTTTCAGTGCAAATACTACTGCAGCAAGTTCCAGGTCATGGGTCGGGTAGTTCTTTTCATGTGGTCTCAACTGTCGGGAAGCATAAGCAATAACTTTCCCATTCTGCATTAAAACACATCCCAAACCCTTATGAGAAGCATCACTAAATACAGTATAACCATCCGTACCTGAAGGTAAGGTAAGAACCGGTGCAGTCACTAATCGAGTTTTCAACTCCTGAAAAGCAGATTCTCTTTGGTCAGTCCAGTCGAATGATGTCCCCTTCTGAGTTAACTGAGTCAATGGTAGGGCAATTTTGGAGAAATCTTTGACAAATCTTCTATAATATCCAGCCAGTCCCAAAAAGCTTCGGACTTCAGTCACATTGGTCGGTCTAGGCCAGTTCACTACAGCTTCAATTTTCTGCGGATCAACAGAAATTCCATTTTTGCTAACAACATGCCCCAAAAACATAACATGGTCAAGCCAAAATTCACATTTAGACAGTTTAGCATACAGTTTCTGTTCTCTTAAGGTTTGTAGGGCAAGTCTCAGATGATGTTCATGCTGTTCTATACTTTTGGAGTAAATCAATATGTCATCGATAAATACTACAATGAAGTCATCAAGGTATGGTTTAAAAATTCTGTTCATGAGGTCCATAAAAGCAGCAGGGGCATTCGTGACTCCGAAAGGCATAACCAAAAATTCGTAGTGTCCATACCTCGTTCTAAAAGCAGTTTTATCAATGTCATCTGGTTTAACCTTCAGTTGATGATACCCCGATCTAAGATCAATCTTGGAAAACACTTGTGCCCCCTGTAACTGATCAAATAAATCATCAATACGCGGTAGTGGGTATTTGTTCTTTACAGTTACCTTATTCAGTTCACGGTAGTCAATGCACAGTCTCAGTGAGCCATCTTTCTTCTTGACAAACAAAACTGGTGCACCCCATGGTGAGGTACTGGGTCTGATGAACTTTTTGTCCAGTAATTCCTGTAGTTGCACTTTCAGTTCTTTCAATTCAGTTGGAGCCATTCGGTATGGAGCTTTAGAAACTGGTTGTGTTCCGGGAATCACATCAACGGTAAATTCAATCTCCCTATCAATCAAATCTCCTGGAAGATTACCTGGGAAAACATCTGGAAATTCTCTGACTATAGGAATGCAATTCACATCAGTTTTAACACTATCATCAGTAGACACAGTCAGTACAGAACACAGATATCCTTTACATCCCTTTCTAATCAGTTTAACAGTTTTCACAGACGAAATTAGATACGGAGGAGGTACTACTCCACTCCCATTAAACACAAATTCAGGCAAACCAGGTGGACGGAAAATAACTTGCTTGGTCACACAGTCAATAGTGGCATGATATTTTTGTAACCAATCCATCCCCAATATTACGTCAAAATGGTCAATGTTCAATGGCAGTAAATCAATAAACAGATGCATATCCCCAACAATGATTTCACATGCGGGGTACATATAAGCACATGTCATGGATCCCCCTACGGGTGATGATACGGCTAGTAGATAGTTTATAGGTTCTAAGGGTCTATTCAATTTTCGTGAAAAGGCATGCGACACATATGAATGCGTAGACCCCGAATCAATCAGTACATATGCATTTTGTGCACAAATAGAGAGAATACCTGACACAACGGTCTCGGTATTCTACACATCTCCCGGTACTAGTGCGAACACTCGGCCTTGCCTCACAGGCTCTTTCCCGGTAGCTTTAGGGTTAGGCTTTGGTGGAGCGTTTGATGCTGCTGCGCTTGGTGCAGCCTTACCACTGGCTTGTGGAGCAGAGGGGCAGTCTTTAACCATGTGGCCCACCTTGCCACACCTGTAACAGGCTCCAGATAATTTGTGACAAACCCCTTTGTGCCTGTTGCCACATACAGAGCAGGGTGGAATGAACCCACTCCCTTGGCTGGGGCTAGTCATTGATCCCGTGTTCTGTTTCTTATTGGCTGGGTTGTGCTTGCCTTTCTTGAATTTGAAACCCTGCCTTTTTCCATGCCATTCAGTTGTTGGTGTTTCAGATTGTTTCACCGCTGCAATGTTCGACTCGGCCATCAATGCCCGGTCGAGAACACCCACAAAAGTCGGTAATTTCAAAACATTTATCCGGTCAAGTATTGCCACATTAAGGCCACCTTCAAATTTTCTGGCCTTCTTATATTCAGTATCCACCATGTGCGGTGCATAACGGGCAAGCTCAGTAAATTTCGTCTCATACTCTGCAACGGACATTGTGCCCTGCTTCAGCTGTTCAAATTCAGTCACTTTTCTATCCCTAACACACTGAGGGAAATACTTTTCAAAGAAGGACTCCTTGAACTGAGCCCAAGTCATAACAGCATTTGTATCACGGATCAACATCCACCACCTTCTAGCCTCTTCTTGTAGGGTGAAGGTAGCTAACAATACTTTGTTCGCTTCTGAGCACGGAAACACTTCGAATAATTTCTCTGTTTCCAGAATCCAAGCTTCAGCTTTTAACGGTTCAAGGCCTCCCTAAAAGGATGGCGGTTTCATTTTGCTGAACTTCTGGGTCAGAGCAATTATATCCCCATCATTCACATTCACATTAGGTTCCGGCTGAACCGGAGGAGGAGGAGGTGGGGGCTGTTGGTTCTGTTGTTGTTCCAGTCTAGCAGTTATCAGTTCTATCATTCTTTCCATTCTTTCCATTCTTGCCTCAGTAGATGAGGACTCAGGTTCATTTGCATTGTCCATTTCACTATAAGCAGTTATAACAGTTTTAAACATAAGCAGTCATTTGTTTAACAGTTTAACACATTAGCATGTATTCGGTCATAACATAACCACACACTTATCATGCTCATGAGATGCCCTAATAACTTTTCTAGGACACCCTATAGCTCATTTGGACACGTGTGTGCGGTATAACTCGTGGTTAAGTATCGCTTTGATACCACTCTGTCACGACCCAAACCCGGCCCTATGGGTTTAGCACCGTAACCGGCCAGTAATCCGAGATTACCGAAGGCCTGCAGAACAGTAATACAGTAAGACAGAGTACAGGGCCTGGCGGAAGCCAATACAGTAAATAAATAGTGTCCATTGAGCTGTGACATTCTGTATGCAAAAGGACTTTTCACACATTTATACATAAACAGTGCAGAACAGTATACACAATATTTACAATCATTCAACTAGGGCCTCAACCCTACAGAACAGTACAGAAAACATTCCGTCTGTACAAAACAGCACGGTCTATACAAAACAGTAAAACAGTACAGAAGGGGGAAAAACAGACAAAACACCCCCAAGCCATAGCATGGCAACTCGGAACCTCGCAGTGAGGCACAAAGGCTGGCTTGACAAAACTGGAGTAACCCTGACGCCGCTAGCTGCGGTCTGGTGCCTGTACACCTACATATATATATGAGCAGTGAGCTAAAGCCCAGTGAATAACATAAAGCGTAAAGGGGTTTAGAATGAATGTCCTTACAGTAATGAAAACAGTTCGATTCAATCAGTATTTCGGTCATTCAGTACAGTAAACAGTCATATGTGGTACATCCATTAGCATAACAGTAACAGTAGGTCTTGAAAGACCGAACAGTAATGATGGCCATCAGTCAGTAAACAGTAGTGGTTCCACGAGGGAACCGACAGAAATCTCTGTAACAGTAACAGTAAACAGTAGGTGCTAAGGATGCCACAGTACAGTTCAGAAATAAAGGACATACGTTCATTCAGTTAACAGTAATCAGTTCAGAAAACAATACAGTTCAGTTGTTCAGAAAATAATCATTTGTGAACATATCTTTACACAATCGTTACTCACAGAGTTCTGGGCTACGGTATGCTAGAGCGTGTCCCCCCCAGTCGCCAACCCTACACAGTTCACAGGTTGAACACACACTAAGCTACACAGTTGGGAAACATCATAACTTAATCCCTAATTTGCCTTGGTGTGTTCTACAACGATATCCTCATCAAGATGTCTTAAACTAGGCCTAAAAATGCCTAGGATGGGATGAGGATGCAAAAATGCGATCAGAAAACAGTTACAGAATTTTCAGTAAATCAGAGTCCCGCTCGAGCTCAGGTTTCCCCGCTCGAGCGGTCATGCAACAAAGGTACACGCTCGAGCGTAAATTTTCCCGCTCGAGCGTACTGTAAAGTACTGGATGGGTGAAATCCCTGCTCGACGCCCGCTCGAGCTTGAGACATGACTCCGCTCGAGCGCCCAATCTTCCGCTCGAGCGGACTGTAAAACAGTGCAAGATGCTGGAAGCTCGATTTTCCCGCTCGAGCGGCACTTCCCCCGCTCGAGCGGACGACTGAAATCTGGAAATCCCAGATTCGAGCTCCAGGTCCAAAACCAAGCTCAAAAGCATCAAAACCAATCCTCTTGGGCCCATTTTCTGGAAAACGTTTAAAAACACATAGAATAACATGAATCAAGGTTCAATTTGAGAAATCAAAGCCCAAGGGTGTTTTATTCAAACCCAATTTCAAACCATTTCCCAAGAACAATCCTCAAACATGACATGCATGATCATAAATCATTTTCAAAGCTTCAATGCTGTTTCAAGAGCTCAAACCTTCAAAAACAAGATGAACTCATGGAGTATGACCAAAAGATGGACATGCATGTGAGGTATTATGAACTACAACCTCAAAACTTCAATATATGTACATGCATGCAAAGATTGAGCTTCAATTCAACAACAATGAACCAAAACATGACTTAGTTCTACAAGGAAGCATGAATCATGCAAGAATCCACTCAAAACATGAATAAGAAGACAATGGAGCTACCTTTAGTCTTGTATTTCAAGAAGGGAGCTCAAATATGCAATCACTTCAACAATTTCTTCAATTTCCAAGCAAAACCAAGCCAAAAGAGGTGAAATCTAACTCTCTCCCTTAACTCTCTCCCTCTAGTCGGCAAAAGCAAGAATGAGCTGAGCAAAATGTTTGATTCAAGCATACCAAGGCTCTAACATGTTATAATAAGGGCCCACTAACAATGGCAAAACGGTAATTAAGTCCAACTCTTCAATTAGCTTACTTTAATCTAATTAATCATACCTAATCAGTTTTCAGAAAATTATACCATAAAATCACATTAATTATGAGGGTCACGGAACACCAATCGGTTTCTAATTCGGCCGCCGATAAGGCCTTCAATTAGCGGTTTAAACATATAAACATGAACAGATAATCAGACAATCAAACAGATAGAATGCAATTAACTAACATATACTCAGTCAATTCAGTTTCCAATTTCAATCAGTCAGTTCAGTACTTTAATCAGTTCAATTATCAGTCAGTTATCAGTCATCATCAGTTCCGTTTAGCAGTAATCGGTGATTATCGGTAATCAATCAGTCATTAATCAGTAACCAGTATGGGGGTTGTTACAAAAACCCTTTCTTACTTTTCTCTCATCGTACATCTCTCTATTCTTTATTCTCTCATTTTTCATCCCTCCCCAGGTGTGGTTGATGGACAAGTTACAGATTGTGGAGTCTTGCCCAACATACTTAGCTCGCGGCTACTTTTTTCGACAATGCCTGGTCGATGCCCTAGATGAGGGGTGTTGGTACAACTGGATGTGCAGTTTGTCTGCAAACCGCATCACTTGGCGCTGCCCTTGGCTCAATCTGCCAGCAATGAGTTACAACATGACCCGTCAACCTGGGATTCAATTGATTGGCATGACACACTGTGTCTTCTATTTTTCATTCCGGTTCCGGCGCCAGTTCGGACATGATCAGACTTGCCCGCCAGAGGAGATAGAGTACCCTGCTGCATTCCCAGCCTGAGGCGCACAACTTGCCCGGTATGCCACTGCATGGAGGACTAGAGAGCTCCTGGCCCCCGCTCCTACTTTCAGTTTCACTTTGTCTGATGAATGCTTGGATTGGCTCAATGAAGAGGCACAGGAAGGGCCCACTTTGGCATCAGAGGCTTCGACCAGCTCTGGGAGGGGGCGCAGGAACACCTGACTTATCTATGCCCCAGATTTATTGCTTTATTAGTACTTTCAAGTTTTCTTATGAATGTAATAAAAAGCAACTTCAATTTGTATGCAAGAGCAGGAGAACTCTGTATTAAAATCAATGAAATTGAAGGTTGTGGGTACTGAAAATTTTCCGCTTTGGTCCAAAAATGGTCTAAGTTGTAAAAAGATTAATTTTGAACAAAGTCAACTTTTATTAAAACTTTTCAAAACCATTTTCGATATGGATCAGAACTGGACACCCCTGAAATCTGTCACTGAGATGCACAACCTCGGATCCTAGCAACTGGAAAGTTGCCCCTAGTTTGAATAGTACCGCGGCACTACACAGCAACGGAAAGTTGTCCCTAGTCTGAAAAGCACTGCACCGGAGATCATAACCGAACTCTTGAATGCTGAATAGATAAAGATAGCCGAGATGATCAAATGAAAAAAGTTGATCGGGGAAAAGTTTATGGCTGAACTTCAGGATGAAGTTGCCTACGTATCCCAAAGATGGGAATCAAGCCTTACGTAGTTCAGGCTCGGGTTCACTCGAGTATTTGCACTCTCCTTTTACGCTCTAACTTTTGCCAAGGCAGCCCTTTGCGGGTTTTCAACCTTGCGAGCTTAGTTTTTATAATTTTAAATTTTTTGTGCTCTGACTTTTGCCTAGGTCGCCCTCTCGGGTTTTTGGCCTAGTGAGCCTCTCAGAGGTAATATTTCTTCAACTTATCCATGTTGATCGGCTGTGAGAACTCTAGGCCATCTAGGTCCATCAGAACCACAGCTCCACCTGACTAGATAGACTTGATGATGTAAGGGCCAGTCCAATTGGGTCTGAACTTGCCCCTAGGGTCGTGGATGAGAGCTCAGTTATCCTTGAGCACCAAATCTCCTTCTTTCAAATTCCTGGACTTAACTTTCTTGTTGAAAGCCCTGGCAATGCTGCGCTGATAACCTTGAACATGGTACAGTGCTTTCAGTCTTCTCTCATTAAAGAGCATGAGTTCTTCAAATCTGCTCTGCTGCTAATCTACTTCGACTATTTGACACTCAGCCAACACTTGTAAAGACGGAACCTCAATTTCGATAGGTAGAACGGCCTCCATCCCATAAACTAATGAATACGGAGTCGCCCCAGTAGAAGTTCGAATTGACATCTGGTAACCCCATAGAGCAAACGGCAGCTTATCTGGCCAATCCCGATAGGTTTCCACCATCTTCTGCAATATGTGCTTGATGTTCTTGTTAGTGGCCTTAACCACTCCATTGGTTTACGGCTGGTATGTGGATGACTTATGAAAAGCCACGTTGTATTTCTCCAACAAGTCAATCACTTCCTTCTTGAAGTGGGAACCATTATCTGAAATGACCTCGTTTGGGACCCCATAACGACAGATGATGTTGTTTCTGATAAACTTTGCAATGTGTGACGCCTTCAACACCGCTTAAGATTGGGCCTCAACCCACTTCGTGAAATAATCTATTGCGACTAGGATGAACTCATGCCCATTCGACCCCTTCAGAGTGATAGCCCCGATCACATCGATTCCCCAAACTGAAAATGGCCATGGCGAAGTCATATTGTACAGCTTCGACGGCGGAATGTTCATGCGGTTTGCATGGATCTGACACTTATGGCATCGCCGAACAAAGCCGATACAATCCTCCTCCATGGTGGACCAATAATAACCTTGTCTGAGGATCTTCTGTGCTAGCATTACCCCATTCATATGCGCACCACATTCCCCTCCATGGATGGCCTCCATCAGGTATTTTGATTCTTCAGCTTCAACGTACAGCTTATGCATTCCCAGATGACCTCTCTTATACAATTTACCTCCGCAGATGATGAACTGAACGACCATTCTTCTGATTGCCCTTTTATCCTTGGCATTTACCCCTGGTGGATATGCTTCATTCTCCAAGAAATTCCAAATATCGTAATACCAGGGGTTCTCATCTTGAACCTCATCTATAGCAGCAATCGACTCGTAAGCCGGCACAAATTTCTGGTCGATAATGACTGGACGCATCCGGACTCCAAACGGGATGTCTATCATGGAAGATAGAGTTGCTAGTGAATCTGCGAACCTGTTTTTCTCTCTTAACAGATGAGCAAAGTTTAACTTCTCAAACCGAGGAATTAATAAGTCCAAGGTCTGGTGATACATAATCATCTTTTCCTTTTTGACTTTCCAATCTCCTTTCACTTGAGATACAACAAGGTTCGAGTCCCCGATGACGTCCAACTGTTTTGCCCCTAATTCCAGGGCTGCTTCTAGACCGGCAATGCATGCCTCATATTCTGCATCGTTGTTCGAGACTTTGAACCGGAGTTTGAATGCTAGAGGGATACGGGAGTTGTCGAGTGGTATCAGCAACACTCCTATCCCATACCTGTATTGGTTTGACGCTATGTCAAAGTACATCATCCAAAATTCATCGTCGATATGAAGAATGGCCTCATCTGGGAATAAGTACTCAACTGCTTCACCACCTTCCACTGGATGATCGGCTAGGAACTCCGCTACCGCTCTTCCCTTGACTGACTTGCGCGCCACATATTTCAGATCGAATTCGGAAAGCAACAGCAACCAACGAACTAGTCTACTCGTAAGTGCTGGTTTCTCGAAAAGATATTTGATGGGATCCAGCCGTGAAACCAATATTACAGAGTGAGCTAACAGGTAGTGCTGCAGCTTCCTGGTAGCCCATACCAAGGCTAAGCAAGCCTTTTCCAACAGTGTGTAGCGAGTCTCATACTCCAGCATCTTCATGCTCAGGTAGTAGATGGCTCTCTCCACTTTGTCCTCTGATTCTTGCGCGAGCATGCAGCCCATTGTAGTCTCAGTTACTGAAAGATACAAAATCAACGGTCTCCCCGGCTCTAGCGGTGACAACACGGGCAGGTTCTGTAAGTATTCCTTGATCTGTTCAAAAGCAGCTTGGCATCAGCCGTCCTATTGGAATTTCTTTCCTTTTTTCAGGAGGCCAAAAAGTGGTTCACAAGTCAAGGTTAATTTTGAGATAAACCGTCTTATGAATTGCACTTTATCCAGAAAGTCTCGCACCTCCTTTTTAGTCCTTGGTGGTGGCATTTCTAAGATGGCCTTGATTTTGGAAGGGTCGACTTCGATACCCCTCTATGTAATCAGAAACCCCAACATTTTCCCTGCTGTAACACCAAACGTACACTTCTGAGGATTCAGCCGCAACCGAAATTCTCTAATCCTTTGAAAGAACTCTTGCAAGGCAATGTAGTGACCCTCTCTTTCTTTAGACTTGACAATCATGTCATCCACATACACCTCTACCTCTTTGTGGATCATGTCGTGCAATATCGTGGTCGCGGCCCATTGATATGTAGCTCCAGCGTTCTTCAACCCAAACGGCATCACTCTGTAGCAGTAGGTCCCCCACGGGGTGGTGAAAAGCAATCTTCTCTCGGTCCTCGGGTGCCATTACAATCTGATTATAGCCTGAGAAACCATCCATGAATGAAAGCAAAACATGCCCCGCTGTGAAGTCCACTAACTCATCGATATGCGGTAAGAGGAAGTCGTCCTTCGGACTAGCTCTATTTAAGTCCCTGAAATCCACGCATACCCGGATCCTACCATCCTTCTTCGGCACCGGAATGATGTTGGCCAACCAAGTTGGGTATTCAGATACCAGCAGGAAACCTGCGTCAATTTGCTTGGTGACCTCTTCCTTAATCTTGAGAGCCCAGCCCGGGCGGATCCTTCTGAGTTTTTGTTTAACGGGTCGGGCCTTGAGCTCAAGAGAGATCCGGTGTTGTACAATCTCAGGATCGATTCCAGGCATGTCTTCGTAGGACCACGCGAAAACATCTTTGAAATCTTTTAATAAAGCGACTAAACGCTCGCGTTCCTCCGAAGACAACGTGGACCCGATCTGAACCAGCCGCGGGTCCTCCTCAGTACCAATATTCACAGTAGTGATTTCATCCATTAAGGGTTTAACAAATCTTTCTTGCTCTTGTTCAATTAAGCGTTGCAAAACTGGAGGAATTTCTTCCTCGTCATTTTCATCAAAATTTTGAAAGTCTAAGTTAATGCAATAAATCAAGGGCACAGAAAAGTACTCAAAAACCACAGCTACATCATTCTCATTAAGCACATCCAAATCGTCCAATTCTTCGGTTACAACAGACTCAAAAGAGAAAGAAAAAGACGACCTGGACAGGACTGTGGTATCCGAGTTATCACCCCCTGGAATATCGGACTCAGACTTAGTCGAGCTGGAACCTGATTCCGACTCAACAGATTCGGTGGAAACAGATTCCGGCTCACTACCTGACCCGGTGCTGCTTGACAAAAATCCCTCTTCATACTGCCAAATGAGAGAGGGTGCGATAGATGCATCCAAAATGTTTACTGGTAGGCCCGTAGCTGTTTCATTCCCGATCACGCATACCGAGAAGTTATCCCCCAAGAACTTCTGTTCGATCGGAGGATCTGAAAGTAGACACGCCAGCGCTACCCCCATTTCACTTTCAGCGTCCTCAAACTCCACTTTCTTGCTCTGCTCAGCCTCAGCTAATGGGTCCGTCTACTCTTCGACAACGTCATCCCCGGATAACTATAGGTCAAAAAAAATCTCAAACCCTGGCACACGGCGCTTCTCTTCGTTTATCCACGGCTCTAGGAAGCCACAAAATGGAAAGTCCTCTCCCTCCCGGACAAAGCGTCCGTTTAGGGTGCCCTGGATGGGTCGATGCATTAGCTCAAAAGGCTTCCCGCCTGCTTCGTTCTGGCTCTCCCAACCATCTCCTTACCTTTCCTTATCCAATCCTTTTTGGTGGGCATATAACCCAAGCCAAAGGTGTGTGGGTTGTGTGGCACTTCGGCCAACGCTACAATGCCCTTCCGGCCGCTCTTTCCCAATCCCATCCCGGGGATGTGTTAAAGCTTGTTCATGAGGTATACTAATTGTGCGCTAACATACACCCCCTCATTAACAGCTAAGATGTTCTACACGACCCGGGCCTCAGCCAAGGTAAAACCCAACATGAACACATCCTCCATACCGTGCTCAATTTCCAAAACTGGCGTAGATACTTCTGGCCGTGGATGGATCGACGAATTTCCAAAAACGATGGCAACTCCCTTCCCATGGGGGTATTTCACCATCTGATGCAAGGTGGACGAAACTGCCTTTACTTGGTGCAACCACGGCCGCCCCAAAAGTAGATTGAAGGTCGCAGGAACTTCTAAGATGTGAAAGTCTACCTCATGCTGTCTCGGCCCAATCTTGGTCTGAATTTTCACTGTCCCCATTACTTCTCTGCTTGTGTTATCATATGCCCGAATCACCTGGGCTGTCGGCACAAAGTCCGCAGTCTTTAAACCGATTGCATATGCAGTCCTTGCCGGGCACAAATTGATGGCAGACCCTGTGTCGACAAGCACCATGGGTATCCATTTGTTTCTACACGCCACAGAGATGTAGAGTGGCTTGTTATGGTTCGCACCCTCAGGTGGCAATTCTTTGTCGAAGAAAGTCAACATCGGGGAAGCCCCTCCTGGAAAAACTAAGCCCACCAGCTGTTCGGGCATGGTATCTATTGAGAGTTTGGCCTTATCCATAGCTGATAAGACAGCTTGTCAATGCACTCGCGATGCCATAAGCAGTCCCTAGATGGAGATGTCTACCTGTATCTTTTTCAACTGCTTCAGTACAGCCTCTTCTTCGAGTTGCTTCTCTTTCTGTTTCTCTGCCTCCTTATCTTTCCCAGACACCTCTGGCTGATCTAGATGTGGGGGCTTGAAATACCGCCCGTTTCTAGTCATATGATCGACTTCGCCGATGTACCAGGTATCGTCTGGCTGGTTGCTCCCCCAATCCTCATCCGTGTGGGCAAGACATAGATCATCGTCTTCCCACCATATTCCGTCGGCAGCCGATAGACACCTGTCCGACTCTGGTATAATTGTACTCGCAGTACTTTCCGTCCACATGCTCGCAACATTCTCTATCCTCGTGCACACAGCACTTTCAGTCCCCTCAGGGGCCTTAGCTTTCCTGATTCTCTCAGAATCCCCGAACCTTTCTTGTTCCAACTGCGTCAGTACAGCTGGCTGTTCAACACTTCCCAAATTCTTAGCACCGGCGCTCTCCGACGATGTATTCTAATTTCCGACCCTTTCAGCCACAACTGATGTTCTTGCCCCTGCCGGGCCCCGTTCCAACTGAGTTTCGTCAACAACATCTGGTAGGTCATCAAGCCACCCGGTGACCTCTGCTGACTCCTCAAAATCTGACCAGTTGACTACCATGCCCTTTGGATCTTGTTCATTGAAAAATTGGAGGTTAGCAAGGTCCCCTTCCACAACTGCCAAGTCATCTTTCCTTTAACCAGATTCATCCTCCTGTATCACACAAAGCTCTACCCCTGTCGGCAATTTGTCACGACCCAAACCCGGCCCTATGGGTTTAGCACCGTAACTGGCCAGTAATCCGAGATTACCGAAGGCCTGCAGAACAGTAATACAGTAAAACAGAGTACAGGGCCTGGCGAAAGCCAATACAGTAAAGAAACAATGCCCAATGAGCTGTGACAGTCTGTATGCAAAAAGACTTTTCATACATATATACATAATCAGTACAGAACAGTATGCACAAAATATACAATCATTCAGACTAGGGACTCAACCCTTTACATAACAGTGCAGTAAACATTCAGTCTATACAGAACAGTAAGCCAGTACAGAAGGGGGAATTGTAAAACACCCCTAAGCCTTAACACGATAGGCTCGGAACCTCGCAGTGAGGCACATAGGCTGGCTTGACAAAACTGGAGTAACCCTGACGCTCCTAGCCGCGGTTTGGTGCCTGTACACCTACATATATATATGAGCAGTGAGCTAAAGCCCAGTGAATAACATAATGTATAAAGAGGTTAAGAATGAATGTCCTTACAGTATGAAAACAGTTCATTAAATCAATATTTCAGTCGTTCAGTCAGTACAGTCATATGTGGTACATCCATTAGCATAACAGTACAGTAAACAGTAGGTCTTAAAAGACCGAACAGTAATGATGGCCATCAGTCAGTAACAGTAGTGGTTCCAACAAGGGAACCGACAGAGAATTCTGTCATAGTAACAGTAAACAGTAGGTGCTAAGGATGCCACAATACAGTTCAGAATATAGGACATACATTCATTCAATTAACAGTATTCAATCCAGAAACAGTACAGTTCAGTTGTTCAGAAAATAATCATTTTTGAACATATCTTTACACAATCGTTGCTCACAGAGTTTGGGCTACAGTATGGTAGAGCGTGTCTCCCCAGTCGCCAACCCTACACAGTTAACAGATTGAACACACTAAGCTACACAGCTGGGAAAGATAATAACTTAATCCCTAATTTGCCTCGGTGTGTTCTACATCTATATCCTCAATAAGATGCCTTAAACTAGGCCTAAGAATGCCTAGAATGGGATGAGGATGCAAAGATGTACTCAAAAAGCAGTTTCAGAAGTTTCAGAAAAACAGAGTCCTGCTCGAGCGCAGGTTTCCCCGCTCGAGCGGTCATGCAACAAAGGTACACGCTCGAGTGTCAACTTTTCCGCTTGAGCGTACTGTAAAAGTACTGGATGGGTGAAATCTCCGCTCGACGGACGTTTGACGCCCGCTCGATCGTGAGACACATGCCTCCGCTCGAGCTCCCAATACTCCGCTCGAGCGGACTGTAAAACAGTGCAGAGAAAATACTGGATGCTCGGATTCTACGCTCGAGCGCCACTTTCCCCGCTCGAGCGGAAGTGCAAAATCTGGGAATTCCAGATTGCACCTCCAAGCCAAAAACCAAGTTCAAATGCATTAAAACCAATCCTCCTGGGCCCATTTTCTGGAAAACATTTGTAAACACATAGAATAACATGTTTCAAAGCTCAATTTGAGAAATCAAAGCCCAAGGGTGTTTACTTCAAACTCAATTTCAAACCATTTTTCAAGAACAGGATGAACATGCAAACATGCATGAATTCAAATCATTTCAAAGCTTCAATTTGATGCTCTAAGGAGCCAATTGTTTCCAAAACATGATGAAATCATGGACGATTACAAAATCATGGACATGCATGTAACAATTTGCCATGAACTCAACTCAAAATCCAACAATTCAAACATGCATGCATGGATTATGCTCTATATCAACATGTATGAACTAAAACATGACTTAACTCTACAATTTAACATGAACCATGCAAGAATTAGCTCAAACACAAGAATGAGAAGATGAAATCCTTACCTAAGTCTTTGAATTAGAAGACTAGGAGCTCAAACATGTAATCTATACTTCAATTCTTCAAGCAATTCTACCAATGAACTCAAGATCCACTCAATTCTCTCTCACTCTCTATCTTGGTCGGTTGAGTCTAAGGAATGAGCTGAGCAAATGTTTTGTAATGCATAAGAATGAGTCCTCAAAGTATTAAGTAAGTGACCCACTAGGATGGCAATTTGGTAATTAAGTCTAACTCTTTAATTGGCTTATTTTAATCTAATTTAATCATACCAGATCAATTTTCGGATAACTATGCCATAAAATCACATTAATTATGAGGATCATAAAACATCAATCAATTCCCGGTTCGGCCGCCGATAAGGCCTCCAATTAGCAGTTTGAACATAAAACATGAACAGATCAAATAAACAATCAAACAGATAGAATACAAATTAACATACATACTCAGTCAATTCAGTTCCAGTTTTCAGTCAGTCAGTTCAGTACTTTAATCAGTTCAAGTATCAGTTCAGTTCAATGGTAATCAGTGTTTATCGGTAGGCAGTGGTGAGGGTTATTACACAATTCCACATTTGGCCCAACCTGGTCTACTGATAGAATGTAGTCACTCGGACTGTATACCTCCTTAGCAAAACTCCCAGATTCCTTAGATTCTGACTCAATAATTCCATTCTCCCCTGAAATCTCCCATGTTCTGTCTTCGGCGGTCACCACCATTGGTTCAGGTTGGGTTCTGGAGATGTCCAACATGCACAAGTCAGTGCAGTCAGGAAGGAGCACCTCCGGCTTGGGTAGGTGAGACGGGGTGATATATATGCTAGGATCGTAAGACACGACCCCAGTTTGGATAAAGTTGATACGTTTGGGGAGTGGAGCTTGGTTGTGCGGTGGGAGAGGGTTTTTTGTGACATTGGGTTTTTCTGGAGGCACAATCACCTGCTTGTCAATGAGATCTTGAATCTCATGATGCAATCTAAAACATTGGTCAGTGTCATGACCATGTTGTTGGTGATATGCGCAGTATTTTGCTGGGTTATGAGATGGAGGGAGTGGATTTGGCAATGGCCTCGACTCCAGGGGCTTTAAGTGCCCTTTCCTAATTAATACCCCCAGAGCCTTGGACAGGGGCATATATAATGGGGTGAAGGTTCTCTGGCCTCGAGGTTGGTATTTGGTGGTTTGTGTGTTGCTTCCGGACGCGCCGGAGAAAGGTGTAGCTGCCATGGGTCTTGGAGGAGGAATGGTGGTGACCATGCTTACTTCTGAAGCTCTAGCATTTGCGGCATTGATGGTGCCTATATTGTTGTTGCGGTTGAAGGTTCTTCGAGGTTGCTCTCTGTCATTATCAATCAAGCCCTGCTTCAAGGCATCCTCAATCTATACTCCCATCTCATATAAATCTGAAAAGGTAGGGAAAAGGAGCACAATCATTTTCTACATCAGCTTAGGCTGGAGATTGCGCACAATCATCCGGTTTTGATCTTTATCAGTAGGCCTTAGGGTCATCACTGAGGCCTTTGCCCTCCACCTGGCTACGAACTCCGAAAAGCTCTCCTTAGGCTCCTGCCTTGTTGTCTCAAGATCACGGGTTGTAATCTCGATTTGCGTGTTATAGGAGTACTGTGTAATGAAAGCCTCGGCCATCTCATCCCAGTTCCGCTTAACATCGTCTTCTAATTTTGTCTACCAGATAGTGGCCACACCCGACAGGGTCCGACCGAATAATGAAAGCTTCTGCGGTCTGGTGAGGCCCATCGGCCGTAGTATATCTGAGAACAACCGGAGATGCACCATGGGATCCCCAGATCCGTTAAAGCGGTCGATTTGTGGCATTTTGAACCTATCTGGCAGCGCCACAGCTATGTCAGTGTACCCGTCCTCAATGTCTGGGATGGACTTTACCCCTTGGGATTTCTTGAACAACTTCTCAAGCTTGCTCAATTTCAATGCTATAGGGTCGACCTTGAATTCGAAGGGAGAGTCCGGTAGGTTGGTAGGTGTTTTGGATAGTTGGGGTAAGATTGGGTGCGGAGCCGGCCCTATCGGAATGTCCGTACCCTCCTGGACATTTGGTGTTTCCCCGGGTGTCTGAACCCCTGGTGGTGGAGGAGCTTGATGCAAAGCAGATGCTCCGTTTTGCTGTTACAACTTGGTGATTAGCTCAGCCTGCTGGGCCATGATTGTAGCCTGCTGCTTGGCAAATTTCGTTTGGTGAACGGCGTCCCGCTGCATAAGTTTCATACTTTCTTGGAGTTGACGCATCATTGCCTCCATCCCTGACGTGTTCTGCTGATTCATTTGACTGACTGGTATATCTATCTTTATGGCAACAATTGAGACCTCAGCCTGACTGTCCACTGATGGGGTAGACCACTGCTTTGGCAACCTCTGCTCAGATACACTGCGTTTTCTCAGCCTCCGTCTGATAACCTGGGGTAGAGAGTGGAACACTAGTTGTCCGTCGACCAGATCCTCAGATCGATTGAGTCGGCGACCTCTTGTCTAGAGTGCTTAGGGAATATCTGCTTGGTCTGAAGCAATTGTGCTAAACTACCTAGCAAAAAGATAAATAAAGCAATAATAAGGAAATAAACAACCAGAAAAACGGGCAGCATAACGGCTTGAAATAAATACACAACACACAGTCGATAAGCTGAAAATACTGTTCTCAAACACTGATCATTATCCCCAAATCACTGCCCCCAAAAACTGAATCTGATACCCGCAGATAACTGAATTCCAAAATACTGAATTGGTGCCCGCAGGTCTGATGCCCAAACTTGCAAACTGATACATGCATTCCTGTAGAGACACACTCTAAAAGCACATAACAAGCAAGTGAGAGCCAAAAACACCCCTATATTGGGGTAGGGTTTCCCTGTCTTATTTTGTTAGGAGCTAAGGTTTCACTATGCACGCAACATTTTCAAACAACCTATAATCGGGTAAGTAACCTGTCATAGCTTGGAATAGTCACTATGGATTCCGAATATGCACTAGGTCGAATGGTCAAAAAGGGTGCCCCGGTAAAACTGGGGTTTGTGTTCCCGTCATGCAGAGCCCGCAACCGGTCAGCCTTATGACACGCTTCGCAAAGCGAGCCTCCGGCAAACCGTTCAGGAATAGCATACGGCAAACACGGTGTCCTAGGCGCACCAATGCAAATGCAATGCAAAGAAACACATAAGTGTAATCAAAACAAGATATCATGAGTTCGAGTCAAGTTCTCTAACTTCCCAGCAGAGTCGCCAGAAACTGTAGACGTCCCCGAACGTCCCGAGAGGGAAATCCCGTTTTGTTCGTTGGGCTCACTACAGTTCGGACTCAAAAGTCACGGTCCTGTATCTAATCTCGCAGAGTGCAATACAAGACCGATGAATCATCAAAGAGTCCAAATCTGGCAAATCCTTTTGGAAAATAGATTTTTAGAAAGAAGTGCTAAACATGGACTGCTTTGCCAGATACAGAGTCGCCACCTAAATATTTTATTTCGGGGGAATTTCGGAAACCCTGACTCGTGCCGAAGGCCACGTGTCCGTCATCACCAAAGTTGCCTCGGCTCGGGAACTTGGGTACGATTGGGGAAGGTCACTTCGTGAGCACCCCCGCTCACCCGATCAAAGATCGGCCTCTACTAACCATGATATCGAGTTTTGAAAACATTATGCATTCTTATTCCGGTTATTAGCCTAGATTTACTACGTGATACGCGCAACATACAAGTATAGATTGGATCGCCTGAATTGGAACAACACATCTCGTGTTTGTTTATTTTGAAAATGGTTTGATGGTACTACCCGCAAGTAGTCTAAGACGTAGATTTTCCACCCTCGGGTGGGCTTAGAAAACGTGATAGTTTGCCACTCTCAAGTGGGCTTAAAACTCACAGTCAATGCATTATTGCAATTCAGATAATCCAACCTTCACCCACAGGCATTCAGGCAGGTATATCACATAAGCACATAGCCTCATGGTAAGCATGCTACCATGGCAGTCACTCACACACATGCAAGGATGCTAAAGCATAAACACTTACCGAGTACTCCAAGCCAAAACAGAAGCTATGTTAGAAATCCATGCATGATCCTAACTATGTTGAAATGCCTAATGCAAAACATGTAGGAATGCAACTACAATAGGCTCGGCTATTCTAAAGATGGCATGTGAAATGCTATAACTAACAAGTATTTAACTCGGAATTGAAATACAATGCAGTTAGCATGATGCGCCGAGCCTGGTGCGTGCAAGACAGATGAATGAATGCAAACATGCTATCATAAGTATGCTAATTGAAACATGCCCTAAACTAACCATCATAAGCTGGTAAATAAAAGGGAGAAAGACGTGGGGTTGGAAGACATACATCACACACACGCACACTTATTACAACAATTGGCCCTCTCTCGGAGGGTCTGAAAGAATATTACACAACCAAAATAAATAATGAATTATTACACAATACTAATTGCTTAACAAATGAATTAGGTAAGCAAAGTAAACTAGCATGCTATGCTACGTGCAATGGACTGCCTGAGCTCCGTTCCGAATGATGAAGGATGCATGCATACTCGGGTCGCCTTGTCGGGAAATTCCATCGCGACGCCTCGCCTCGCCTTTGTTTGCAATTGACCTCAGAAACTTGCACAAAGCTCCAGAAGGCTGAAACTCCACCTTGGGAAGGCCACTGACTAGTTATTAGCATGGGAGACCACCTGCCGACCACCCTTTGTGGTGGAGACCAAAGAGGGTGGTCGGCCTGCCAGAAAATCTGGTCGACCGACTAGTTTCCACCTCTGGTTTCTGGTTTTTCTGCAACAAAGGCAAGAGAGAGAAAAGGCAATGTATTTTCAACAAATATGTGCATGACCACTCTCCCCATCCTTGCACAAGCTCAAGGGAGTGTAACCCTTGATCCTTGTGCCACTAATCACGTATCTCGATACATGATGGCCGAGAAGTCGAATTGCACGACTCGATGTGAAATGAATGCACATATAAGCAAGTAAAGCCAACAACTCTATCATGGACAGTCAAGAGTGTCGGCGACCGAGAATCGAGGCACGTTTTGTCACTTGGAGTACGAAACGTCCCTCATTTCCCGTGTTCGGACTAAACCCTATTCCAAACACAAAGCAATGAGATGGCATACACAATGCGACTAACATGCAACCTAGCATATGCAATGCTATGGGCTAAAATGGCATACACAATGCACGTGACATAACATGGCATACACAATGCACTTACGAAGACTATCATGCGCACATGAACTAAATGGCATATACAAATGCAAGATGGACTTACACCAATATGAGTAGACCTCAGTCACACTCACATCAGTGGCCATATGATGGAAATGAGACAACCGAAATATATGCAAACATGCACGGATGCAAAGGACCGATCCTAAGGCACAACATGCAACTCTAACTAAGCATGGCAAAGGATGAAGTATGGCATACAAACACACATTTTTCAACTCTGAAACATAATGTACAATGGTCCCGAATCATGCAAATATGTCACACAATACATGCAAGATGGCTCGAATACCGAAACTAGTGAAGCGGGTTACACTAGAGGTACACAAAGCAATGTATAAATGGCAAAACCAGCCCCAAACAGACCCTAGGCAGGTCTGAAGCAGTGGAAAAATGGCCCAAAATGATGACTCAACATGCAAAGAAACGAAGCTCATGCAATGGTCCGAAAAAGAGGCATTTATGCACAACTCTCAAACACGTTTAAAGAGTGGAAATCATGGGAATATGGCATTCATATAAGCACTGAAATATGATGTATAATGACCCCAAAGCATGAAAACACCTCAGTATATGCATGCAATAGACCTCAAATCTCAAAGCTAGGCATGGATATTGAACTACAAGCATGCAAAACAAGCATCATTCGACCATGAGACCCAAAAATGGAGTTAAGGAAGTCCAAAACATGCACAAAATTAGTTTAAGGCATGGCCAAAAAGTGCTAACATGAAGGGCCAAAACAACATGCAACATAAGCTAGTAAGCATGGTTTACACTGCATGTATATGAAGCACATGAGGGGCCACCAAACTAGCATGCCAAAATATGACTAAAACTCAGTCAACACATGTTAGAATGAAGTATTCCTTTGAAAGGCCAATGAGAGGGTTGTTCTACACATGTATGATGGACGCACAAAATGGCCAAACTACCTCTGGACAGAGGTTATGAGGGCCCTAAAACTCACTGAAAAGGGCCTGAAATGAGTCTAAGAAACATGCAAGTAAAGGCCCCTTTGGAAGGCCTTGAAGAGGATTACTCTACACATGCATAATAGACATTCAACATGGCAAAAAGGGCTCTGGACAGAGCCTATGCAGGTCACAAAACTCACAAAAAGTGGCCTGAAACATGGCTTTGAAACATGCAAATAGGGGCTCCTTTGTAAGGCCAACAAAGCTAGTAAACAAAACAAGGGATGAGACGGTCACCCCTCTCTGATTTTAAGGCTCAAAAACACATGTTAGCCACTGAAAATCCGCTGGATTTCAGTGGCTAAGAGGTCAAACAAAGGCCAATGCAAAGGCCTAGATGCATGGCTCACAACAAAGTCAAAACAAGCATGCAAGGGGGAAAATGACCCCCAACAGAAAAATGGTCTTAAACAAACTTCAAAAGGAGCTCAAAATAAGACTTTTTTTAGTTTATGACAAATCCCAAATATGCTTTCAAGTATAGCTAAAAGATGAAGCAAAATAAGGACCAAAAGAGGGAATAAGAGTGTTACCCTTGTAGCCAAGAACTCAAGCAGCTTCTGGACCAAAGATGCAACCCCTTAGCCTTTGAAAACAACCTCCAAGAACCTCCAAGCAATGGTGGAAGGGTTAGGCTATGGAGTTGTATGCAAAAAGGGCAAGAACTTCACACTTTAGGGCTCAAAGTAGAGAGATACAAAGAGAGATATGGTGTATGCCTCTCAACAATTTCTGAACCCTTGCAAAGGAAGGGCCCTTCCTTTAAGATAAGAGAGGCCAAAGCTTCTCTTGGAAGCTTAAAACCAAGATTAAACATGCAGCAAATGCCTCCCAGCTGGCACAGCTGGAACGCACTTACTGAGACAAATCTACAAAGAGCTGGCCGACCAGTTCAAGTGGTCGGCCGACCACTCCCCCTGGTCGGCCGACCAGGTTCAAAAGGGTCAAGCTTGAAAGGTGGTCGGCCAACCCATATTGGTGGTCTCCCAGGTGAATGCAACTCAGTGGTGGTATGGGAGACCAGAAATTGTGGCTCAAAAGTGAGGGAGACCACTTACCTGTCAAGAAAAATCGGCCGACCGGGGAAAGGTGGTCTCCAAGGAGAGAAGGTGGTCTCCCACCCTACTACCACCTTCCTAACAATGAAACTAGGGTCCATGCCAAAGATGAACCCACACCGATGCGAAACGAAGGTTCGGGGGCCAATACGCACAGCGGGGGGCCCTGAAAACTGACTATTAAGCATCGAAAGTGGCGTGCGACCACGAAGGTGGTCTCCCGGGCCACAGTGTCCCTCTAAGGAGAGGAAACAAGGTGTGCCAAAAATCGGAGCAAACGGAGGTAGTTAAGCGGTCCCGAACCGAGACACACGACCGACGACTCCGAAAACCAAAAACTGGTCTCCAAACGGGAAAAATGGCCTACGACCACGAAACGTAGCCTACGGCCACTGAGAGATGGTCTACAAGACCTCTTCCTCCCTTCAGGAAGAGAAAACAGAGACAATAGGACCTGGTTCGCAAACCGAGGCAAGGCACAAAAAGGTTCCGAAGCCTGGAGGCAAGGTTCTCAGCCGAGACTTTGCAACCTTAGAACGAGTACCATATGCAACATCACCGAGCGCTCAGTTGGTGACATCTGAGTCTTAAGGTCGGTCAAAAATGGGGTGTCTACACCCTCTGATTAGTCACTTTGTGACCCTCTGTTTGTCATGAATGTACTGACACTCTGATTTCTAGTGTGGAACAAAGAGTTGTACGGAGCTAAGTGCTACACTATTGTGGGAGCTACCTTTAGAATTCGTACAAGCCACCTCTTGAGTCCATACATTTGTTCTGTTTCGTTCCTTTTTGTACCGTGGTTATGATTATTTTGTTTATATGATTTCTGTATTATATGTCAAATGATTTCCGTATTATATATTCTGTATTTTAATATCAAACTCTGTTTAGCCAATAATTATCCATGGTGAATTTTATGCCCTTGTGCTCTTAGTATAATATTTCTCACTCTACCACATGTTTATAGCTGTTTACCAATTTTCAGAAAATAATGCAATTCAGAAATAGCTTTTGGAGAGTCTTAGACGCGAGACTATGGAATAGACATACACAGCACTTTTATAGTATTTATAATTCTATTCTTCATATGTAAATATCGGCCTTTTTGGTCAATAAATTTTGTTATAAAAATAAGAGCGCCAATGATTATTTTGGTACCCTCACTTAAATATTTTTCCACTCGCATTTAGTAACTTGTTTAAGAATTGGCTGAAGGTAACTTCAGTTACTGGCCATCACGATATTTAACCCTTGGGTACGAGGAGCGAGTGACAGCATGAGTCATCCTTGTCCATACTGAGAATAGGGACAACCTTTAACTTGTCATATAATCTCTGCACCTCCATTTTCCCAAGCTAGCAAATTTCTTCTAAACTATATCTGCTAATCCCTTGAAGAACCCCTCATGTGATGATAAAATATAAGTGGACCATCTTTTTCTACAAATAAATAATACAATCTAGAGAACTCCTTCTTCAAGTAACTACTGTTAAGCCATTTGTCATTCCAAAATTGGATCTTTATGCCATCCCCTATTGTTAATTTAAACTTGCTCAAATAAAAATGAACCAAGGTAGGACAAGTTGAAGCTAACATCAAAACATCGTTTCACAATTTGGACATAACACCCTCATATGAAAATGGTGCCCAACTGCCTCCAACCTTGCCATACTTACTGCATACAACCTATTTCCACAAAGCTTTATCATCTCTCCTATATTTTCACCACATTTTAATAACAGACATTCATTTACTTCTCTTAAATTTCTCACTCCCAGCCTTTTTGGTTCCTTGTAATAACCTCGAACTCCGATTAACGCTAATTTATGATTAATTATGCCTAACAGTAATTAAGAAGGGATTCTGAATTAATTTGCACGAGTGTGTGTTACATTATCTGTGTTTGTATCTATTTAGCATAGAAAGATCTGTTCATATTTTAGCTTCGGTTTGCAAATTGAGGGCCTTATCGCCATCCAATTCAGAAATTGACTTAACTTATGTGTTAATTGAGAACTTTAGAATTTTATGGTAAGTTTAATTGAAATCTGATTTGGAACGATTAAATTAGATTAAATTTATGTCATTTGATTAGTTTTGTTTACCTATCACTTAATGCGCCTTTTTGACCCCATTAACTCATTTCCTTGCATTCAATCCCCACACTCTTGAGCTCTCACACATACAAACGTGAGAAAGAGAGAGTAGAGGGAAATTGAGCTCAAACAAAGATTTGGCTAGGAAATTGAAGACAATTTGAGGCCCTGGAATAGAATCACACTTGAATTCAACCTTAGGTGGGAACTATACTCTTAAACTTTGTATTTATGATAATAAGTATGTGAATTCAAGAGGGTTAGGTGTGCAATTAAGCTAAGATTAAAGAATTAAAGCTCAATACATACATGCATATGTAATTCATGGAATTTGAGGTTGTTTGTCCAAAGGATTCTTGCATGCATGTCATGATCCTAGCTTTGTTTTGGAAATCCTTCATGTTCTATGTCATTTTGTCATAGTTGATCATGTTTTAAGAAGCTTTGGTTCAAAGAATTGCATGTAAGACATGTTCATGTATTATTCTTGAGTCTCAAGTTGAAATTTTGCACAAATGGCAAGCCTTTGAGCTATGGTTCTTGAATTAATCTTTGAAACTTGTTGTTTTATGAGTCACTATGAGTTTTGTAAAGTTTTGGCCCATAAAAATTGCGTTTGATGTCTTAGAGGTTGAATTTGAACCTGTGGATCAAATCTGGAAATTCTAGAAATTTGATCCACGCTTGAGCGGGGGACTTCACGCTCGAGCGAGCACTCTGAGAGCGTGCACTTCCGCTCGAGCAACGTGAGTCACGCTCGAGCATGAAATGCATGTACCCAAAAGTTCATGTGTTTTACAGTCCACTCGAGCGAGGGTCTGAGTCTCACGCTTGAGCGGGTATCAAGCGTCCGTCGAGCGAGAAAAACATACATCCAGTACTTTTGTCAAGTTTGCAGTCTGCTCGAGCGAGTAAATCCACGCTCGAGCGAACCTTCACTTTCTGCATGTCCGCTCGAGCGTAAAAAGCCACGCTAGAGCTTGGACCCCATTTTCAACAAAAATTTGAGAAATGTTTTCAAGTGCATTATGGCATCCTCTTTCCATCCTAGGCATTCGTAGGCCATATTTAAGACACTATAATGAGGTTAAAGACTAGAAACACACCCAGAACAAATAAAACAAGTTACGCATAATTTGTGTGTGTGATTCAAGTGTGAATTTGTATGTAGGTTCGTGTAGGTCGCGTGCCTCGAACCATTTGATTAATCTGCTCTGTTTGTCTGCACCTAAAGCCAACTGTGAGTAATAACTCTGTAAAGTTATGTTCAATTACAAGTATTTTCTGATTAATATGATACGATCTGTTTTCTGAAATGCTATTTACGAATTACGAATGAATGTCCATTTTTCTGATATGTATTTATATTTATATTTATATTTATGACACCCATAGTTCATGTGGCCCTCGCCCGGGGATAACAATACCGTGGCCAATCTGCACATGGCCCTCGCCTAGGGGTAACAATACTGTGGCCTATGTTCATGTAGCCCTTGCCCGGGAGTAACAATACCGAGGCCTATATTCACGTGGCCCTTGCTTAAGGGTAACAATACCATGGCTACTTGTGCAAGATATAGACCTTTGTGGTCGTCGGTACCAACTATACATGTGGGTCGTAGGACCAAGTTGATATGACGGTTAATGGATGTACCACGCATGATCCTATGGAAAGTCTGAATATGAATATGAGTGTGTATCCGAATTCAACTCTGATTGACAATTGAAATATGCTTATGACTCTGTTTCCGACATAAATACGTTGTGATATAAACTCTAAAATCTAACTCTGTGCTAGACATCATTCATTAAAACTCTTTACCTAGTTATTATTCACTAGGCTCTAGCTCACTGTATTATTTATATGTATGTAGGTGAGCAGGCACATGACCAGGCCTAAGGTGCCGCCTAGTGAGTTTTGGTATCAGCCAGCTATCACGCCTCCCGTGGAGGTTCCCTTTTGAGATCTACCCGGGTTTATTGTCTATGGGATTTTTGTATTTCTGAAATGTTTATGTCTGGCCTGAACACGTAGTAATCTTGTATATGTGGCTTGGATGATGTAAGACTACTATATTTAAATGCCTTATATGTATGTATGCAAACATATATATGAAAAGTTTCAAATATTCTGTCCCATATATGTCTGCACAACACTATGGACTATGTAACTTTGTATATTTGCTTCCTCAGCCCCTGTTATATATATTATTCTGTTTAGAGGCCTTCGGTAATCCAAGGATTGCTGGCCGATTACGATGCTGAACCCTTAGGGGCGGGTTTGGGTTATGACATTCCTGTTCAAAGTTACCTCATCCTATTTCACCGTAAGTACTTTTCTCTTTAGGTCAAAATCGCGTCATAAGAAAGTAGCTTGCAACTTGTCTATCATCTTTGCCACACCCACAGGCATTTTAAAGATGGATAGAAAGTAAATTGGCAGACTTGACACCATGGATCTTATGAGTATTAATCTACCTACAAATGACAACAATTTCCTCTTCCATAAACCTAGTTTCTTCTTAACCTTACCCACCACTAGCTGCCATGTATTTACCTTTCTAGGATTTACTTCCAAGGGTAAGCCTAAATAATTAATAGAATTTTTTTTTACTAAGATAATTGAGTTTAATAGCAAACTCCTTTAGTAAATCTTTTTGCACTCCAACGTCACACACCATACTCTTGTGAAAGTTTATCTTCAGCCTTGACATTACCTCGAAACATCTTAGAACTCTCTTAATGGTTGTAATTTCCTCTCAATCAGCTTCACAGAAGGTGATGGTATCATCTACAAACTATACATGAGAGAATCACAATTCATTTTGACCAACAACAGCTCATTTTATCAGTCTAATCTCCTTAGCCCTTTTTAGTAGTAAATTCAATCCTTTAGCCACAATATTGAATAGGAAATGTGATAATGGATCACCTTGTCTTAGCCCTTTCTAAGGTGAGAACTCTGTTGTGGGAGATCCATTCACCAACACAGATACCTTAGTTGAAGATAGACATGATTTTATCCAGCACATCCATTTTTCTACAAAATCAAAGTTCATAATTGAAAGCAAGAATTCCCAATTAGGGGTGTGCACGGTGCAGTTCGGGCGGTGTGAGAGTAAAATTACAAACCGAATGGCAGGTTAGCGGATTGACAGATTGACAAATTGCAGTTTGGGCGGTTTTTGGGGAATTGGCAGATTGAAGAATATTCTAACTAATTATCATACATTTGCATAATATATAACACTAATTTGTATAATATTTTTTAGATATATAATACAAAGTAATTTTACATAATATGCTTCATATATATAACCACTAATTTGTAATAAATTTCATATTTTAAATCTTTTTCACACTCATTTTTACATTGATATTTCATTGAAAGTTAAAAAATTCATATGTATTAACTTTAGCGGAGCGGAGCGGTGCGGTTCGGTTGGCGGATTATAAATTTTAAAGTTTAAACCGCGGTTAGCGGTTAGAGTGGTACGGATTGATGTGGATCGGTGCGGTTTTAGTGGATTGGGTGGTATTTTGCACAGCCCTATTCCCAATTAAGTGAGTCATACGCTTTCTCAAAATCTAACTTAAGGATGGTTCTTTTTTTTTTTTTTTTGTTGGTTCTTTTCCACCATTCTACTATTTTATTGGCAATTAACACCCCATCAAGTATGTACCTTCCACCCAAAAATGTTGTCTGTACTTCACTAATGATGGTGGGGTAGTATCTTCTTCAATCTTTTGGAAAGGACTTTGGCTAGTATCTTATAAGCTGAATTCACCAAGCTTATAAGGTCTATTATCAATTAACTCAATAGGGTTCTCTTTTTTTGGGATCAAAGTGATGAAGAAAGAATTAAGACCTTTGACTAAGATGGAAGAAGTGAGAAGAACACCTTAACTTTCAAATCATATGAGGTGGGTAATGGATGGTTGTATGAGAGTATAATTGTGAAACTCAAAGCATCATGTCCCTTAAATGATTTTAACAAGGAGTTTTTGATGAGAGACAAAGGAAGTGGTAGTTAGAGAAGGGGGAGGCAGAGTAGCTGTGATAACATTCCACCACCTTTCCTCACCATCTCCTCACTTAATCACTGATGTACCCATTACACAACCATCATAAACTACACAAACAAATCAAATTCTACCAACCCACAAATTTGCAAACATCAAACCTATATCCATCCACAAAATCATGAAAAATGAATTATACACATAAATCAAACTCACACCATAGATATAATCAAACTTAATTTTTTAAAGAACAAAGCAAGGCTAGTTGGAACATTTTATCAAACACCTTGTAAGCATTTTTGTAGTTGTAAAACTAGCTTCTCATCAAATTGAAAACCAATATCAATACCGAGCAACTCAATTATGAAAACATAAGAGAACCCATGATAATGATTCATGAATTATTCAACAAAGTAGGAATTTATGTTGAATTCAGAAATAGCGAAAACATTTAACTACAAATCATATTTCTTGAGGGGGAGAGGCATATTATAAAATTAAAAAAAAAAAAGTACAAATAATCTGAACTATCACGTTGTAATATATACATATACACACACATTTATCCATTAGACATTTCGGGTTGTATTAGTGTAGCTCCCAATGTTTGAATTACTAATCTTTGTTTAGTGCTTCAATTTTTCTGGTAGAAAGCCATTTGTTATGATTACAAATGAAATTAAATCAAATCAAATAACAGGTTTTTTTTTTTATATTTCTTTATAGAACGAATTGCTTTGTGAATTATGTTTGGATTGAGTGACTTGGAGAGAAAAGAAAAGAAATGGAGAGATATGTATTTCTCTTACTTGTTTGGATAACTTAAGTGGAGAAAAATAGAGAGAAACATAGAGAAACTCATTTCTCTTATAACCCTGATTTTCAATCTTTCCAAAAGTGGAGAGATTGAGAGAGGGAAAAAATCAATATTTTTATAATACCAATTTTATCCCTATAAAAATAAAAGAAATAAAATGATTGAAAATATAAAAAGGTTATTTTAATAATCTAATTTCAAATAATTTCTTTTCTTTTCTCTTATGAAATCTAACCAAACAAAAAGAAGAGAAATCATAATCATTTTTTTTCTTTTATTTCTTACTTATCCAAATAAGAATGAGAGAAATCACAATCATTTTTTTTCTCTTATAATTTAAGTAATCTTTTCTTTTTCTTTTTTCTCCTAGGTTCTGAAACATAGTGTACAAGTCCTACTTTAGTTGTTCAAATCAAATAATAGTTCCTTATAAAAATGGCCCAAAAAGAATTGATTGGCTACCTATTTTGCCTCTTCTTCTACATCAGTGAATCGGTTCAGTGGTATGGATGGTAGCTGGAATTTGATTGGGGTTGGTCTAGTCTGGGCTATTGTAGTGGCAGCGCTAATGGGTTGCGTTGGGAGGGATGGGTGTGTGGTGGATGGGTCATTGTGGTTGCGATAGTATGGTTGGATAGCTAAAACAATGATGGTTGTTGATCACCGTTCTGTATGGGGGAAAAAAAAGAAAAAAAGAAAAGAAAATGGAGATGAGAGAAAAGAAAGAAACAGAGAGAAAAATACTATTAAGCTATGTTTTGCATGTCGGTTAGGATCTATTTTAGTCACAAAAAGGTAGAATAGGTTAAAAAGTTAAAAAGATAAAATGTTATATTCAAATCATAATCTTTTTATTTTTTCTCTTACAAAAGTCAAAAAAATTAAAAAGCCTATCTTAAATGAGATTTTTAACTCTAAGTTAAAATAGTTAAAAAAATTAAAAAACTAACCTATATCCTAAACGAAGGCTTAATATAGAAATATATAATAGTATAAAATAACATGGGTATAGCAGTAATGTTGCCATGTCATATAACTTTGTCAACTGATACGGGGAAGTGAGTGTAATTGAGAGATTTAGGATGGCATCAATGTGATTTCATAAGGACAGAGGGGTGTCAGTGTAATTTACCCTTATAATTAAGACTTGTATTGTGGAATACGACATGAAAAATAAATAAATAATTTTTTTTGAAAAATGAATTCTAGTAAATCTTGCCGATTCATTTATTTCCTAGAGGCTATATTTGGCATGGTATTTATTATTATTATTATTATTATTATTATTATTATTTTAGTCATAAAAAGATAAAATAAGTTAAAAAGTTAAGAACACAAAATGTTACATTTAAATTATAATTATTTTATTTTTTTTTACAAAAATCAAAAAAGTTAAAAACTTATCCCAAATGAGATTTTTTAATCTCAGATTAAAATAATTAAAAAGTCAAAAAGTCAACTTACATTCCAAACTAAGGCTTAGTGGGTGCTTTGAAAGTTGGTTATTTTAGTTTTTGATTATTTTAGTAGGATAAAATAGTTATGTTTGGAAAAAAAAATTAATTTTTTTTATAATTGGATATAATGTTTGTGAGAAAAAAAAAAGTAAAATGATTATAGGTTAAATGTGATATTTTATTTTATTGACTATTTTGCCTGTAGTACTATTTTAGTCAAAAAATCAAAAAATTCATTTCCCAAACAAGGTAATTAATGAGAGGTAAGAGATTTAAGAGTATAATAGATTAAGATCAGCTTATTATATAGGGGCATTTCCCTAAATAAGTTAAATTATCAATTCAATTTTCAAATTAAGCCTAGTTTTGAAAGAATTTTTAAAATAGGCTAAAATGTGGTTCACAATCACGCTTTTAACGTTTGTGTGTCTGTCCCGTGTGAAAATTGAGAAATCTTAAAAATGTGGTTACAAATCACGCTTTTAATTAAGAAAGTGTGGTCACAAATCACGCTTTTAATTTTTTTTTCTTCTAAAAGCGTGATTGTGAACCACGCTTTTCACTGAAACTTTTTTTTTTTTTTTTTGAAAACGTGATTATGAACCAAGTTTTTAACCAAAATATAAAAACGTGTTTTGAAAACACGTTTTCAACACAAAACCACGCTCAGCTTTCAATTCAACAAACACACACAAACACACTCTCTCCCTCCCTCTGACAACCCCACGCACAAACATCACTCACACTCAATACACATCACTCACACTCAATATATATTTGTAATTTAATATATATATAAATTTTATTTCATAAAATTGAAACTAATGTTAAATATATATAATAATAATTTATAATAATAAATAATAATCAATTATATAAAATAATTATTTTTTATTTTAATTCTTAATTTTTTTTTTAATTTTACTATTTAGGAATAAAATTTATTTATTTTTATTTTAGGGTTTAAGATTTATAAAAAAAATAAATTTTAAGAATTAAATTCTAAACCCTGAATTCTAAACTCTAAAATAAAAATAAATAAATTTTAAGAATTAAACCCTCAACCTTAAAATAAAAAATAAGTAAATTTTATCCCTAAACACTAAGGTAGCGTTTGGTAACATTTATGTTTTTGGTTTATGTTTACAAAAATTTTATAAATTGGTTTCTGTTTATTTTTAGAAAAACATAAATTACAAACGTGTTTGGTTTGAACAAAATGTTTAAAAAAAATTTAAAACATAAACTAAAAATATGTTTGTTCAAGTCCAAAATATTTATATTTATACTTATTATTTATGACAGTGGGATCACACATATTATAATTGAAAAAAAATTAATTAAAAAAATAATTGAAAAAAAACGTGGTTTGTAAAAATTAATTGGAAATAACGTGGTTTTTAAAAATTATTAAAAAAAAAATTGAAAAAAAATTTAATTGAAAAAAATTATTTGAAAAAAAAATATTTGAAAAAAACGAAAAAAAAATTTAATTAAAAAAAATTATTTTTCAAAAAAATTTATTTGAAAAAAAATTTTGAAAACTGAAACCGTAAACTCATTTTTTGAGTTTATGTTTTTTCCTCAAATAATTTTTTTCAATTAAATTTTTTGTCAATAATTTTTACAAACCACGTTTTTTCTAATTAATTTTTTTTCAATAATTTTTACAAACCATATTTTTTTCAATTATTTTTTTAATTAATGTTTTTCAATTATAATATGTGTGATCCCACTGTCATAAATAATAAGTATAAATATAAATATTTTAGGCTTGAACAAACATATTTTTAGTTTATGTTTCAAATTTTTTTTAAACATTTTGTTCAAACCAAACACGTTTGTAATTTATGTTTTTCTAAAAATAAAAAGAAACCAGTTTATAAAATTTTTATAAACATAAACCAAAAACGTAAATGTTACCAAACGCTACCTTAGTGTTTAGGAATAAAATTTTTATTTTTTTTATTTTAAGGTTTAGGGTTTAATTCTTAAAATTTATTTATTTTTATTTTAGAGTTTAGAATTTAGGGTTTAAAATTTAGAATTTAATTCTTAAAATTTATTTTTTTTATAAATCCTAAACCCTAATAAAAAAATAAATAAATTTTAAGAATTAAACCTTAAACCTTAAAATAAAAAATAAAAAAATTTATCCCTGAACAGTAAAATTAAAAAAAATTAAGAATTAAAATAAAAAAATAATTATTATATATAGTTGATTATTATTTATTATTATAAATTATTATTATATATATTTAACATTGATTTCAATTTTATGAAATAAAATTTATATATATATTAAATTATAAATATATATTAATATATATATATATATATATATATATATATACTAGCTTATGCCCGTGCCTGAAGGCACGGTACAATTAATTGTGAGATTAAAATATAAACGAATGTATATTATAGAGGAATGTATTCAAATTTTTTGTTTATGGGATGAAAGTTTAAAAATCTGATGAAAGTTCAAATATTTAAACTGATAAAAAAAAAATCTAAAACTAACCCAACACATTAAAAAATAATGGAAAGTTTGAAAATTTTAAAATCTAAAATCTGATGGAAGTTTAAGTATTCATGGGATGAAAGTGTTCATGGCAAAAATTTTATCAAATAAAAGTTTTTGCACCAAGTGCAGCAAGGAAGTGCAGCAAGGAAAAAACCCAAGTAAAACTATCAAATATTCCACAAATGGCATAGAAAACCTAAATAAAATTAACCCAAATAAAACTAACCCAACACATTGAAAATACAATGGAACGCAGCCATCATCAAATGCACAACCAATTTCCCCCACTTTCTTTCCAACCAAACAGGATATAATTTTTTTGGTACAAACTATTAGTTTATGGGTTGATAAAAATATGATGAAACTACTGATTTATGGGCCAATTTATGGTGGATTTTCAACATATTTATGGGATAAAAGTTTAAAAATCTAATGAAATTTTAAATATTTGAACTGATAAAGAAACCTAAAACTAACCCAACACATTGAAAAAACAATGGAAAGTTTGAAAAATTTAAAATCTAAAATCTGATGGAAGTTTAAGTATTCATGGGATGAAAGTATTCATGGCAGAATCTTTTATTCAATTTGGTCTGATTTTGATAACAAAAATACAACAATAATTTCATGACTTTTCATAAATATCCATAGAAAGCAAAATAAGAGAGAGACATAGAGAGAGCATACCATTTCTGCTCACAAATTCATATGTTTATAGATTCATATATCTGTACACATTTCTAGGAGAGATAGAGAGAGTAAACTCACGGGGATGTGCCGGAAAGCACCGAAGCCAGAAAACTTGTTCCCGAGAATGATGTCTCAAGCGAAACGACTTCGAATTTCTGCGGATTTCTGCAAATAAAACCCATCAACTCCATTTCAAATTTCAGAAATCAAAACCCATCAAACTTTTTTGGTACAAACTACTAATTTATGGGTTGATAAAAATATGATGAAACTACTGATTTATGGGCCGATTTATGGTGGAATACTCGACATATTTATGGGATGAAAGTTTAAAAATCTGATGAAATTTTAAATATTTGAACTGATAAAGAAACCTAAAACTAACCTAACACATTGAAAAAACAACGGAAAGTTTGAAAAATCTAAAATCTAAAATCTGATGGAAGTTTAAGTATTCATGGCAGAATCTTTTGTTCAATTTGGTCTGATTTTGATAACAAAAATACAACAATAATTTCATGACTTTTCATAGATATCCATAGAAAGCAAAATAAGAGAGAGCATACCATTTCTGCTCACAAATTCACATGTTTATATATTCATATATCTATAAACATTTCTAGGAGAGATAGAGAGAGTAAACTCATGGGGATGTGCCGGAAAGCGCCGAAGCCGGAAAACTTGTTCCCGGGGGTGATGTCTCAAGCAAAACGACTTCGAATTTCTACGGATTTCTGCAAATAAAACCCATCAAATCCATTTCAAATTTCAGAAATTAAAACCCATCAAACCCCAACAAATTAAAATAGTTTACACCAAAATCATGAACTTTATAGCAAAACCTGGAGAGTATTTGTGTATTTTTTTCCTAATGTAAGAGTTTTGGTTATTCCTACACTCTTCTAACTCATTGAGGGTATTGTTCAATGGAAACCCAAAAAAAGGAATGTGAGACATGTATTTCATAGAAAAGAAAAGTTACATTATTAATTGGAACATGATTAAACAACATTATAATGGATAAGAATTTTTTAAGATTGTAAACCGACACATAATTAAATTCAAAAAACAATCAAAGTTTACCTTGTGTTTAATATTCATTTTTGGATGAATATGTTGCTTTGAGTTCCCATCAAGAAAACAAACCAGTTGGAAACATTGTTAATTATAAAGGTTAAAAAATATAAAATAAATATAAATGATAAAAATAAAAATAAAAAAATAATATAATATTTTGATTCAGATCCAAAAATATACATGATCCCCTAGCCAGAAAATGCAAATCATATTAAATAAAACCTCCAACGAAGCTCAATAATTAAATCATGAATTTACCTTTATAACTATTACTCATGCCTCAATCTGGAAGAGTTCACATTGGCAAATAAAAAAATTACAAACTTCAATCAATGTGAATTTTTCCAAAGAAAATGAGCATCAAAACTAATATCCTAAAAAGCAATATATTAAGGACATGGAAAGAATTTCAAAACAACAAATATGAAGGTCGAAAGAGCTTAACAATTCAATAAATCCTAGTTCTGCTACATCAATGGAAAGAGTGTCTCGACTCCATACGATATAATATTAACACCTAAGCTCAATCCCATTCAGTCAGTCAATTTTATTTACTTTTAACAAAAAAAATAAAATAAATAAAACAAAGAAGACCATGAATTACTCTACTCAAGAAAATAACATAACATCCACACAAAGATAAAGAATTACATGCCTAGAATCAAACCATGACAAATTGGACTTTCAGCATGTTTAACTAATAAAGATAAAAACACATTAGCATGTTTTGTAGACCAAAAGAGAAATAGTTGTATAACCTAATCAGCATAATCCACAAATCTAAAAGTAAATATTTGAAATCCAATACACAAACTGAAGGAAAAAAAGAAAAAGAAATCTCTCTTAAATTAGCAAAAACTTTAGTCTTCCCTGGGGATCGATTAGTGCCCTGTTGATTTCTTATAATTTATTTTTTAAACTCTTGCTAGACCTTTAATTCCACAACACTGTTCAGATTCCATAAAATAAATAAAAAATAGGAATATGATGCTTTATCGATCATGACTCACATCAACTTATAACTTTTGCGTATATCACTTGCATAAGAACTGAAGAACTGAAGAAATAAAATACCTCTCATATTGGGAGGGTGGGAGCCGAAGGAGGGTGGACAGTCACGGAGCTTGATGTTGATCAATGGCGAGACCACCGTTTCTGTTGCAGAGAAAAGGGAAAATTGGAAACCACAACCAGAATATAAAATTATTAAATCAAAATGTAATTTATTAAATTCATTGCTAAAAATTTGAGGTTAAAATATAATTGTTGGTTTCGATTTTTAAATGAATTTTGTAAAGTTATTAGGCCATAAATGCACCCCAATAAAATTAAAGTAAAAACTGGAAAAGATAATTTATTGTAAGAATATGTCCCGTGGGCTTTGTCACCGATATGGATAACAAAGTTTTATTAAAAAAAAAAAAATCCTTTTCCCAGTCTTTAAACAAATAACATCACCCCTATTATCTCTCTTCTCTCTCTCTTTTTCACTTGCCTTGTGAAAAGATTATATTTAATAGTAAAATATAAACTACTTTGATTACTATTTTTTTTTTAATAGAACTCAATTCAAATTTTGAGTTTAAATTTGTCCAGCAAAAAAAAAAAAAAACATTTCCAAAAAGCAATTTCACATGCCCTTTGCCTCCAAATCCTTCCCTACTTTCTTTTTACCTTTCCTATACTAACTACAAAAACACATAAATATAGGGCATGCTATTCACTTTAAGAAGTCCCATAAAACTCATAAAAAAGAGGGACCAATTTTACACTTAAAAAGCCATCAACTCATACCATACACTTTCTTTAGGAAGTCCCCTTTTCAAGACACTCCTCCATCTACCCCCACTCACTTTATATAGAATAGAATGAATTTATATATAAATACTGGTAAAGATATAGAATACTGATAAATTAAATGTGACAATACAAATTTTTTTTTATTTTTTGTTTTTAGCTCACCAACATATTCAAAATTACATCCCAACTAATCTTGAGATGTATGTATTTCGCATATACCAAGTAATTTCCGTCATTTTCATAAAATCTTAAAAAAAACTAACAACCATATATTGTAGTCAAATATTTTTTCCAAATCATTTTTTTTAAGCTCTCTAATTTCTAAAAAAAATAAATCATAAAAATTGTAACAATATATTCAATAGAAATCAAAACCTAAATATTCAATAGAAGTAACCAAACACCAAATATATTCAAAAAAACATACATACAGATGTATGTATGTTTCTACAATTTAAGTAGTATTCAAAAGCATACCCACCTTCCCCTCTCTCTCTCTCTCTCTCTCTCCATTTTCTTTTCTCCTTTTCTTAGGTTCTCAGAAATCCTATGATGATCAACCTTTCTCTATGGTGTTTGGTTACTTATATAGATTTAAAAAAGCTGTAAACAATATATCAAAACCCAAATATATTGTAGGTTATTAATAGCAACAAAGATACTATTTAACCACACAAAAAAAAAAACAATTTCACATGCCCTTTGTCTCCAAATCCTTCTCTACAAATCCTTCTCTACTTTCTTTTTACCTTTCCTATACTAACTACAAAAACACATAAATCTAGGGCATGCTCTTCACTTTAAGAAGACCCATAATACTCATAAAAAAGATGGACCAATTTCACACTTAAAATGCCATCAACCCATACACTTTCTTTAGGAAGTCCCCTTCTCAAGACACTCCACCATTTACCCCCACTCACTTTATATAGAATAGAATGAATATAAACCATTTGCCTACAGGAAATGGTAATGTTGAGACATGGTCAAAATGGAGCAAATTTGGCTGGGGATGTGTGGGTGATGAAAGAAAAGAGAACATATAATGTAGTTCTTCTATTAGTCTTTTATATACATATATATATCAATGTCAAGTTATCCACAAATTGAATAAACAAAGAAGTTTCATCTTGAAATTTGTTCAGTACTTGAACCTTTGAATTCCACTTTTTCTATAAATTTAGTGCATATGCATAAGATATACTTGAAGATACAATCTTTTTGTTGCAACAAACCAAAAAGATCAAAATTGAGATTTAAAAATCACCTACTGAACAGGACACGAACCTTCTTGCACCCTGAAGCTGGACTATCACCAGCTAAAAATCTATGCTCATACCATAGAAGCCTCCTATGATGTTCGGCCACATGTTCAGGCTCATGTTTAGGCTCAAGAGGCAAATTATGTTCATCAGGCACATGTTTAGGCTCATGAGGCGCATTAAGCTCATCAGGCTCATCAGGCAAATTAAGCTCTGGTCCATGGTGCGTGGGAGGATGTTTCATGGGGCATGGCAACATTGTGTCTGCGAGCTTTATGGGAATACAGATGTTGGCAATGTAGTGTTGCCCAAATATCAAGAGTAGGGAAATAAATCCAAGAACCATAAGATCTGCAAAAATTAATCAAGAAGAAGATAGCTTACTAAGAATAAGAGAAACACACGAAAAAAATCAATTGCAAAAACCAACAACCCATATAACTTCATAACTATTTTAAAAGTATTATATCTTAGGATCAAGTGCTCATGTAGTTACCGGCTTTAATTTTCTCGAGCGCTTCCAACATAGGTTTCTTGCGTCTTTGCCTAAACCACTGAAAAGAAACATTGTTTCTTATAGGAGAGAAACCAATGAAGAAACTAAAAATAGATGTGAAACATAAAAATTCCAAGCAGTAGAGATTTGATTTTTTTATTCTTTCATTGTTCAGTCCAGCATTAAGAAAAGCTTTCTGTGTGAATTGAGTTTTGAACCCAAAATTCATTGTATGGAAAAGAAGAACAACTCTTCAATCTGATCGTTTTCCTTAGCAATCCACCAACTTATGGATGTCATTTCCCAAAACAGAAACAAAACAGTTCTAGAGAAACAATGTGTTACCTTGAGTAGTTTTGTCAGAGAAGGTTTACATCCTTTTCTTTTCTCGTACTAAACAAAGGCCAGTACTTACCAACACTGCATTGGCTTCGAATGGTGTGAAATCTCAAGAGTGCAATGGTAGTGATGCATCTAAAAGCCAAAAGGTAGCTCATTCAACAAAAACAGTGTCTACGAAACAAACTGTTGATCATTCTTTTGTAAAAGATAATTTGACCAGATCTAAGGTCAATAAAGTGCTTTTTGGTCCACAGGACAACTTGAGTGGCTTTGGAAATTCTGCTACCAAAAAGTTTCCTACAACTGTTAATGGAAAATTTGTTAATAAAAGTCAATCCAACGGAAAGAGTGGGGATCTGAAACCCTCAATTTCTATGGAGAAGGGTGAGCAGAATATGTCATTAGTAAATGGAAATGGTGTTACAAAAAGTAAAACAGTTGAAGCAATTGATGGTGAGAACAGCCATGCATTTCCTTCAGCAAATGGGAATGGTAAAAGCCAGAGTGCACCTGTTAAGTCTGCAGAAGCAGGCATGCCTGAAAATAGTCATGGAAGAAATGGGTTGACATCAGAAAGAGGAGCCAATAGGCATGAACTGCAGAATGGTATTCACTGCCCCTCCAACATCTCAGGGTCAAAGAGAAAATCATTGGATGGAGATTCATGCATTTTGTTCGCCAAAGATATTCATTCTCAGGAAAAACTTAAAGAATTCAAAGAATCTATGTTCCTTGTCTCATATGCTTCTGAAATTTTATTTGATGAGATATGAATGGATATGAATTTACCGTCATTATATGTTTGAATTTGATTTAGATGGTATATGCTTATGGTTGCTTATTTCAACATGATTGTATCCAATACAGTTGTTTTGTTGAAGTAGTTTTTCCAGCTGGGAGTCATCAAATATGACCTGCTGGAGTGTTGCATCATTTATTGAATAAACAATGTGAATAATCTATTGAATAAATAATTTAAATAAACACAAAATAAAAAAAAAAGGGTATTCTCAAGAAACCTCTTCTGATAATTTCTTTCTGTTTTTTTTTTCTTTTTCTTTTCCCTTTTCTTTTTGTTTGAATTCAATTTCAACAGCCCCAAAAGGGAAAAAAACCAGAACTTCACGCCACCAAGAATTACAAATTTACAATCTATCCAACATGCAGATTATATATATATATATATATATAGCACACACTCTCTATAAATCTTGGAAGAAGATTGTTCACCACAACCAAAAACTAATAAAAATTGTGATAAGTTGATTCAGATTAGTTGATTCAAAAAATTACCTCTGTAAACTAATTCAGATCAGTGGATTCAAAAAATTGTGGGTTTTACTATGGAGCCCAATGTAATTGGCCCATAAACAATTGAAGCCTCTGGAACTGAAGAGCTTACCTCTGTTGAACTGAAGAACGATGGGTTTGAATTGAAGCAACGATGGGGAGCCAAGCAAAGAGGGATGGGTGCAGCCAGGAGGGTAGGTGTCGATCTTCAATGGCGACGATGAGCGGAACTCAATCAATGATGAGTTTGAAGGGAGCAGGTGCAGGAGCGGGTGCGAGTGCGAGGAGGGTAGGTGTCGATGAGCCAAGTTTGATCTTCCCCTTCAATGGCAGCGATGAGCAAACGTGTAGAGAGAGAACGTGTAGAAAGGGCCAGATGTGTAAAGAGAGGCGTCTGTTTGGGCAGACGTGGGAGTGAGAGAGAGATGAGTGTTTGGACGGGAATCAAACACATCTCAACCATTGATATTTATTAGAATGGATCTAAACCCTTGATTTAAAATGTATCTCTCATACATTTTAGGATATTTTCAAAAAGCCTCTTGCCTTATTATATAGATATATATATTGAGTGTGAGTGATGTGTATTGAGTGTGAGTGATGTTTGTGCGTGGCGTTGTCAGAGGGAGAGAGAGTGTTTGTGTGTGTTTGATGAATTGAAAGCTGTGCGCGGTTTTGTGTTGAAAACGTGTTTTCAAAACACGTTTCTACATTTTGGCTAAAAGTGTGGTTGACAATCACATTTTCAGAAGAAAAAAAAAGTTTCAGTTAAAAGCGTAGTTCACAATCACGCTTTTAGAAAGAAAAAAAAAATTAAAAGCGTGATTTGTAACCACGCTTTCTTAATTAAAAGCGTGATTTGTAACCACGCTTTTAAGATTTCTCAATTTTCACGCGGGACAGACACACAAACGTTGAAAGCGTGATTGTGAATCACGTTTTAGCCTATTCTGAGAATTCTTTCAAAACTAGGCTTAGTTTAGAAATTGAATTGATAATTTAACTTATTTAGGGAAATGCCCCTATTATATAAATAAATTAAATATAAACATATTTTAAAGTTTATTAAATTTTAATATTAAGTTTGAATAGCTTACTATTTAGATGGATTTAGTTATATATTTTATAATAATAAAAAAAAAAAGTTACTCAAACTCGATTTGTGATCAACTTAATTAAAGCTTATTTAGGATCGACTTAAAAAGTAGATAAATCAAACATAAAACATACTTTAAAACTAGTTAAAATTTCAAATCAAATTTAAATAATCTATTATTCCACCCGACTTTTCTACCTAATGTTTGCCAAAACATAATGCGATGCGTAACAGGCGTATTGTAACAACTGTTGCAACTTCAATCGTGAATATTTTCATTTTTCTCACAACCACAAAAACTTATAGATACAAATGTTCTTATTTCAAAATCACATTCATTAAGATTTATAATGATTACTTGTAAGATTTAATATATTTTTTAAAACCCTTATAATATTAAATTTTACATTATTTTTAAATTGCTATTACGAGTGATTGTGACAATTTTTTCTTTCAACATTTAATTATTTCTTGTGTCATAAATTCATAATACACCACTTCACTGTTATTTATTTTGTTGAGCGAATTATATTAATATTTCTTGTAATTTAAAACTGTGTCTCTTTATTTTCTGCCTTTTCAATTGTGATATATTTGATCCTAAATTTTGAATCTCATTCCAAATAAAGACAATTGAGGACATTGTTTCCTATGCAAACGGAAAATGCTTCGCTTCAAGGACAAAGTAGTCAATTTGATAAAATATAAACTAATTTGACAAAAATAAATATGAAAAAATATTTTTGAATTTTTAAAATTATTTGTACTCACCAAAAATAAAATTATATAAAAATAATATATCTTTTATGTTTTTTTACCAAATTAATTTTTAGTATGTGTTTGGTTGATGATCATGTAATGGATGATTTTTTTTGTTTATGTTTTTCAATGGTTATCATTTAATGGATGGTTGTTTTTGTTATTAATAGATATTTTTTGATAGTTGTCATGTAATAGATGGTTATTAAGCTGAGTTATGTTAGGCGCTCCAAATATTTTACCAAACCTTTCACATGAGTGTCAAACCCACACACATGTGAATTTGTGTGAGTCCCACCCCATATGAGAAGTTTGGTAAAATATTTGATAAAATATTTGGGATACATAGCATTTAGGCTTTTAATGTGTAAATTAATATGTTTAATATATGAAATGTTTTAAGTTTTGAATTTTTTGATTCAATGGATTGGCTTAATAATGACATCCAAATAATCGCCATGTTTGACTTGAGTTTTTGAGACTATTTAAAAAATATATTTCTGCCCTCTCAAAAGATAAAATTATATACAAATGATAAGCGTTTTTAAAAAAATTTCACCAATTTAATTTTTATTTTCTTACAAATTTTTTTTGAAATAGATTATGAAAACCAAATCAAGCAGAACTTTATAACCAAGAAAGCGCGACCGTTATTCATTAAAAAACAAAAACTATTATATTTTAAACAATACACAAGTTAACCAATACAAAATAAATTATATGATGACTTTGTCCTTAAAATGGAGAATTTTTCCATTTGCAAAGGAAATAATATCTTTGATTATTATTTATTTGAATCGAGATTCAAAATTGATAATCAAATGTATATATGGACTCGAAAATGAATGCATATCCAAGTATCAGACCTTCATAAACTTATTTTAAAATATTGGGATATATATATATATATATCCAAAATAGGATATGGATATGGGAACTCGTTGTGGACACACACACACATTTATATATATATATATATATATATGTATTATATATTATATAATATTCTCAAATAAGATGTTGTAAATCATATAAAAATGCACTAGAAATTAAATAAGATTTAGCAAAAACATGAAATTTTTATCTCTCGTTTATGTTAGAGGTTATAAAATTTTATTTTCTAGCAAATGTGAATTTCTTATTCTCAAACATTGTTAAAAGTTGGAGGATCCAAGTGTTTAAATTGGGTACGGTTATCGGACACCCTTATTATCCGACGGGCATGATTATTTTGAGAAAAATAAAAGAGTGCAGGTAACATAGATCACAATGCAGAGGCACACCACCAGAGCAGGAAACAGCTCCAAAGACTAAAACCCCATACCAAGAAGAACCATGAATCAAACCAAACAAGAACAGAAGAACAAAAGAAACCACAAAACAAAGGCACCGCCACCACAACCCAAGAAGGAAAAACTAAAAAAGCAGAGCAAAGACAACACCCAAACCCCAAATAAGAAAAACAAAGCAGACCCAACAAAGCCAAAAGGAGGGACTCAAAACACACAAAAGACAACACAGAAGAGAAGCACAAGACACCCACCCAAATAGAAAAATAAGCAAACAACAACACAACGCATCAGACACACAAAAACCGAACAGAACCAGGACAAGCAGAAACAGGAACAAAAGGCACATAGACTTCAACGAAAAGGAACAAAAGAGACTAAAAGAAGGAATAAATAAATAAATAAAACAAACACTGAAAGAGAAGAAAATGAGCACAAAATTGACATTTAAATGTAGCAGATGCTGCCACTGTTATGTACCGGCCCGTTGCAGGCATTATGGAATGGCAATGGCAATGGCAATGGCACTAAACCTATGAAATTGAATCACACAGCTATAGCAATCGTAATATGTACCAGTGACTGCCCATACGATTATGTAATAGCATTACATAACAGTTGAGATACCACCTAACATTAGGCTCCATATGGTCCTAAAGGTCATTAGTAATGTAGCTCATGTTACATCTCCTTGAATGTACAATATTACTCACCTAAAAACTTCTCTTGTTGAAGGAGACTAATTACATTTTCATGTAAAATAATATATTCCAAAAACTTTCTTCTCCATATTAAAAATCTCACAAATTAACAGCATTCAAAATCACCATTAATAATACTGATAGAAACATTAACACTAGAACTAAGTTCTAACTGCTATTCCTCCAAACGTTCCATAACTACACATCATAACAAGAAAAATAATAGAATATTGTTGCTATGCTCATCCAGTTCCATATTAGCATCAGCACGAGGATCAAACAAGATCATAACTTCAAAAAGAAAGTTCCCTACAACCCAATGCCATCCTAAAGGCTTGTGCCCACAAAAGATAAGTTTTATTGTTTAGTTTATGATGGGGGTTAAATCCATATATAGCTACAATATATCACAAAGATTGTGGACTTTAACATGTTTCTAATTTGACTATCATCATTTTCATCCAACTTCATTGATGAAATGGTAGTTGACTTTACTGTTCTTAATCTTCAGTTTTACACTCTGTTTGTTTCGGTTGAAAACATTTTCTAATAGAAAACTTTTTCTACAAATAACTTTTTCCTGAGAATGTTTTCCTATATTTGGTTGCAACCTTGAAACTATTGTACTAGTAGTGGTGTGGTGGTGATGGTAGTGGTCTGTGCTGGCAATGGAGATGGTGGTAGTGTGGTGGTATAGGTAAGACTTTAGTTCGGAAAATATTTTCAATTTTTTAAAAGTAGAAGACATTTTTTGCCCAAATAAGCTTGTTCTCTATTGACCACATAACTTTTTCTGTTGACTTCCGCTTTCTGTCGTTCCAAACAATAGAAAAATATGGAAAATGTTTTTCAGAAAATATTTTCAACAGGGAGCGTTAATATGCAACATGATGAATACTCCCTTGAATTTGAGTGACCAAATTATGTGAAAAAAGAAAAAAGGATTAACTAGACTAGCCACATTCACTTTTCACATAACATTCAGCATATAAAATATTATCTTGAATAGCACGATCAAGGAAGAGAAGTGCTCTGTATTTCTAGGTACGTACATTATCATTTTCAAAAAAGAATTTCAAACTTTGGGAAAAATATCTCTGACAACCAAAGGGGAAAGCAACCCCAACCATTTGGGCAAAGAAGCACATGAGTCCAAGCCAATGCACACAAGCATGAGTTAGAAGTACAGATTAGCTTCTGCAAAATCCTCAGGTAGTGAGACAATCTGAGTGTTGTGATATTGAAGGTTTTAATAATGGTAAAACGAAGTCAAATATCACGGCAAGTTCAAGTGTGAAAATCCTAAAAGACCTTTATTTCAGAATTCTGGTTGGGAAGCAAGCCCCCTTAAACCCCAAACATAAAGTTGGATCAGCAACCTAGCGTGAAGTTGGATGAGCAATCAAGTAGTTAGTATCCTGTACTCATTAGGATCCACAATATCCAACATATAGTCTCTTTTGAAGGGTTTAAAAGTGATGGAACTATGAGGATGTATTGGGATGATTAGGCTATTAATATATTGCAAACAGCTGAATGTGGCTATTAATATATTGCAAACAGTTGAATGTTTTGTTAGATAACAGAGGATACTAAATTTTATGGCTACCGTTTATAAGATTACTATTGAGGAACCTATGCCTTTCTACTTCACATGAGAAAATTATAGGGACAAGCCCGTCAAGTTGATTATGCTCTCTTGTTCTCTTTCCCTATTATTTCTCCATTCCTTTCATCCCCTCTTCCATTTTACTACACAGTGTACCTTAGTTGCAGGAACCTCCTATTAAGGGTAACAAATCCGTTCCAAAACAGCAATTTCACAATTCAAAGCAAGAATCAAGTTTAAACCTCATTCCCATTAACAAAGAACTGTTTTCTCAACAGGGATGGAACCTCTCAAACATATGAATCCCCAGTAAACAAAAGAAAAAGCTACCAGGCAAAAGAAAATCTGTGGCAGCAATAAGATTATAGGGGGAAAAAAAAAAACTCAAATTTATTCTAGTACTTCGTAATTACATAATATTTGTTTATAATTTACAAAATAAAATAAATTTGTAGTGGACAACAATCTTTGACTCTCCTATACTCTCCGATATTTATTCATATTTTAACATATATATCACAACTAAGAAAAAAAAATATAAAATATATAAATAAGCGTTTCAATAGACACTCCCAACCTTAGACTCTTCCATCATCTGTCCTTGCTCCCTGGCCCCAACCCTCACTTCCACTTCGAGCAACTAAGATTTCTACTATTTGAAGTTTGTTTGGATAAATGTGATAAATTAAAAGATCTTCAGCCAATGACTCTTAGGTTTATGAAGTTGTGTAGATATTGGATCATACTCAGAGGAACAGCCAAGGGAGGGACCAGATTTATCAATTATATTTTTGGTCACTAAATCATGCCATAGAAATGAGACTATAATTGTAAAATTATTTATTTTGCTTGGTACCTATATATCTATTTATATAGAAATATGAATTCTTTTTTTTCTTTTTTTTTTTGTTCCCCAAGCAAGATATACACAAACAGCATGAGCACACATAAAGAGATATATGCATTTGGACAGGTACCTACAGGCCAAGCACAGCAGATTTTACCACAACTATAATCACCTAATATTAATATTATATTAAACACTTAGATAAAGCAAAGGACTTCTGTTAAATAATTTTGATCTTAATAGGAAAAAAAAAAAAAAAGAGTATCACCTTAATTACCCTTTAAATCCACACACATGCACACACACACACACACACACAAAAAAAGAAGAAAAAGGGTGAACGAATCGCTTATCTTTCTATAAAATGCCTACCTCTGTTATTATGTTAATAGAATTGATATTTACATATTAAATATGTCTTTGGAGTTTTCATCTTCGCTTTTCTACATAACCCCGATGGGAGGGCAGCAAGAGACGAGGTTAAGAGACTTCCACCTATAAAATTATGACAGTAGACGCATTCATCAAGCTAAATATTTTAAATTGCTAAAGCTTCTTTATGAATTGGGATATTAAACTTTCAAATTTGGAACTTCCTAGAATCTAGGGTGAATTACACTAACGGTCCCTATAGTTTAAGGCTTGTGTCATTTTGGTCCCTGACTTTTCAATTGTAACACATTTGACCATGAATTTTGAATTTTGTTCCAAATAAGGACAATTGAATATACTATTGGATTTTTCAAGGGTAAAATCGTCAATTTGATAAAATATAAATTATTTTGACAAAAATAAATGTTAAAAAATTATTTTTGAATTTTTAAAAATTATTTCTACCTATTAAAGATAAAATTATATAAAATTGATAAATCTTTTAGACATTTATTTCTTTTTTTTACCAAATTAATTTTTATTATGTATTTGGATGATAATTATGTAAGATTAATTTTTAAAAATTAATCATGTAATTTTTATTAATTTTTATCAATTTTACATAATTTTATTTTTGGTGGGTAGAAATAATTTTTTAAATTTTTTTTGATATTTATTTTTGTCAAATTAGTTTATATTTTATCAAATTGACGATTTTGCTCTTGAAATTAAGCAATGGTATGTTAATTGTCCTTATTTGGAATAAGATTCAAAATTCAGGGTCCAATGTGTCACAATTTAAAAGTCAGGGACTAAAGTAACACAAGCCGTAAACTATAGGGACTGATAGTGTAATTTACCCTAGAATCTATTACAATACACTGCTGCATTTCTATGGTGAGATCCAGCATCTCCGGCAGGAAGATTGCATAAGACACGGTTTACAAACACTCAAGAATCAGAGTACCATGACAAAGAAAACAACTATCCAGAGACTGATGATATTACAATAATATTATGACATGCTCAAGAAATTGTAACTTTTCTGAAAGAATGCCGCAAAATATATTTAACAATTAAATGAGAAAATTTAACAATTCCAAATCAAATTTCAATAATTAAACAAGAACATAAATTTTCGTACAACACTTTTTCATACAAGTGTGAAAGTGAAAAGCATAGGCTAAGTTAAACAGTTTAGATTTGATATTGAAACAAAAATTTATACGAACATATCCTGCCATTACCCAAATATTATTTTGCAAGGCTTTATCGTACGTATCATTGTATCTGTTTTCCATATTCGTTCGTATTCATGCTTCATAGTCCAAAGATCAATAAATCAAGAAATTAATTAAAAATAACATCACCAAATTAAGCATTTCAAAATTTACTAGCATATGGTAGCAATAACACATAATGAGCCACTCTTGTTCAACTGTGGTTCAACATCTATATGAATATGATTTTTATTTTATTTTTTAAGTTGGCATATAAAGATGAGGCATATATGGGAAAAAACTTATTTTGGAAACCAATTAGCAAGAATGAGCAATGGTTTAGTGGTAAATACCAAATAGTGTTTTATCCCATACAAAGTGTCTAGGTTCGGGTCTTAATAGGCTTGAAGTTGATTGATTTTTAAATAATAAATGGTTCACCTACAAGTTACTCTGGTTTTTATAAAAATCAACCGGTTCAAGCAGTTTGCACTGCTTCAATCCGGTTCAATGGAAAAAACGATCCAATTAAAGAGCAAGACTGGATCACCATCCATTTCCTGTCAACTTCTGATTACTATGACGTGAAAACTATGAATTTTCTCACCAAGTTGCAGCACATCTATAGCTTGTGTACTTGAACATTTTTTGTACATTTCTATAAACCATCTTCTTTTCTTGATGTATTTGGATCTAATAGCATATATCATTCTTTCTTGCAAAAATTATATTGAAGTGATTAGAAAAAGGTATTCATAGCTAATTTTTTGGAAATGCAATAGATTGAGGCTTATAGGGCTTAACATCACATGCTGCTGAAGTGTCCATGATAAGCGTACCTCATTTAATGATTCCAGAGCTTGTAATGCTAGTTGTGGAACCATCAGGCGCTGATACAAGACTTCTGCCCTCTTTCTAAACAAATTAATAGCCCAATTGAATTGCTATTGGTTTCATTAACTCAAGTTCCTCAAATTTTGTATGACAATCACTACAATTTCCTTAAGTTCAAATATTCAATCCCACTGAGAATGGAAGACATAGGTCCTTTTATCAGGCAACAGGTTTGTGTCCATCTTCATTTCCAAGATCTGAGATACTAGGAATGATAGGAATGCTTCCCTCTGCAATAAGACTCTTAATGTCTGATGCAGTTCTGGCATCTCTAGATAGTTTAAATATAGCTTCTTTTATAGCTATGTAGTTCTTATCACTCGAGTCTGGAAGAATTCCTCTGTGGACCACCTTTTTTAATACGTCCAAAGCCAAGAGTGGGTTCGAGTTAGATAGGAAAGCATCTATTAAAGCAACATAGAGAAATGTATCAGGTTTCATCCCATTCTCTTCCATTTCCTGGAAATAGCCTAGAGCATCATCAGGTCTCAGACACTTGCAAAGCCCATGAACGAGAGCTGTAAAAGAAGTTCTGTTGGGAGAAGACCCCTCTCCCTTCATTTCATTCCAAAGATCAAGAGCATCATTTGGTTTTCCAGCATTGCATAGTCCATCAATTAAAGTTGTGTAAGTAATGACATTGGGCTCCCATTCTTTTTTTCCAACCATCGTGGACAGACAAAGCAGGGCTCGATCAATATCACCACTTTTACACCATCCATGAATGAGTGAGTTGTAGGTAACAACTGAGGGAACAAGCCCCTTCTCCAGCATCTCATTCAGAACATCCTCGGCTTCCGATACTCTTTTGGCCTTACACAGCCCATTTATTATAATGTTATATGCAACCACGTCAGCACAATACCCACGAGCAAGAATGTCTCTGAATAGCTGCAGAGCATGGTCCACTTCTTGGATCTTGACAAAGCCATCGATAGCCGCAGAATAGGGAATTATATCAAGCAGAAAACCTTCTTGAATCATGCTACCAAGAAAATTAGAAGCTTCAGCGACCCTACCATGTTTGCACAACTTTTTTATGAGCAATGTAGTATGTTTTATCCATGGCTCATGCCCATTAATACGCATCTCCCTCACCATGTCAATAGCTCCAGTGATATCTTCTCTTCTACATAAGCACCCAAAGATGGAATTGTATGTAAAATGTGTTGGTTGAAATCCCAATTCTTTCATCTCTCTCAGAAGTTTGTAACATTCCTCCACTCTATTTGAATTGCTTAAACTATCAATTAAATTATTATAAAGCAGTGTACTCCGTTTACAATTCATTCGATCCATCTCTCGAAAAAGGCCTAGGGCCATATCCAACTTATCAGAACAGCACAAGCTGTTAATTACTACTTCAAAAGAATTGGAATCTGGGTGAACAAGTTTTTTAATCCTGGAGAGCTTGTCCACCTCAACATCACCATTAGATTCATCCCCCATCATTGACCGTAGCAGATAGTAAGCTTTATGGGCTGAACCTTTGTTAGCAAGGAAATTAAGAACAGAATTATACAGCAGGATCATATCTTCTTCACTACCCAGCTCTTCGGGACCTTCCTCAAGTAACTTTATCATTTCACTTTCCCCGGGCAATTGTGATATAAGCTTCGTGAGTATTCTAACATCAGGATAAATTCCCAACTCTTTCATTTCCGAATATAAGTACAAAGCTTTTTCAAGCTCTTTATTCTTGCAGAGCCCTTCTATTAGAACGTCGTACAAAGAAATGTTGGGAGCAAGACCCATTTTCTTCATTTTATCAAACAGCTGGAGGGCCTTATCCACTCTAGACTCTCTCACAAACCCATGTATCAAATTGCAAATTGTTGTCTCATTTAAGTTAATATTCAGATATTCCATCCTGTCAATCAGCTCAAAAGCCTTATCTACTTCGCCCCACTTGGTAAACGAAAGCACCAAGATAGCGAAAACGTGAGAATCCACCCAACCCCGCTCATTTATACTTTTGAAAACATCCAAAGCTTTTTCAAACATCCCTGCCTTGCAGTAACACTGCAAGAGCGGAGTCAACGTGTACTTATCAGGTTCCCAACCAGAACCGTGCATCTCTTTCAACCTTTTCTCAATTAAATCAACCGAACTAGACTTAGAGATGGCCTCCAACAGACAGTTATAGCTATAACTATTCGGAACACAAAGACCCATCTTTTTTACTTGATCAAATACCAAATTGGCTTCTTCAACCAATCCCTGACCACCCAAACACCTAATAAAGAACCCCAAACCACCCGGTGTCATCCAACACCGAGAATCCACCAATTCCACGGCCAGAACCCCCAGTGGAGCATTTTGACGAGCACGTGATAGGATCGAAGCCATGGCATTGTAAGTATAACAATTGTGCCTATACCCAGATTGATTTGAAGCCCAATTAAAGAACAAGTGAGCTATTTTCCAGCTCTTGAGAGATTTTAACACGGTTTCAACAATGGAAGTATTGATTTTCGAACCAAATTCCCTCATTTCAAGGCTGTCTGGGTAAAAGGGTCCCTTGGTGAAGATGGAAATGAGTCCATCAACGATTCTAGAATGATCTGAAGGAAGGAGAGAGTGATTGGTGCTTCGGGTCTTCGTACAAAAGGATCTTGAGGTTACTGAGCTATGTCTGTGCACACAAGATAAGAGTTGGATCAGATTGTATGGGTTGATTGGCATGATCGATTTGGGACGAAGATGCATATTCATGACAACTGTGTAAAGCCTTTTGATGAATTGACTCTGCTATGGAGGGTTCGTTGTTCAATCGAGAATTTGTGTGTGAGCCCCATGACCGCTGCGCATGCCACGTTTTGAAAAATGAAATGGGAGCATCGATGGAGATTGGGTCACATATAAAATGAAAGAATTGCTCACAATGGGGTCGTGGTTACTTTTTTTTTTTTTTTTTTATTTTTTATTTTTTAATTTACATATTTTAATTAATTTCAAAATTTATACAAAGCGCTTGTCTACGTAGATCGGACAATTTTCCAAAAAAAACTACCTTTACGTCGATGGAACAAATATGGAGAAATGGTTAATGTTGATAATATATATGTAAAAAAAAAAAAAAAAATTATTAAAATAAAAATATATGATAATGCATGAAATGTATTACATTATTTGATTTTTAATTGTTAGCCAAACACTTATAAGATTAAATTAATAATCCACTAAAAATATATAATTTGATATTTAATTAAGAAAATTGAGGTCCGAATTAGTCCATTACGTTAAAAAAAAAATGATAAATTACAATTATATCCTCTAATATTTGATTAAATTCTGAATCGCTCTCGTGATTCTGGAAATTATATTTCATTTCTTGAGGTTTCTAATTTCATAACAAATCCCAAATTTTATTAATAAATTATCAAGTCAATTAACGGTTTTTAATGATATTAGAAATATGTTTCAATTAATAATTTAAGTAATTTTATTATTATATAAAAGAGCAATTATAAATTTTATTTTTTTAGTTAATTCTATTAAATAAAATATTATAAAAAAGGTATTTGTAATTTTTCAAATCACATAAGGCAATCTGTACTTTAAATAAATCTCAAGAAGTGTATTTATAATTTACGCTTAAAAAAAAAAGGACTAATAGTCCATTTAGACATAGTAATCATCGTAAAGGATTATTGAATCTCAGGTGAGGGTGAGATACAAAATGAATGACTAAGCAAAGGTTTAGACTATTAATCTCACCTTCTAATCTTGAGTCAATCTAAATATGAAATATGATATACAATTTAAAGGGAATGATAATCTTAAAATTTTTATTTCTAAAAATGCTAATTATATCTAATTCAGTCTATCCAAAAAAACTTGACATAAAATATGAAATGAAACCTTCGCCACCCGAGTTAACACATTCAAATTGATTTGTGCCTTTTGAAAGTTCAAAAACATAAGGTTTATAACACCTTATTTCTTATTGTTATAGTTTTAGTAAGATTTCACATTGGTTCTCTTGATTTTAATTTCATCAATATTAATTTCATAATTCGATTTGCGTTTCAATATAATTTCTATGCCATTATTCATTAATATTTCAGATGGACAATTAACACCTATTACTCATGTAGAAATTTAACAATTCTTGCTTAATAAAAGAAAATGAATAAATTATACCGACGCTCCCTATAATTTTATCCAAATTTCATTCTAATCTTGGTTTCACATGAAAATGAAAGTAGAATAAAATTGATAAAATTAAAACTACGAGTAACAAAGTGAAATCTTCTTAAAACTATAAAATTAAAGTTATATCTAACCTTGAAATAAAATAAGTAGAATCAGTGTCCCTTCTTGGGGGCAGCTTTAGCCAATTTATGTGTTGGCTCTACTCACTGTCTATTCACTTCAGATATTACAAACGACATTAGCAAAACTATTACATAAATATGTGAGATCACTGTTTGAACACTACATTCTACTTCGGCAATATTCTTTGATTGCAGCATTTTAAGGCTTCGAAACATGGTTTCTTCTCTGTGATTAAGGCCGAAACAGAGTAGCAGAAAATACCCTCTTGAACAATCATGAATCATCATCATCGTCCCTTGATTGTCCAACAATGCCCAGGCTAAACCAGCATTCAAACTGTCTGAGTTCCAAGCTCCATTCCAACATGAAAATGTAGCATGGAAAGTTGGAAAATAGCACTGTGGTAATATGTTGCAAAACAGCGTGATCAGCAGTATTAGTCACATAATCATCCTGCAATTTCCTAACCTCCTTAGCCAATGCAAACTGGGAATGAATCTCCAAAGCAAAGAGGTCAAGGATTGTTGTCTTGGGGAGGAAAAGGATCAAAGGATGGGCAAGCAGGCTGTTTTTGGCTTTGGAGGGACTAAAGTTGAGCTTTCAAGCTTTTTAACTCAACTTCTTTCTGAGAGAGTGGTTTGTCCTTTCTCCTTTTCTGTGTAGAATCTTCCTTACAGTTTGATATCAACTTTTAACTGCATAAATCACGGTTTTTAGTAAAAGGCCAAATAATCCTGGGTCAAAACATTACCCACAATTTTGGGTCAAACCAGCCTGTTCTAGCATCAGATAGGGGAAAAGTCACCACAACATCATATGCAAAAGGCTGTTTTCTGGTTTCGGAGGGATTGCATTTGAGCCATCAAGCTTTTTGACTCGGCTTCATTCTGGGAGAAGGTGGTTGTGAAGGTTGATGCAGAATATGCCATTTGTAGAAGTTCATTATGTACAAGCATGATCTTCTGTTGGAGATCAGTCACTAGCAGTTTTAATGAAGAGACCCATAAATCCTACCAAAAATCTAGGCAAGAACACCCACCATCTCTGAAGTGGTGAAACCGGTTCCTGTCCCTCACGATTATTTCCCGACCATAAATCCTTGAAATCAGCTTTATAACATAATGACAGTCTCTGCAAACTCTAAGGTTTTTCACAATTCTAATGGCTTCCTCTGGACCCAAGTGAATAAACCCGTAAGCAATAGCAAGCTTTTCACTGTGAACAGACAATGTGTTCTCCTTCTCTTCTTCTTCTATATCAAGCAAAACTTGTTCTGTATCCGGTGAATAGCCGCTTGTAGTCTTTAGCCGTGTTGATATCTCCCACAACTTCTTATAAATATTATTTGACTCAGGGTGGGACCAATCACCAGCAACAAATCGGTGAATAATCCCCTTTAGTTCTATCACACTTACCCCTGGCACCTTAGAAACACCTTTAGCTTTCATTCGATTCCTCACTTTTCTTGAATCATCCCATCGCTTTGCAGCAGCATATATATTCGAGAGAAGGATATAACTGTATAAGAAATAAATGATTACATAAAATTTTCTAATGAATAGTCTACCTACCCCTTGGTAAAGTAAATGATAGTAAAATTTTCAAGCTTAACCACATGGTTTTGCATGCATTCAATGAGATATTAAATCAATGTGATAAAAATTTTAAAACATCTCTAAATAATTCAAAACCCTTAAAGATGTAAGCCCTTTAACCTGTTTGATTGCTTCACATTAGGGCACTAACAACAATAAGTAAGTGATAGCTAAGAATCTATCTAATCAAAAAAGTAAGTACATTGGGTTGTTTGACTTCATAAAGTTGAATGGGTCAATGAAAATGTAGGAAATGGTTGGAAAGAGAGATATTGAATCTAAAAGGGAAGAATGGAAGTTTGTCAAATGTACAGGTCAAGGTGTATGTGATCATCTCAATTTAGAATTGACAATCTTCAATACAAAGCACATACCAAACTGAACAAACCCTTTTTTTCGAAACAAACATTCATTCCCTATTCAAGATCAGAAAACTGATACCAAAATCAAAAAGATGGTAGTGAGTGTTGCAAAAGATCTAAACTCATGCCATTCTTAGTTCAAAAATACTGGAGAGGTCACTCAGTAGTTTAACTTTTAATATAATCCAAGTATAAGAGAGAGTTGTTTTAGTATGGTATAACAAACAAATATTGTACTAAAGCATAAAATAAGAGTTGATACCGTCCACTATGTTGCGGTTGAAGATTGATCAAGTGTTTCCCCACTCTTTCACCCACCTGAGCATTCCCATAAATCCTGCATCCTCCGAGTATCGCTCCCCAAGCACTAGCATTGGGCTCCACAGGCATTGTCCCAATGAGCTCCATGGCCTCCTCCAATTGCCCAGCCCGAGCAAGAAGGTCAATGACACAACCATAATGCTCCACCCTGGGTGCAATCCCATAAGAGCTCCTCATGCAATCTAATATTCTCTGACCTTCCTCTATCATCCCAGCATGACGACAAGCACTAAGCACAGCTACAAAAGTTATATCATTTGGTGCCACCCCATCATTTTGCATCTTGTCAAAAAGTTGTAGGGCGACTTTGGCGTTACCGTGCATAGCCATGCCGGTTATAATGGTGTTCCAAGCAAGAACATCTTTGAATTCAATTGAATAAAAAACTTCACAAGCACGAGAAATACTACCACATTTAGCATACATGTCTACCAAGGAAGTACCAACTATGGAATTGATTTCGATTTTGTAATAATTGATGAAAGAATGCAAACGCGACCCATGATCCAAAGCACCCAAATGACCACATGCTGATAGTAGGCTGACCATTGTGGCTTCAGTTGGCTTTATGGCCAACCCTTGCATTTCATCAAATAAAGCAAGAGCTTCGTTTGACTTCCCGCTATGTGCATAACACGCTAACATGGCATTCCAAGACACAACATCTCTATGAGGCATTGTAGAGAACAGATCAAAAGCATCTTCCACATTCCCACATTTAACATAACCCGCCAACATTGAGTTCCAAGACACCACATTCCTCTTGGGCATATCATCAAACAGTCTCTTTGCATCTTCTATTCTCCCAAGAATCCCATAACCATTGATCATAGTGTTCCAAGAAATCACATCTCGAACCGCCATCCGATCAAATACTGCTTGTGCAAGCTCCATCTCACCAGATTTTACATACCCATCAACCATTGCATTCCAAGAAACGAAGTCCAATTCGGAGCACATATCAAACAACTTTTTTGCAGCATTCAAATCTTTCCCACTTGCATATAAATGAATCAATGAACTTTGAATGTAAGAATCGGATTCTAATCCACTTTTCACAACATGGGTATGGACTAGAATTCCATATTTGATCATTGACGACTCAGTGCAAGCTTTGATCACAAATGGGTAAGTGAAATTATTGGGTTTCAAGCCACTACAGAGCATTTTCTGGTACAATAAAAGCGATTGAAGAGGGTGTTTGGTTGAAGAGAAACCTCTAATGAGAGAATTGTAGAGCTCAACAGATGGGTTTTGCTGCTGAGCAAAGATTGTTTTGGCATAGTCTAAGTTTCCATGGGGTGAAACAGCACAAAATGACACCAATTTTGAGACTTCAAGTGGAGTCTCAAAGTTGTCTTCTTGTTTTATGATCTGAGCATGGATTTGTTTGAGGACTCTCATGTTCTTGCATTTATCTAAAAGGTATATTATAAGATTATGAGGCTTTGAAGCTAGATTGATGATGGTGTTTGGGTTCTTGAGAGCCATCATAGCTGTGCATTTATTCATCACGTTTATATACTTTCCTACTAGTATTCACTCGTGCTATGCACGGGGACAAATATTTTTTATCCATATATATTACTATTTTTTTTTTAATCATTTTGTTTCTCTTATATAAAATTTTTGATTTAACTCACTTTTTAGAAAATTAAGTTTTTATCTTTTAGTAATTTTTTTAATATTTTACATAGTTTTTAAAAATTTTCTAGATATACCAAATCTAGATACACTAAAAAAGTATAATATTTATATAATTTTTTTTATAAAAAAATTCACCAAAAAATAAATAAATAAATAAAAAATAAGAAAATTCAATACATTTTCGTATTTTGTTGTATTCAATAAATCTTTTAAAGATTTTTGTACAAATTTTATACCTTTTAAGTATATCAAGATTAAGTGGATCTAAAAATATAAAAATACGAATTGAAAACTCAAAAAACTGTTTTTGAAAATTTCAAACCAAATAGAATATTATTTGTAAATTTAAAAGTTGTGTAAAATTATAAAAAAAAAAATTCAAAATTATGAGTTTAATGCACAAATAACTTAATACTTGTTATGATTTTATAATATACATAAAATTAATTAATTTCCCCTTACTCCACCCAAAATAAATTTAGTTGTATTATGTGTAAAATTATTGATTTTATTTTTCATAACATAAAATAAAATTAACATGTATCGTTAATATAATGGTAAACTTGCATTATCTTATTGGTGGAACACTACAAATACCTATCAAAATATACTTTTAACCATCCTAAACTTTATTTTTTATTGAATTATTTATCCACTAAAATTATAAACAAAATAAAGTATTAAATTTAATATATTCTTGCAATCTAAGAAATTAAAGAAGTAATGAAAATAATTAAATTTTAATCTTAAATTAAAAACTATAAAGAAAAACAAAAGAATTGAAACCATATTTAATATGATAGAATTTTCATTTCAAAACATAATATTTCCAATTTTCAAGCCAAGTATGTACATATATATTTTGGATTTTGTAAAACAAAATAAAACATGAAAGATTAAATTTGGAGATTACAATTTTCTGCAATCTTTGTAGTCAAAATACAAAATCTCAAATGTTTGGAACAAAAAATAAATTATTAAAGAAAAAAAAAAAAGAAAAACCGAGACTTGCATTCGATGGCGGATTGTGGACTGCTGGCATTCACTGCTGATGAAGGAAGTTGATGAAGTATATGTATTTGCAGTAGTGGATTGTTAGAAGTAATGGTTTAAGGGGATATGAATAGATGGGTTGTTTTTTTTTTATATATCAATCTGTTGTAGGATAGTGAGAGAGTGGGATTGAAAGTGTTTGAGGGTAAGAGAGATTTGTTTGAAGTAGGAGAGTAACAGATTTGTTTGGATAGGTTTTTTTTTTTTTTTTTTTTTTTTTTTGTTGACAACTTTTTATGGATAGGAGTTGTGGATAGTGAAAGTCATTGAGGGTGAGGGACAAACGTACGGTAGGAGAGAAAGGTAGAGGGATAGGAGTTTTTATTGTTATGAAAGTCTTTGGGAGGGAAGAAAAAGAGCTATAAACTCAAAAGAGAGATGCCATGTATTTTATGAGAATTTTAGAATGGCATTTTGAAGCCATTTAAAACAACACTACATTCTATTATATATATAGTATAGATGGACTATTTGCCACGGAAACAAATTGCAAATATATATATATATATATATAGGTTCAATTACATTATGCCCCTTCAATTATTTGTGAATATAATCTTACCCCTAATTTATGGATCATACATTTTGACAATTTAGAATATCCCTTCAACTATGAAAATGCACCACTTTCACCCCTTTAGACCACTTCTTTTAAAAGGGATGTCATTGTATGAATTTTATAATTGAGAGTAGGGTTAAGCAGCGGATATATCGATCCGTCCAAACCGACCGAACCGAATCGATCTGCTGCATTTTGGATGGATTCATGATGACGAACGGACAGTTGCAGATCATTATTTTTTTCAATTCACCTAGTTTTGGACAGATGACGAATTTTAGGTTCTTTTGGTCGCAACTGAACCGCTAAACTGTGAGCACCCTTAGTAATTTGTAAAATTTTGTGTTTTCAATTCGTTTAGATATTCTATTTGTGTTTTCAATTGAAAAAGAGTTTAAATATTCTGTTAAAAAAAATTTCAACTTGAATATATTTTTTGAATTGAAAAAAAATAAATGTATTATTTATCTATAATTTTTGGATTTTAAATATGTGACAACCCTCACCTCTAATTTGTGCTAATCTATGATTAAGCATGATAAGTAATTGATCGGACTGAAATTCAGAATTGGTTGCATAAGTGTATTACCTTAATTGCATTTCTATCTGTTTGTCATTTGATTGATCTGTTCATGTTTTAAGTTTCGAACTGTAAATTGAAGGCCTTATCGGCGGCCGAATCTGAAATTAATTGATATTTTATGCTAATTAGAATTTATATGATTTTATGGTAGATTTAATTGAAATGCAATTTGGTATGATTAAATTAGATTAAATAAAGTTAAATTACATTAGTTCAAGTTTACTACAATTTTTCCATTGAGTGGCCAGTTCCTACAAAACTTGTTTGGGACTTAATTTATGTAATTGAGGCAACATTTCTTCAGCCATTCCCTTAGGCCAACCGAGTGAGAAAGGGAGAGTGAGAGAAATTGAGTTCTTCAACAAGAATTGACTTGAATTTTAGAAGAATTGAAGGGATTTTGCAAAATTGAACTAGCACACTTGAGATTCAAGACCAAGGTAAGGAATTCATCCTCTCAATTGTGAGTTTAAGTTGTATCTTGCATGGTTCATGGTAAATTGGTGATCTAATGTCAAGAATTAATTTAAGAGTTGAATTTAAGAGTGAATTCATGCATGCATGTACATATTCTTGCATTTTGAGGTTGTTCTTCATGAATTTCCATATGCATGTTCATATTTTGAATGTAGTCCATGAATTCACCATGTTCTTGAGCTAAAACTTGCATTTAGTCATAATTTGAAACATTAGAGTTCATGAGAACTCATGCATGTATAATTTTTGCATTGTTCTTCATGTTCTTGAATTTTGAGTTGAGATTGTATTCAATTGTCTCACTTTTGGGGCTTGATTTTATCAATTGATCTTCAAAACATGTCATATTGTTGGTTTTCAAGTGTTTTCCAGAAAATGGGCCCAAGAAGTTGAGTTTTGAGGTGTTGAATGCTTGGTTTGAGCTTGGGAGGCAAATCTGAAAATTTTAGATTTTGGCTTGCACGCTCGAGCGACCGTATTTTGTTCAGAGACCCGCTCGAGCGAAGGAATGCTCGCTCAAGCATAGATTGCAAGCTCTCAGATTTTTGGTGCGCGCAGATGCACGCTCGAGCGACGAGACCTACGCTCGGGCGAATGATGTGTCTCACGCTCGAGCGAGCATCGAGCGAGCGTCGAACGGAAATTTTCAACATCCAGCACTTTTTGCATTTTTACAGACCGCTCGAGCGAGGAAGTCCACGCTCGAGCGACCCCTCTGTTTTGGAAAGGTCGCTCAAGCGTGGACCGTAGAAAACCACACTTGAGCGAGACCCCTGTTTTCTGAAAAATTCTGAAAAGTGTTTTAAAGTGCATCTTTGCATCCTCATTCCATCCTAGGCATTCTTAGACCTAGTTTAAGGCATCTTAATGAGGATATTGATATAGGACCACACCGAGTCAAGATAAGGACTAAGTTGTTGATTCCCAAGTATGTAACTTAGTGTGTATTCGTTCTGTAACTGTGTAGGGTTGGCATCCGAGGACGCTCATTAGCTGTTTATAGCCCAGTGCTCTGTGAGTAACAATGTTGTAAAGACATGTTCAATGATGATTATTTCCTGAACAATTAACTGTACTGTTTTCTGAAGTGATACTGTTTACTGAATGAATGATGTCCTACTTATGAACTGTATTCGTGGCATCCATAGCAATTTAATGTACTGTTACTGTACTGTTACTGTCACAGAGATCTCTGTTGATTCCAATACTTGGAACCAATACTGTATACTGTTATGATGGCTATCAACTGACTGCTCGGTTTGTTAAGACCTACTGTACTGTTTGCTATTGGATGTACCACATGTAACTACTATAGTTTCTAAAGGACTGATATGATTGCTTAATGACTGAAAGGACATTTATTCTTAACCTCTTTACGCATTTGTTATTCACTGGGCTTTAGCTTACTGTTTATATTTATATGTAGGTGTTCAGGCACCGGATCGATGCTAGGAGTGTCGGGTTAGCTCTTGCTTTGTCAAGCCAACCATTGTGCCTCACTGTGAGGTTCCAAGTTGTCTCAAGCTAAGGCTGTTTTGGGGTGTCCCAGTTTCACCCTTTTGTCTCTGTTTGTAATAAACGTTGTGGACTTGTACTGTACAGTTATGGTGAAGGGATTAGGTTCCTAACCTAAAGGTTTTTATGTATCTGATTGTATATATGTTTTTGATTATGAATGTGGCTTGTTTATAAAAATCTTTTCGTATTCAGACTGTCACAGCTCATTGGACACCTCTTAATTACTGTTTTGGCTTCCGCTAGCCCCTTTATTCTGTACTACTGTCATTACTGTTAAGCAGGCCTTTGGTAATCACGGATTACTGGCCAGTTGCGATGCTTAAACCCATAGGGGCGGGTTTGGGTCGTGATAGAGTGGTATCAAAGTGATATCAACGCACGAGTTATACCACACACACGTGTCCAAGTGAGCTATAAGATGTCCTAGAAAAGTAAATAGAGCACTGCATGAGCATGAAAGTATGTGTGGCCATGACATGAATATATGTGCTAATGTGTTTAAGTAAGCAATTCCTATGTTTATTATTACTGTATTGCATATAGTGAAATGGACAATGCAAGGAATGCCGATGAAACAGAATCATCTGATGCCAGAATGACAAGATTAGAAAGAACAGTTGAACTGTTGACTGAGGCCTTGAGGCTATAACAGAACCAACAGCTCCCACCTCCTCCAGTTCAACCCGAGCAGAATGTTAATGATGATATAATTGCTCTAACACAGAAGTTCAGTAAAATGAAACCACCATCCTTTTAGGGAGGCCTTGAACCGTTAAAGGCCGAAGCATGGGTTCTAGAAACAGAGAAATTATTTGAAGTGTTTCCGTGTTCCGAAGCACACAAGGTATTACTGGCTACCCTTACTTTACAAGAAGAGGCCAGAAGGTAGTGGATGCTTGTTCGCGACACCAATACTGTCATGACTTGGGCTCAATTTAAGGAGTCCTTCTTTGAAAAGTATTTCCCTCAGTGTGTCAGGGATCGGAAAGTGACTGAGTTTGAACAGTTGAAACAGGGTACCATGTCGGTAGCAGAGTATGAATCAAAGTTTACTGAACTCGCCAGATATGCACCACACATGGTGGACACTGATTACAAAAAGACCAAAAAATTTGAAGGCAGCCTTAATGTAGAGATACTTGACAGAATCAATGTGCTGAAGTTACTGAAATATGTGGATGTTCTTGACTGGGCAATAATAACTGAGTCGAACATCGAGGCATTAAAACAGACCGAAACACCAACGACTGAATGGTGTGGTAAGAGACGGGGTTTTAAGTTTAAGAAAGGTCGAAATAACTCATCGAATAAGAAACAAAATACAGGGTCAACGACCAGTTCAAGCCAAGGAAGTGGTTCCATACCACCCTGCTCCAAATGTGGGAAAAGACATAAAGGGGTTTGTTATAAAATTTCTGGTGCTTGTTACAGGTGTGGCAAGGTAGGCCACATGGTTAAAGATTGCCCTTCCACATCTCAAGGCAATAGTAAAGCTGCAGCTAACGTCGCAACGTCAATTGCTCCACCGAAACCCAACCCCAAAACTACCGAAAATGAGCCTCTAAGGCAAGGCCGAGTGTTCGCACTTGTACCAGGAGATGTGCAGAATACCGAGACCGTTGCGTCAGGTATACTCTCATTCTGTACTTAAAATGCTTATGTTCTAATTGATTCAGGGTCTACACATTCATATGTCTCGCATGCTTTTTCGCGAAAACTAAATAGACCACTGGAACCCATGAATTATTTGTTAGCTGTATCTTCACCTATTGGGGGATCCATGACTTATTCTTATATGTACCCTGCATGTGAAATTATTGTTGGGATGTGTATTTGTATATTGATTTATTGCCATTGAATATCGATCATTTCGATGTGATATTGGGAATGGACTGGTTAACAAAGTATCATGCTACCATAGACTGTGTAACAAAACAAGTTATTTTCCGTCCACCTGGATTGCTTGAATTTGTATTTAACGAAGTGTAGACACCCCATTTTTGACCTTCCTCAAGACTCGGACGTCATCGTTTGAACACTTGGTGATCATCCATGTTCGTGTTCATTTTGAGATCTCGAAGGACTCGGCTACGCGCCTTGCCTTAGGATCTCTCGACTTGACTGTTTTGTGCTTGGTTATGGACCAAGGACTTGTGGTTTTTGCACCTAAGGGTAGGAAGTGGCTTGTTAGCCATCCCTTAAATCCACCGGCCGTGGCATGAAGCCACCGACCTTGCTTTTTGTCTACCGACCAATTGTTGGTCGGTCGGCACGGATATCTGGTCGTTCGGCCATTTATTTAGCTGATTGTCTCTTTTTTTGGCCAGTACCTCCTTTTTGCCTTTTTCAGGAATTGTGCATGCCAGCTGTGCCAGCTAGAGTGCACAGACCAATCCTCCATACACGTATATGGAGGATTTGCACCCTTTGCTCTAGCTTCTTGAGGAAGCTTGACCCTTTGTCATAGCTTCCTCAAGAAGCTTGGACCTTTGTCTTGGCTTCCTCAAGAAGCCTTGACCCCTTTGCTTTAGCTTCTTCAAGAAGCTTGCCCCCCTTGACCCCTTTTGTTTAGCTTCTCTAAGAAGCTTAAGCCTTTGTCTTGCTTTATAAAAGAAGGCCTATCTTCTCCTTTGAAGAGGTTCAGCAAATCAGAGATATATATGGCATATACACCACTCTTTCTCTATATCTCCCTTTCTCTCTACATTTGTGTGTGTTAAAGTGTCCAAAAGTGAGTTTTGTTCTTAGTTTTACACTAAGACACCCAGTGTTATACCATACCTTGGTTATTGAGGTGTTGAGAGGCTGTTCTTGGAGCTTTTGAGTTGGTTTTGATCAGAAAAGGGGGCTGGAGTTTTGGTTCTTGAAGTGTTCTTCAAGGGTGAGCATTATTGCTTTATATTTTCTATTCTTGCACTAGCTTTTAACCTACTTTGCATGCTGTTTTGAGCTTTGTGTATAACTAATAAAAGTTTTAATTTTTCATGTTTAAGATGTTTCATTAAGGTCATTTTTGTGTTTGGGGTCGACCTCCCCCTCTTAGGCCTTGTTTGGCCTCTTTTGTGCCTTCTTTGTTGAGCTTTGGGAACTTTCGTGTATTGGCCTTCCCGCCACTGAAATCCAGAGGATTTTCAATGGTGGTGAAGGGGTTTTGAGGTCTTGCATAGGGGAGGGACACCCCTCTCCGTTTGTGTCTCATTTGCTTGTGTTTTGGCTCATAAGGGAAGCATGCATGCCTAGCTTTGTTTGGCTTTATTTCAGAGGCTGTTTGGTGTTTATCTAGCATGTTTTATCTCTGTTCCATGTTGGTTCGTCGACCCCTTGCATGCACCCTACACTTGCCTTACATTCCTCTATTTTACCTAGAGATGCATCTTGCATTTGGATCACCATGCTTGCATGTTTTGGCTTAGCTTTGTGAAGTTTTTGGTCATGTTTTATCATGTTCAAGCTCTGTTGGGTGTTGATTAGGTCATGCTTTCCATACTTTGTATAGCCTCTTTGCATTTTAACTTGTTAGCTTCGGGTGTGTGAGTCTTTAGCATGCATTACTTAGGCTATTTCAGTGATTTGGAATCACTTATCATGCCATTTCAATCCATGTTTTATGCTTACATGCTTGCATTTGATTACCCTTTCAATGCCTTGAAGAGTTGTGGTCCTATGCTCCATGTTTGAGTCCTTGGTGTATGTCTTTTTGTTCAAGTCCTTGGACTGCCATATCAGTGGGTTTTGGGGTGTATTTTGACGCATTAAAACTCTGTTTTTGGTTGCATAATCCATGCCATGTGTGGTCATGATAGTTGTAGTGGAATGCTCCCTTTTATGCCTTAGTTTTAGGCCCATTGGTGTGCATATTTGCATGAGCATTTGTCCATCATTTCCGTCACTTTTGGCCACTGTTTATGGCAAGGCTGAGGTCTGCCCTTTGCGGTTTAAGTCCACCATTGCATGTTCGTCACACGTTTGTTACGTATTTGGTTCATTATGTGTTGGCACATGCTAGTTCCATTGCATATTTTTCCATGTTTGCTACATTGCATTTTGCATGCTTGGCATATTGCATATTTGCATGTATAGGTTGCATTGCATTTGGTATGTTTTGCTATGTAGCCTCATATTGCATACTTGATGTCATTCTGTACACTTGAGCCATATTGCATACATACATTGCATTATGTTTGGTTTGGGGTGTCAAACCAAACATGGAGAATGAGGTGTGCTTGTACTTAAAGTGACGAAACACGTCTCAATCCTCAGTCGCCGACGCCCTTGATCTCAACATGATAGGGCATGAAGCATTCACTCGTTTGTTGCATTCATTTACATTGATTTGCAAGCTTGGTGCCTTTGGCCATCATGCATCGAAATGCGTGGTTGGTGGCCCGAGGACTGAGGGCCACACTCCCTTAAGTCTATTGAATGATAGGAAAAATGGCCATGCACACATTGCTTTGAAATTTCCTTGCCATGCACTGTCTATCCTCTGTTGCTGTCAAAATAGGATTCTGCAAGAAGATTTGGCCGACCGACTACATACAGTGCCGATCGATCAAAAATATCTAGCCAATGGCTTCACAACTGGTCGATGACCATTTATCAATGGCCGGTGGATCTTTTACCATGACTCCATCTTGACGTCCAGAAGATGATCGACCTCCTTCGGCGTTCGAGTGTTGGTTTTGAATCTGGTGACGAAGGCTTTCGCTAGTTGCTGCCACCCCTCTATACTCCCTTCTGGAAGCCTTTCGAACCACTTCAGGCTCAGTTCTCCCAAGCTTGCTGGGAATATAAGGCACATCAAGGCGTCATTGCGCCGGTGGCCAGCCATTACTTGCCGGTAATGACTCACGTGCATGTACGGATCTGTTTTGCCGTCGTACAAGGTGAACTTAGGCTGGTGGAATCCGGCAGGGAGTAGTGTACTCTCGATCTCCGGAGACAACGGCGTGGCTATAAGTCTCGCCAGCTCTTTGTCCATTGGCGCATGGGCCATCACTCTGGGCGCTGACATCGCTACTTCTTCGCTACAGTGAACGGGGGCGCTCAATCTCTGCCACGCCGGCACTCTCTAAGCCTCTCAACGGTGCGCCCTCTCCTCCAATACATCCCTCAGGTCTCTGGAATGGGTGGAGAAAAAGTATCGTGACGTCGGAGAATGGCATGAGGGACGGTATGTTCTGTCTCGAGTGAGGGATCTGCCCTCCCTTCGGTCAGAATCTCCAACCCCATAGTTCCTGGTGATGGAGAGAGAGTGGGTCCTCTCCTGGCGGCGACTGCTAAAACGAGGGGACGGGGTGCGCTCACTGAGGTTGCCCTCTCCAGCAACACCCTTTCCCTTAATCTGACGTTTCAGCATCTCCATCTCCGCCGTCATCCTGCGAATGAGGGCATCTTGGTCTTTGAGTTTGTGCTCTAGGTGCTGCGCACTGGACTCTTCGAGCGATCAGTACTCCTTCCGCGTTTGTCTCGCGCACCTCGCGAAGAGGTTTCTAGGCCCGCCATGGCTGGAACATTCGGGGGGCCTTCTCTCCGTCGGACAGACTCTGGTGTGACGCCATCGACGACGGACAGTGGAGTTTCGTCGTTGTTGGCCATGGAGATGGTTCAAGAAGCTTGAAAAACAAGGTTTAAGTATCAAAGAACTTCCCACAGACGGCGCCAATTGTACGGGGGCGAAATATCCTTTGATTTCCGTACTCCTTGGAGTTCAAGCTTCACGTGACGGCGCCTAACTTGACAACACAGAGAACGGTGAGCTGTCAGGCGGTAGTGTGCCTGATAGACCCTCCGACGATCAAGTCAAATCACTTGAGGAAGAAGGAGGCTATTCGAGAGAGAGAGAGAATGTTTCAGATAGCGCAAGTTGCTTACCCCTAACGTTCCTCTGCCACTCCTATTTCTAGGCTGGCCATGCAACCTCAAGATTGCGCGCGCACTACCTCTGCTGTCTTTCCCTGGACAGGTGGCAGTGCTCGCCTCTCACCACCTTACGCGTGTAAAGGCCTAGTCCTCCAACCAGTACACGCAGAACTGCCCAATGGTATTGACGCGTGCTTGGAGCAGATGTCCTCCCCCTCACACCATTGGCCCAGGTGGCACACTTAACCGGAGTACCATGACCGGCCTGTTGCCCGAGAAAAATTGCCACCACAAGCAACATATCCAAGCTACGTCTCGCCGACCTATCCGAAGGTCTGATTTTCATGCCCGAGCTGCGCGTGACCGACCCATCCTGGCTGACTGGCCGTGAGGCTTGCCGGCCTTCACCTCGTCCTCAGTCTAGCCCAGGCTACCCATAGCTCGGTCTTTCCACTCGACTGCGTGCCCTGCCGAATCTCTACAAGTCACAGCTCGGCCAGGCCTTAGTTCATGCCTGGTCGGTCAATCTCTTTGGTCGTACAGGTCAGGCCGACGGGCCATGTCAGGAGAGAAGTCAACTCGACGCCTAACGGTCCGTCGCGACCCACGTTATCGTAGATCGGCCGTACTAGCCGGTGCAAATCTTCCCTCTCAGTACCCAAGTTCCCGAGCCGAGGCAACTTTGGTGATGACGGACATGTGGCCTTAGGCAACGAGTCAGGGTTTCCTAAATTCCCACAAAACAAAATATTTAGGTGGCGACTCTGTATCTAGTAAAGCAGTCCATGTTTGATACTTCTTTCTAAAAATCTGTTTTCAAAACGATTTGCCTGATTTGGACTCTTTGATGATTCATCGGTCTTTCATTACACTCTGCGGATTAGATACAGGACCGTGACATTGAGTCTTGAACTGTAGTGAGCCCAAACGAACACAACGGGATTTCCCTCCCAGGACGTTCGGGGACGTCTACACAGAGTTGGAGTAGTACCTCCCTGTACCTGATTTCATCCATGAAAGCATTTAAACTAATTAGAAAGGGGTGTAAAGGGTATCTATGTTGTATATTGACTGTACCTACTGATGTTAAAGCTAATGTGGACAGTATTCCTATAGTCAGAGAATTTCCTGATGTTTTTCTAGATGATTTGCCAGGGGATTTGATTGACAGGGATATTGAGTTCACCATTGATGTGATTCTGGGTACACAGCCAGTTTCCAAGGCTCCGTACAGAATGGCACCTACCGAACTGAAAGAATTAAAAATTCAGCTGCAAGAACTGTTGGATAAGAAGTTCATCAGGCCTAGTACTTTGCCATGGGGTGCTCCAGTTTTGTTTGTGAAAAAGAAAGACGGCTCATTAAGACTCTGTATTGACTACCGTGAACTGAACAAGGTAACAGTGAAAAACAAATACCCATTGCCTCGTATTGATGATTTATTTGACCAGGTGCTCAAGTCTTTTCAAAAATTGACCTTAGATCCGGATACCACCAGCTGAAAGTCAAACCAGAGGACATTGAAAAGACTGATTTTCAAACGAGGTATGGACATTACGAATTCCTTGTTATGCCTTTCGGAGTTACTAATACACCTGCTGCATTTATGGACCTTATAAATGAATTTTCAAACCATTCCTCGATGAATTTGTAGTTGTTTTCATAGATGACATTTTGATTTATTCCAAAAGCACGGAAGAACATGAACATCATTTGAATATTGCCTTACAGACCTTAAGAGAACAGAAACTGTATGCAAAACTAACGAAGTGTGAATTTTGGCTAGACAATGTAATGTTTTTGGGACATGTGATCAGTAAGGATGGCATTTCAGTTGACCCACAGAAGATTGAAGCAGTAGTGAATTGGCCCAGACCGTCTAATGTTACTAAAGTCCGAAATTTCTTAGGCTTAGCTGGATACTACAGAAGATTTGTGAAGGACTTCTCCAAAATTACCCTACTGATGACTTAGTTGGCTCAAAAAAGGATATCATTTGACTGGACCGACCAGAGAGAATCAGCTTTTCAAGAGTTAAAGACTCGACTTGTGACTGCACCGATTTTTACCCAACCCTCAGGTACGGACGGATTTACCATATTTAGTGATGCTTTTTATAAGGGTTTGGGATGTGTCTTAATGCAGAATGGTAAAGTTATTGCATATGCTTCCCGACAACTGAGACCGCATGAGAAAAATTATCTGACCCACGACTTGGAACTTGCTGCAGTAGTGTTTGCATTGAAAATTTGGCGTCACTATCTTTATGAGGCAACATGTGAGGTGTACACAGACCACAAGAGTTTGAAATACTTCTTCACACAGAAAGAACTGAATATGAGACAGCGGAGATAGTTAGAACTGATAAAAGATTATGACTTGCAAATTTTGTACCATCTGGAGAAAGCTAACACCGTTGTTGATGCACTGAGTCGGAAATCAGTTGGAAATTTAGCCTGTTTACTCATCGGGCAGAAAGAATTGCTATGTGACCTTGAAAAATTTGAAGTTGAGATTGTTTTGCGGGAATAATGTGGAACCTTAGCCGCTATTTTTGCTCAACCGGCACTGATTGAGGAGATTAAAGAGAAACAGCAACAGGATGACTTTTTGAAAAAGGTCATTGATGAACGGGAGTCCAAACCGAGGCCGGACTTTAAATTTGAAAACAATGTGTTAAAATTTCAGGGAAGGTTGTGTGTACCGAATGATTCTGAACTGAAAAGACGAATTCTGCAAGAGGGCCACAATTCGAAACTGTCTATCCATCCAGGAAATACGAAAATGTACCAAGACTTGAAACTGAATTTCTAGTGGTCGAGAATGAAGAAAAAGATTGCTGACTTTGTATCGAAATGTTTTCATTGCCAACAATTTAAAACTGAACATCAACGACCCGCAGGCTTACTGCAGCCCTTACCAATACCGGAGTGGAAATGGGAACATATCACTATGGATTTCATTGTTGGTTTACCTCGCTCCAGTAAAGGTATGGACTCAATTTGGGTTATTGTTGATAGATTGACTAAATCTGCTCACTTCTTACCTGTCAAAACAATCTATAATGCGGACAAATTGGCTACAATTTATATTAATGAGATTATTAGATTGCATGGAGTACCTGTATCTATTGTTTCTGACAGGGACTCGAAGTTTACATCGAGATTTTGGCAAAGTCTGCAAACTGCATTGGGTACTGAACTGAGACTGAGTAGTGCATATCATCCTTAGACAGATGGTCAATCAGAAAGAACCATTCAAACTCTAGAAGATTTACCGCAGATGTGTGTTCTTGATTTCCAAGGAAATTGGGAAAGCCATTTACCTTTAGCTGAGTTTGCCTACAACAACAGTTTTCACTCGAGCATTGGTATGGCGCCATTCGAGGCTTTGTATGGCAGAAAATGCCGATCTCCTATTTGCTGGGCAGAAGTTGGAGATGGGCCTTTGCTTGGGCCCGAAATTGTACATGAGACTACTGAAAAAGTGAAACTGATTCAACAGAAATTGAAAACCGCGCAAAGCCGACAGAAAAGTTATGCAGATGTCCGAAGGCGAGACAGGGAATATGAAGTGGGTGATCATGTTTTTGTTAAAGTGACACCAATGAAAGGGCAGACTCGTTTTGGAGTCAAGTGTAAGCTAGCGCTGAGATATGTCGGACCGTATGAAATCATTAAGAAGATTAATCCAGTGGCGTATCAAGTAGTGTTTCCTCCTGAAATGGAGCATATGCATAATGTCTTCTATATTTCAATGTTGAGGGATTATCTTCGGGATCCCTTCCATGTTATTGAGCCTACCCGTGTAGTGCTAAGTGATGACTACACTTATGAAGAACGGCTTATTCAGATTGTAAATCGACGAATCAAGAAGTTAAGAAATAAAGAGATTCCGTTAGTGAAAGTGGACTGGCAAAACCATGGTGGCGTTTATGCCACTTGGGAAAGGGAAGATGATATGTTGAAGAGATATCCTGAACTGTTCCCTCTGGATCCAATATTCTTCCAGAATGAAGGTAATCTGAGTTTAGAGGACCAAACTCTTTTTAAGGAGGGAAGACTGTGACAACCCTCACTTCTAATTTGTGCTAATCTATGATTAAGCATGATAAGTAATTGATCAGACTGAAATTCAGAATTGATTGCATAAGTGTATTACCTTAATTGCATTTCTATCTATTTGTCATTTGATTGATCTGTTCATGTTTTAAGTTTCGAACTGTAAATTGAAGGCCTTATCGGCGGCCGAATCTGAAATTGATTGGTATTTTATGCTAATTAGAATTTATGTGATTTTATGGTAGATTTAATTGAAATGCGATTTGGTATGATTAAATTAGATTAAATAAAGTTAAATTACATTAGTTCAAGTTTACTACAATTTTGCCATTCAGTGGCCATTTCCTACAAAACTTGTTTGGGACTTAATTTATGTAATTGAGGCAACATTCCTTCAGCCATTCCCTTAGGCCAACCGAGTGAGAAAGGGAGAGTGAGAGAAATTGAGTTCTTCAACAAGAATTAACTTGAATTTTAGAAGAATTGAAGGGATTTTGCAAAATTGAACTAGCACACTTGAGATTCAAGACCTAGGTAAGGAATTCATCCTCTCAATTGTGAGTTTAAGTTGTATCTTGCATGGTTCATGGTAAATTGGTGATCTAATGTCAAGAATTAATTTAAGAGTTGAATTTGAGAGTGAATTCATGCATGCATGTACATATTCTTGCATGTTAAGGTTGTTCTTCATGAATTTCCACATGCATGTTCATATTTTGAATGTAGACCATGAATTCACCATGTTCTTGAGCTAAAACTTGCATATGGCCATAATTTGAAACATTAGAGTTCATGAGAACTCATGCATGTATAATTTGTGCATTGTTCTTCATGTTCTTGAATTTTGAGTTGAAATTGTATTCAATTGTCTCAATTTTGGGGCTTGATTTTATCAATTGATCTTCAAAACATGTCATATTGTTGGTTTTCAAGTGTTTTCCAGAAAATGGGCCCAAGAAGTTGAGTTTTGAGGTGTTGAATGCTTAGTTTGAGCTTGGCAGGCAAATATGGAAATTCTAGATTTTGGCTTCCACGCTCGAGCGAAAGATTCCACGCTCGAGTGACCGTATTTTGTTTAGAGATCCGCTCGAGCGAAGGAATGCTCGCTCGAGTGTAGATTGCAAGCTCTCAGATTTTTGGTGCGCGCAGACGCACGCTCGAGCGACGAGACCTACGCTCAGGCGAATGATGTGTCTCACGCTCGAGTGAGCATCGAGTGAGTGTCGAGCGGAGATTTTCAACATCCAACACTTTTTGCATTTTTACAAACTGCTCGAGCGAGGAAGTCCACGCTCGAGCGACCCCTTTGTTTTGGAAAGGTCGCTCGAGCGTAGAAAGCCATGCTCGAGCAAGACCCCTGTTTTCTAAAAAATTCTGAAAAGTGTTTAAAGTGCATCTTTGCATCCTCATTCCATCCTAAGCATTCCTAGACCTAGTTTAAGGCATCTTAATGAGGATATTGATATAGAACAACACCGAGTCAAGATAAGGACTAAGTTGTTGATTCTCAAGTGTGTAACTTAGTGTGTGTTCGTTCTGTAACTGTGTAGGGTTGGCATTCGAGGACGCTCATTAGCTGCTTATAGCCCAGTGCTCTGTGAGTAACAATGTTGTAAAGATATATTTAATGATGATTATTTCCTGAACAATTAACTATACTATTTTCTAAAGTGATACTGTTTACTGAATGAATGATGTCCTACTTATGAACTGTATTCGTGGCATCCGTAGCAATTTACTGTACTGTTACTGTACTGCTACTGTCACAGAGATCTCTGTCGATTCCAATACTTGGAACCAATACTGTATACTGTTATGATGGCCATCAACTGGCTGTCCGGTCTGTTAAGACCTACTGTACTGTTTGCTATTGGATGTACCACATATAACTGCTATAGTTTCTAAAGGATTGATATGATTGCTTAATGACTGAAAGGACATTCATTCTTAACCTCTTTACGCATTTGTTATTCACTGGGCTTTAGCTTACTGTTTATATTTATATGTAGGTGTTCAGGCACCGGATCGATGCTAGGAGCGTCGGGTTAGCTCTCGCTTTGTCAAGCCAACCATTGTGCCTCACTGTGAGGTTCCAAGTTGTCTCAAGCTAAGGCTGTTTTAGGGTGTCCCAGTTTCACCCTTTTGTCTCTGTTTGTAATAAACGTTGTGGACTTTCACTATACAGTTATGGTGAAGGGATTAGGTCCCCAACTTAAAGATTTTTATGTATCTGATTGTATATATGTTTTTGATTATGAATGTGGCTTGTTTATAAAAATCTTTTCGTATTCAGACTGTCACAGCTCATTGGACACCTCTTAATTACTGTTTTGGCTTCCACCAGCCCTTTACTCTATATTACTGTCATTACTGTTAAGCAGGCCTTCGGTAATCACGGATTACTGGCCGGTTGCGATGCTTAAACCCATAGGGGCGGGTTTGGGTCGTGACAAAATCTAAATCTAAAAATAATAAAGGACGAATTACACTAAAGGTCCTATAGTTTAGGACTTGTGTCACTTTGGTCCCTGACTTTTCAATTTTGACACATTTGACCCTGAATTTTGATTTTTATTTCAAATAAGGACAATTGAATATAACATTACTCAATTTCAAGGGCAAAATCGTCAATTTGATAAAATATAAACTAATTTGACAAAAATAAATGTCAAAAAATATTTTTAAGTTTTTAAAAATTATTTCTACCCACCCCACCAATGATAAATTATGTAAAATTGATAAATATTTTATACATCTATTTATTTATTTTTCTACCAAATTAATTTGTATTATATGTTTAGATGATGATCATGTAATGCGTGATTGTTTTTATTTTCATTAATTTAGTTTCTATTTTTTCAAAAATTAAATATGGCGACAACTTTGATATCATTATTAAATCAATCCATTAAATCAAAAAATTCAAAACTAAAAATATTTCATAAATTAAATATATTGATTACACATTAAAAGACTAGCAACCACCCATTACATGATCATCATCCAAACACAAAATAAAAATTAATTTGGTAAAAAAAAATGTGTAAAAGATTTATCAATTTTACATAATTTTATTTTTGGTGAGTAGAAATAATTTTTAAAAATTCAAAAATATGTTTTTGACATTTATTTTTGTTAAATTAGTTTATATTTTATCAAATTGATGACTTTGCCATTGAAATTGAGCAATGGTATCTTCAATTGTCCTTATTTGGAACAAGATTCAAAATTTAGAGGTACATGTGTCATAATTGAAAAGTCAAGAACCAAAGTGATACAAGTCCTAAACTATAGGATCTGTTAGTGTAATTCACCCAATAATAAATAAAAAAGATGATATATGCTGGTTGGTTTTTGTTTTCAAAAATAGATATAGATGTAACAATACAGAAGTATACAATCTCTACTACTGCTTTGTTCATGGTTTGGTGGTTTGAATTATTTTTATATTTTAAGAATCACAGATTGTAATACTTTATGTGGATGATGCATGTTGTGATTGTAATATGTGAATGAGGCATGCAGTGATTGTAATATTCTAAAATTTTAAACTTTATTTCTTTAGATGAGACATGCAGTGATTATAATACTTTTTTAAATTATTAACTATAATACTTTTTTTTTTGTTGAGGAAGTGCACAAGTTGAATTATGTTGAAAATTTATAAAATTTTAAAAGGCTAAACTGATTCGTATCCATCCGTCAATCCGCTCAATCCACATCCGCCAGATTGGCGGATAGATACGGATTGATTTTTTTCAATTTGCCAATCTGGCGAACGGATGGCAGATTAGAACTTCTATGGCCGTAATCAACCCGCTCCCACCCTTAATTGAGAGGTCATTCATCACCCAAAATTTTTGATTTGGTTTTCTGAAATTTTTTTGTAACGCCCCAAAAATTGGGCAATGTATTTCTATTTATGCTTCAAAACCCACCTGATAGACAAACACATATATATAGCTAACTATTCCATATATCCATTTACATTAAATTCCAAATACCAAATACATGTTATTCACATCTCAATGCCCTAGTTCTAATCCCAAACATATATTTTACAACAAGTATGAAATAGAAGCCGAACAGATAATAAGTGCTCTATAGGCTTACAAATTTATCCAAGAACATTCTTAGTTACAGAAAATGGAGTTTCAACTTAACGCAAATACAGCCCTGGGCTTACATTCAACAAATAACAATAAAACAAAAATAAAACCTCAGCTCCGAGTCATCCCAAGTCAATGCCTTGGCGGAGGCATAGCACTTATACCTGAAATGGTTTCTCTTATAGGGTGAGCCACAACCCAGTAGAGATATACTACACAACATATGGACCATAACAAGACTAAGGAGGAGTATGCTCATGCCATGCTCATGATAAAACAGTTTATCTCTCTTTTTGTAAAGCATGCAATGCTGAGATGTAACAACAGATATAAAACTACTTCCATTTTAAACCATATCTGTTACATGAATACAGGCTCTGTGAATCTCTATGTGAGTGTCTGCAAGTAGGCCCTAATGCACTACTATTGTCATTTTTACCAATAAACTGGAAGGCTCGACACCTAACTGCGCGGTTCTATACCCCCTACCTAGATTCACCAAGTATTCATCTTTTCGCAAACAGACACATTTCCAAACATTTCTCAAAAATAGATACATTTCCAATGAAATGAATGTAATGCAATGTCTAATGCAACAAATGAGAAATGTGGTTCAATTTACCTAAGTCTCGTGCATTTCTACAACAATCATGGCTATCTTCCACTGATAGCCCAAAACAGATATTTCTAAACAGATATTTAAACAATTAAATTCCAAAAATCTTGATAAATACAATCTATTTCACATCTCATTAAAGAGGAACAACTACACTAGTTTTCATATCACAATCATGCCCGGTAACCTCTCAAGGTCCATTTTTAACCGTGTCGGTTTTATTCCAACAGATACATTAAGCAACATAATACTGTTAATGCCCAAGAAAACATCATTTTCTTTCCAAACTCATTCTCCAAGAATTATTTGACTATGACATCCTATTTTGGTCAAAAGCCCCAAAATTTAAATATAATTCCTTTATTTTCTTTAAAAATGCTCTTTTGGTCGCAAACCGGTAAAAATTTCAAAACCGATTGAGTCGAAATCTGTTTTTGTTCAATTTAAAATGTAGCTCTTTCATAATCTCACAAACATGTTTCAAGTTTACACTTTCGCAATTTGGGCATCAACTTTTTATTTTTCTCAAAATTTCCATTTTAAGCAAATAAATCACAATTTTTTCAAAAATTCTAATTATATTATATACAACTCTAAACTCCATATAATCAAGTAAAAGTACATAAAGAAGTGTAGGAAAAATCCCGACCTCGAGCCAAGAAGCTTTCAAATTTTTTTGGCAAAAAGGAGATGCAGAAGAGTAGATCTGGAAGACACATTTTATCCAATCATGAATTCGAGACTACCATTGCGAAGATCACAATGAGCTCTCTAACTTTCATTTACAACACTTTTGTAAAATCTCAATCTAAAGACTCCCACTTTAAGCTTAAAGCTTGAGCAACCATGAAAAATAAATAAAGAGGGGTAAATTACATTTACCTCCCCTGAGGTTTCTGACAAATACAGGGACCTCCCCTGTGGTTTGAATAATTACAATAACCTCCCCTACTTTACCTGATAATATCAAGATTCCCCCAAACCATGACTGCTATTAAAAGATCTAACAGAGAGTGCTGATGTCACTGATTATAAATTATGAAATGTCAAAAATACCCTCACTACCTTCTAATTCATCCAAGTTCTACAGCTTCACTGCCTTCTAATTCACCTTCTGCTCCTGCAGCACCATTGCCATTCACCATTGCAGCACCTCCCACAAAATCAGAAATATACATAAAGGTATATATATGCAAGATATTTATGTATATATATATGTGTGTCATATATATTAATTCAATTCTCAATTTTTTTTTCATTCAAACAAACATATATATATATATATATGTGTGTATGTGTGTGCGCGCGCGCGTGTGTGTGAGATATATATTGATTCAATTCTTTGTTTTTTTGTTTTTTTTTTCATTGAAACAAACATATATATGTGTGTGTGTGTGTGTGTGTGTGTAAGATATATATTGATTCAATTCTCTATTTTATGTTTGATATATATACATATATATTGATTCAATTCTCTGTTATTTTTTTATTTATTATTATTTAATCAAACATATATAAATACATAAAGATATATATATGTGAGATATTTATGTATATATATGTGTGTGTGATATATATATATATATTAATTCAATTCTCTGTTTTTTTTATTCAATCAAACATATATATATATATATATATATATATATATATATTACGTAAATGACCAAACCCACCACACAAATCTGTTAAACAACTCACCCTTTTTTTGTCCTCCTCTTTCTCTTACTCCTCTTCTTCTTCTTTTTTCTGATTGAAACCCATATATATATTGTTGGAAAAATAGTTTAATATAGGCATATTTTTTAGCCCAAATTTGAGTGGGCCCCAAACGTCTTTTGGGGTGGGTCCGAAGAGGTGAAGTGTTCCTTGCCGCGTGGCAAGTCACACGGTGAAGACGGAACGTCAAAAATATTTATGAGTGAATGGGAAGTTGACGTCATTTTTGGGTCTAACATTAATTTTTTCAACAAAGTTCATTTGAATTTTTTCAATAAAAATTATTGTGAGAATTTAATTTAATATTAAACTCAAATTTTAGGTTCTTGAGTGGTTTTCTAAAATTTGTAATTATGAAAATTTAATTTAATTCTAAATTCAGATTTTAGGTTCCTAAGTGGTTTCCTAAAGTTTGTACCTCTTCCTTTATTTATTAAACTATTTTAATAGTTTAATATATATATCAAATGGTTTAATAATAAAGGTCCAACAATTACTTTAACTGCTCTCCAACGAATCACTTTTCAAATTGGTTGAAAATTTGTTCTTACCAACGGTACCTTTTTTCAAACATTTTGAAAAAGAGTTCAAGCAACGGTTCAAATTTATTGTGCACCTTTTTACTACTTTTTGGAACCTGTTCGGGGCAGAGTTTTTTGCCTATATATAGCCTTAAATCCCGCAATCCCGGGACTCCGAAATTCAGTCTGATTATTGTCTTTTTGCTGTCTTAAATTCTGTATTTTTTGCATTATTCTTCATATTAGTTTTAGTATAAATTTCAGAGAGTTAGAACACAGGTTTGGTTCGCCGAACAAATTGTTTGGAGTACTACTACAATTTGTGAAGATCATTGTATGCTGGGAGATAGACGCCATTCAACCGTAAGTACCGTAGCGGGGCGAATCTGTCTTAAGGACAGAGTGTCACACACTCGACTTGGTCTTTGAATTATTAATTCGGTTCTACAAAATAAATACTGTAAGTTTTATTTTATTTTGTTTGAATTGTTTCAAATTATTTTATTTACACAGAAGATTGTTCCAACAATCTTAAGATAGATTCGAATTATTCTGTTTACAAAATTTTTCATTTGTTTCCTTTTCTCTTTCTTCTTTTAAGAAAATTATTTTCTGTGGATTTACAAAATAATATTCTGATTGAAAAAATAAATAGTGATTATATGCTATTTGATAGATAGTAGTAATATACTGTTTATTTTCTTTGACAACTAGTAGTATGATACTGGTGCCATTAATAATTCAGAATATATTTTTGTGGAATTTTTTCAGAAATTAATTTTGGGTTTTTAGAAATTATTTTCTGAGTTTTCATTAATTAAAATTCTGTTTTAGTATTTTAATTATTGAAGTGTTACAGAAATTAATTTTCTCTGTGGAATTAATTTGGTTAAATAAAATTTTATTTTATTTCCAAATTAATTAGAATATAAAAGTCACATTTTTGTTTCTTTTATTTTTACATAATTTAATTCTATGAACTTGAATTAGTTTTCTGTGTGAAATTAATTTGGTTAAATAGATTTTTAGTTTATTTTATTTCCAAATTAATTGAAAATAAAAGTTACATTTTGTTTTGTTTCTTTTATTTTAACAAAATTTATTTCTGTAGTTTTGGTTTAATTTGGTTAAATAAAATTTTATTTTATTTTCAAATTAATTGGAAATAAAAGTTACAATTCTTGTTTCTTTTATTTTTACAGAATTTAAAATTCTGTGGTTTTTTGTTTTAATTTTCTGTGTAGTGTAAATTCTAATTACAATTTTGTTTTATAAATTAGAATTGATGGCTATTGAAACAAATGCCCAAACAAGTACTACGGTGGTGGCTGCAATTGCACCAACCCCCTCTCCTGTGGTGACAGTACCAATAAATCATGGAGAGAAGCTAGAGAAGTTCTCAGGAACTGACTTTAAAAGATGGCAACAGAAAATGTTGTTCTATCTTACAACTCTGAACCTGGCTCGTTTCGTCCGTGAAGATGCTCCTATCTTGAAAGAGGATGAAACCGACTGGCAAGTGATTGCTACGGTTGATGCATGGAAACATACCGATTTCCTTTGCCGGAACTACATCTTGAACGGACTTGACAACACATTATACAACGTCTACAGTCCTATCAAGACAGCAAAGGAACTTTGGGAGTCTTTGGAGAAAAAATGCATAACGGAAGATGCCGGCTCAAAGAAATTTGTGGTAGGCAGATTCTTGGATTTTGTAATGGTTGATTCAAAAACTGTGATCAGCCAAGCTCAAGATTTCCAACTCATTCTGCATGACATTCACGTAGAAGGCATGTCTCGCAATGAATCTTTCCAAGTTGCAGCCTTAATTGAAAAATTACCAAAATGCTGGAAGGAATTCAAAAACTACCTCAAACACAAGCGCAAAGAAATTTCTATGGAAGAATTAATTGTGCGTTTGAGGATTGAAGAGGACAACCGCAATTCTGAAAAATGGGTTGGTAAGCATCCTATGGAGTCTAAAGCAAATGTGGTGGAACATACTTCAAAAACCAAGAAACGAAAGTCTTCTGGATAAAGTTCATCACAAGGCTCTAAAGGGGGAGAAAATAAAAAGTACAAGTTTAATAGCAAATGTTACATCTGTGACAAAGAGGGACATCGGGCCAAAGATTGCCGTAATAAAGGCAAAAGTAAAAGCAAAAGAAGAACAAGCAAGAAGCCTGCTCAAGCCCATATGACCGAAGTGGACAATATTTCCTATGGTATAGATGATATCAATCTTTCTGCAGTTGTTTCCGAGGCAAATCTTGTCGAAAATCCTAAAGAATGGTGGGTGGACACTGGTGCTACTCGCCATATTTGTGCCGACAAAAAGATGTTCACATCTAATTCTACAGTAGACAATGGTGAACAACTTTTTATGGACAACTCCTCAACTTCCAAAGTTGAAGGATAAGGAAAGATTGTACTCAAGATGACATCTGGAAAGGAACTCACTCTCAACAATGTATTGCATGTACCGGATATTCGCAAGAATCTTGTTTCCGGATCTCTGTTGAGTAAGAATGGGTTTAGGCTAGTATTTGAGAGTGATAAATTTGAACTTACTAAGAATGAGATGTATGTAGGAAAATGTTACATGTCTGATGGCCTTTTCAAGTTAAATGTAATGACCGTTGTACCCTCAGTTATTAGTAACAATACATCTTCTTCTTACTTGCTTGAGTCTTCAAATTTATGGCAAGGTAGACTAGGACATGTTAATTATAGATCTTTGCGTAGATTAATTAATATGGAATGTTTACCTAAATTTGACATTGATTCAAATCATAAATGGGAAATTTGCGTTGAGGCAAAATTATCTAAAACTCCTTTTCATTCAATTGAAAGAAGTACGAAACCACTTGAATTAATTCATAGTGACATTTGTGATTTTAAATCAATTCAAACTAGAGGTGGGAAAAAGTATTTTATCACTTTTATAGATGACTATACTAGATATAGTTATGTTTATTTAATTCGAACCAAGAATGAAACTTATGCAGTAAGTAAATTAAGTAGATATACGAGTAACTGAGGAGTAGAACACTAGAAAGCAATTATAAGGGTTCTAAGATTTCTTCGATTTACTCGTAACATTGGGTTAAATTTTACTAGATATCCAGCAGTACTTAAAGGATACTGTGATGCAAATTGGATATCGGATACTAAAGACTCAAAGTCCACCAGTGGGTATGCCTTTACTCTTGGTCTTGGAAATCTTCTAAACAGACTTGCATTGCTAGGTCTACTATGGAATCAGAATTCATAGCTTCAGACAAAGCAGGGGAAGAGGCAGAATGACTTCGCTACTTTCTTGAAGATATTCCAATATGGCCAAAACCGGTGCCTGCTATATGCATACATTGTGATAGTCAATCAGCTATAGGTAGAGCACATAGTCATATGTATAACGGTAAGTCAAGACACATTCGTCGTCGACATAACACCGTGAGACAACTACTCTTTAATGGAATTATTTCTATAGAATATGTTAAGTCTAAAGACAACATAAAAGATTGTAGACACCCCATTTTTGACCGACTTTAAGACTCAGACGTCATCGATTGAGCGCTCAGTGATTGTGCATGTTGTGCTTGTTCTGAAGTTACGGAGTCTCGGCTGAGAGCCTTGCCTCCGGACTTTGGGACTCTTTTGTGTTTTGCCTCGATTTGCGAACCAGATCTTGTTTTCTCTTTCCGAAGGGAAGGAGAGGTCTCGTAGACCATCTCTCAGTGGCCGTAGGCTACTTTTCGTGGTCGTAGGCCACTTTTTCCGATTGGAGACCAGTCTCTGGTTTTCGGAGCCGTCGGCTGCACGCCTCGGTTCGGGACCGCTTAACATTCTCCGTTTGGCACGGTTTTTGGCACACACCTTGTTTCCTCTGTCTAGAGGGACACTGTGGCCTAGGAGACCACCTTTGTGGTCACACACCACTTTCGTTGCTTAACAGCCTGTTTTCGGGGCACCCCGCTGCGCGTTTTGACCCCCGAACCCTCGTTTTGCATCCATCTTGGTTCATTTTTGGCATGGACCCTATTTTCATTATTTGGAAGGTGGTACAAGGGTGGGAGACCACCTTTCTCTTTGCCATCCGATTTTCCTGATAGGAAGTTGGTCTCCTTGGTTTTTGGGCTACATTTACTGGTCTCCCACCATACCACTTGCTTGCATTTCATGTGGAGACCACCCTGGGAGGCTGCTAACCACTTGAACCTTTTGACCCTGGTTGGCCGACCAGGGCAAGTGGTCGACCGACCACTTGAACTGGTCGGCCAGCTCCCATCAATTCTGTCTTAGTGAGTTGATTCCAGCTGTGCCAATTGGGAGGCACAGACTGCATCCTCCACACACGTGTATGGAGGATGTTTGCCCTTGGTTTGAAGCTTCTAGAAGAAGCTTTAGTCCCTCTTGTCTATAAAGGAAGAGCTCCCCTTCCTTGTAGAGGATTCAAAAAAAATTGTCTAAGGCATACAAGACTTCTCCCTCTATATCTCTACATCCAAGCTCAAAAAGTGCATGGTTCTTGCACCTTTGCATACCATCTCCCAACCTAACCCCTCCACCATCACTCTAAGAATCTTGGAGGCCATTTTCAGAGGTTGAGAGGTTGTCTTTGTGGTCCAGAGGTTGCTGGTCCTTTTGTGCTACAAGAGTAGCACACTTTCTCCCTTTTAAGGCTTTATTTTGCTTCATCTTTTAGCTATACTTTCAAACATATTTGAGCTTTGGTATAAACTGAAAAAAGTCTTATTTTGAGGCTCTTAACATGTTTGTTTAAGATCATTTTTTCGTTGGGGGTCATCTACCCCCTTGCATGCTTCATTTTACCTTGTTTTGAGCCATGCCTTAGAGTATTTGTGTTGGCCTTTGTTTGGCCTTTTAGCCACTGAAATCCAGTAGATTTTTAGTGGCTAGAATGTTATTTTGAGTTCCAAAATCAGAGAGGGGTGACCCTCTCTCTCCTTGTTTTGTTTTCTAGCATTTTTGGCCTTACAAAGGAGCCCTTATTTGCATGCTTCCAAGCCATGTTTCAAGCCATTTTTGATGAGTTTTAGGGCTTGCATAGGCTCTGTCCAGAGCTTGTTTTGCCATATTGGATGTCCATCTTGCATGTGTAGAATAACCCTCTTCATAGCATATCAAAGGAGCATCTCATTCTTGCATGCATTAACCATGTTTCAGTTGGTTTTTGGGCTTTATTTGGCATGTCATACCTCTGAATTTTGCTGGTTTAGTGGCCACTTGATTGTCTCACTTGCTTGAAGTGCAAATCCTCTTTACTAGCTTACATTGCATGCTATTTTGGCCTTTGATTCTAGCACTTTTTGGTCATGCCTTAAACTGATTTTGTGCATTTTTTGGACTGCCTTAGCTCTATTTTTGGGCCTCATGGTCGAATGATGTTTTCTATGCATGGTTGAAGTTCAATACCCTTGCCTAGCTTTGAGTTTTGAAGCCTATTGCATGCGTATTTTGAGGTGTTTCCATGTTTTGGCATCATTGTGAATCATATTTCAGAGCTTATATGTATGCCATATTCCCATGTTTTCTACTCTTTAAATGCGTTTGAGAGTTATGCATGAATACCTCATTTTTGGACCATTGCATGAGCTTTATTTCCATGCTTTGCGAGCCATAATTTTAGTCCATATTTGCTACTTTTTTGGCCTGCATAGGGACTTTTTGGGGCTAGTTTGGCCATTTGAGTATTGCTTTGCATGCCTATAGTGTAATCCACTTCACTAGTTTCGGTATTTGGGCCATCTAGCATGCATTGTGTGAGATGTTTGCATGATTCAGGACCATCTTGCATGTCATTTCAGAGCTAGAAAATATGTGATTGTATGCCATATTTCATGCTTACCATGCTTTGGTGGATTTGCACTTTGTGCCTTAGGTTTGGTCCCTTGCATTTGTGCATGTTTGCATGTGTGTTGTTGCTTCATTTTCATCATGTTTGACCACTGATTTGGGTGTGGCCGAGGCCCATCCATCTTGGTTTAAGTCCATCTTGCATTGTGTATGCCATATAATCCATGTTGCATGTTCAATCATTGCATTGAGTATGCCTCGTTCATAACATCGCGTATGTTAGTGCATTGTGTATGCATGCCATATAATCCATGTGCATTGAGTATGCCATTGATTAGTTCATAGCATTGTGTATGCCATTTGCATGCTTGCATGTCATCATTTGCATGTTTACATCACTTAGTCGCATTACATTTAGGATTGCATACTAGAGTTACATTTTGTACATGCCATGCCATTCTGTTTGTTGCATTGTGTTTGGAGTAGGGTTTAGTCCAAACACGGAAAACGAGGAATGTTTCATACTCCAAGTGATCAAACGTGCCTCGATTCCCGATCACCGACACTCTTGACCATCCATGATGGAGTTATTGGTTTTAGTTGTTTATATGTGCATTCATGTCCCATTGAGTCGTGCAATCCGACTCCTCGGCCATCATCCATCGAGATGCGTGATTGGTGGCACAAGGATAGAGGACTACACTCCCTGGAGCTTGTGCAATGATGGGGAGAGTGGTCATGCACACATATGTTGAAAATACTTTGCCATGCCCCTTTCTCGCTTTTTGTTGTAGCAAACCAGAAACCAGCAGCAAAAACTGGTCAGCAGCCTTCTAGAGCTTTGTACAGTGTTCTGGGACCAGTTGCAAACAAAGGCAAATCGGGGCATCGCGATGGATTTCCCGACAAGGCGACTTGAGCATGCATGCATCCCTATCATTCGGAACAGAGCTGAGGCAGTCCATTTTGTTTAATTTGCATGCTAGTTTCCTTACTTACTTAGTTAATTTGTTAATTAATTAATGTTGTGTAATAATTAGTTTAATTAGCTTAGATTAGCTAGTTTATTCTGTACTATTCATTCGGACTCTCCAAGGAGGGCAATGTTGTAATAAGTGTGCGTGTGTGTGTGATGCATGCCTTCCAACCCCACGTCTTTCTCCCTTTTATTTACCAGCTTATGATGGTTAGTTTAGGGCACGTTTTAATTAGCATACTTATGCTCGCATGTTTGCATCCATTTATCTGTCTTGCATGCACCGGGTTCGGCACATCATACTAACTGCATTGTATTTCAATTTTGAGTTGAATACGTGTATCAGTTGTTGCATTTTATATGCCATTTTAGAATAGCTGAGCCTATCTTAGTTGTATTTTTGCATGTGTTGCATTAGGCATTTCAGCATAGTTAGGATTCATGCATGATTTCTAATTAGCTTCTTTCTTTGACTTGGAGTACTCGGTAAGTATTTATGCTTTAGCATCCTTGCATGCGTGTGAGTGACTGCCATGATAGCATGCTTACCATGAGGCTATTTGCTTATGTGATATAACTGCCTGAATGCCTGTAGGTGAAGGTTGGGTTATTTGAATTGGAACAATTCACCAATTGAGAGTTTTAAGCCCACTTGAGAGTGGCAAAATCATGTTTTCTTAAGCCCACTTGAGGGTGGCAAATCCACGTCTTAGCCTACTTGCGAGTAGCACCATCAAACCATCTTTCAAATAAACAAACATGGAATGTTTTGTTCTAACTCAAACGATCCAGTCTATACTTGTATGTTGTGTGCATCATATAGTAATTCTAGGCTAATAACCGGAATAAGAGCACATAATGTTTTTAAAACTCGATATCATGGTTAGTAGAGGCTGATCTTTGATCGGGCGAGCGGGGGTGCTCACGAAGTGACCTTCCCCAATCGTACCCAAGTTCCCGAGCCGAGGTAACTTTGGTAATGACGGACACGTGGCCTTAGGCACGAGTCAGGGTTTCCTAAATTCTCCCAAAATAAAATATTTAGGTGGCGACTCTGTACCTGGCAAAACAGTCCATGTTTGGCACTTCTTTCTAAAAATCAGTTTTTCAAAACGATTTGCCAGATTTGGACTCTTTGATGATTCATCGGTCTTGTATTACACTCTGCGAGATTAGATACAGGACCGTGACTGTGACAACCCTCACCACTGTTTATTGATTAACCACTGATTACTGCTAAACTGAGACTAAACATGTTAATTGACTGACTAACTGAAATCCTGAACTGATTGATTGTCTGTATCTGTTTAAGTGCATTTCTATCTGTTCGACTGTTAAACTATCTGTTCACGTTTTATGTTTAAAATGCAAATTGAAGGCCTTATCGGCGGCCGAACTAGAAATGGATTAGTGTTATGTGATGATTAAAATTTATAGGATTTTATGGTATAATTACTTGAATTTGGATTTGGTATGATTAAATTAGATTAAATAATGCTAAATTGCAATAGTTGGATTTATTTACCAAACTACCACTTAGTGGCCACTTTATACAAAGCACATTTGAGCCTTATTACATTCAAACAAAACATTTCATCAACCATCTTGGGTCTATAACCGACTAGAGAGAGAGGGAAAGGAGAAAACCTTGTTTTCATCTTGAGTTTGCTCGGAGACTTAGGGGATTTGGAAGATAATTGCAAAAATGAGCTTCTAGACTTGGAGTTGGAGACTTAAGGTAGGGTAATTACCTTCTTGATTGTGTATTTAAGATGGTTCTTGCATGGTTCATGTTACATTCATGTTATATTGAAGAGTTGAGTCTTGAATTGGACCAAGCATGTCGAATTGTAGCATAAATCATGCATGCATGTTGCCATTCTTGAGTTTGAAGCTATTGTTCATGAAATTCCTCATGCATATCCATATTTTTGCATTGGACCATGAGTTCATCTTGTTTTTGGAGAAATTGGCTCATTTGAGCATGTATTTGAAGCTTGAAGTTGTTTAAAATTCATGCATGTAAAGTTCTTGCTTTGTTTTTGAAGTTTGGTTTGAATTGAGTTTAATTGAACTACCTTTGGGCTTTGATTTTACAAATTGATCTTTGAAACATGTTATATTATGAGTTTTGAAGTGTTTTCCAGAAAATTAGCCCAAAAGGATCGAATTTGGTATATTGAAACTTGTTTTTGAGCTTGACGTTCAAATCTGGAAATTCCATATTTTGGACTCACGCTTGAGCGGAGTGACTGGCGCTTGAGCGTGAAATTCGTGCATTCAGTACTTTAGACTGTTTTACAGTTCGCTCGAGCGGGGTATTGGACGCTTGAGCGAGGACTTGTGTAACACGCTCGAGTGGGTATTGAGCGCCCAATCGAGCGTGATTTTCACACATCCAGTACTTTTGGCATGTTTTACAGTCCGCTCGAACGGGGTAACTCGCGCTCGAGCGGAGTATTTTGTTTGCCTGTACGCTCGAGCGGGACCTCTGTTTTCTGAAAATTCTGAAAAATGTTTTTAAAGTGCATCTTTGCATCCTCATTTTATTCTAGGCATTCTTAGGCCCAGTTTAAGGCATCTTAATAAGGATATTGATGTAGAACCACACCAAGTCAAGATAGGGATTAAGTTATTATTTTCCTAACTGTGTAGCTTAGTGTGTGTTCACTCTGTAATTGTGTAGGTTGGCAACCGAGGACGCGTACTAGCTGCTTATAGCCCAGAACTCTGTGAGTAACAATGTTGTAAAGATATGTTCGAAAATGAATATTTTCTGAATGATCAACTGAACTGTTTCCTGAACTGTTTACTGTTAACTGAATGAATGTTTGTTCTCTATTCTGAACTGTATTGTGGCATTCTTAGCAACTACTGTTATTGTTACTGTTACTACTACTGTTACAGAGATCTCTGTCAGTTCATATCTTGGAACTTCTGTTTACTGTTACGATGGCCATCATTGACTGTTCGGTCTTTCAAGACCTACTGTTTACTGTACTGTTCTGCTATTGGATGTACCACAAATGACTGTTATGACTGAATAACTGATATACTGAATCAATCGACTGTTTTCTATACTGAAAGGACATTCATTCTTAACCTCTTTACGCATTATGTTATTTACTGGGCTTTAACTCACTGTTTATATATATATATATATATATATGTAGGTGTTCAGGCACCAGACCGGAGTTAGGAGCGTGGGTTAGACTCCCTTTTGTCCAAGCCAACCACTGTGTCTCATTGCGAGGTTTCGAGCCTGTCAAGCTAGGGCTTTTGGGGTGTTTTAGTTTTTTCCCTTCTTGGTTATGTTCTGTATAGACTGGAATGTTTTTGTACAGTACTGTTTTAAATAGGGATTAAGTTCCTGTCCTGAATGATTGTATATATTGTACATACTATTTTGGTATTGATTGTATATGTGTATATGATATGAAAAGTCTTTTTGCATACAGACTGTCACAGCTCATTGGACATCTTTTAATTACTGTTTTGGCTTCTGCCAACCCCTGTACTCTGTATTACTATATTACTGTTAAGTAGGCCTTCGGTAATCTCGGATTACTAGCCGGTTACGGTACTAAACCCATAGGGGCGGGTTTGGGTCGTGACAGTGACATTGAGTCCAAACTGTAGTAAGCCCCAATGAACAAAATGAGATTTCTCCTGGGACGTTCGGGGACGTTTACACAGATCCACTAACCAAAGGGTTAGCAAAAGAGTTAGTTGAGATTTCATCGAGGGGAATGGGATTTAAGCTTATTAAATAAGAGTTACCACAACGGCAACCTAACCTAATTGATTGGAGATCCCAAGATCTAGGTTCAAAGGGACAACCGAGTTGTAAATGACTCAGAAGGATCACTGGGGAGTCTAACTCCTACCCATTTCTATGATGAAATAGTGATGTCTGCAGCGTTTTAGGTTAAGTAAAACTTTTAATGATTCTTATATCTAGGTTAACCTAGTGGAATATAGCAGGATACTCTTCATAAGAATCACCTATGGAGTGTGAACTGGGCCGGTTCTATGAGATTTGTGAAAGGCTACAATTCTCTAGAACACTCATGAAAGACCAGGTTATTCAGGGCCAAAATGAACACAATAGTGAGAACTAAACTGTGTATGGGAATATACTGTGTGAGTTCTATTGTCTTGGTTTACACAAACGGTTGAACAGTTCAAGACATCATGTTCACTGGTTAGCTAGTAAATCCGATAGTGTCTCACAAGGGAAGGTTCAAAGCCAAAAGCTACCTATCCTTTGCAGAATATTTCCTATATCTGTACTCTCTGTAATTAGATCATGTTGTTGCATTTTCTTTCCGTCAAATTCCTTTCATGTGGGGGATTGTTGGAAAAATGGTTTAATATAGGCATATTTTTTAGCCCAAATTTGAGTGGGCTCCAAACGTCTTTTGGGGTGGGTCCGAAGAGGTGAAGTGTTCCTTGCCGCGTGGCAAGTCACACGGTGAAGACGGAATGTCAAAACCATTTATGAGTGAATGGGAAGTTGACATCGTTTTCGGGTCTAACATTAATTTTTTCGATAAAATTCATTTGAATTTTTTCAATAAAAATTATTGTGGGAATTTAATTTAATTCTAAATTCAAATTTTGGGTTCCTGAGTGGTTTCCTAAATTTTGTAATTATGATAATTTAATTTAATTCTAAATTCAGATTTTAGATTCCTAAATGGTTTCCTAAAGTTTGTACCTCTTCATTTATTTATTAAACTATTCTAATAGTTTAATATATATATATATATATATATTTCAAATGGTTTAAATAATATAGGTCCAACAGTTACTTTAACTGTTCTCCAACGGATCACTTTTCAAATTGGTTGAAAATTTGTTCTTACCAACGGTACTTTTTTTCAAACTTTTTGAAAAAGAGTTCAAGCAACGGTTCAAATTTATTGTGCACTTTTTCACTACTTTTTGGAACCTGTTCGGGGCAGAGTTTTTTGCCTATATATATAGCCTTAAATCCAGCAATCTGGGGACTCCGAAATTCAGTCTGATTATTGTCTTTTTGCTGTCCTAAATTCTGTATTTTTTGCATTATTCTTCATATTAGTTTTAGTATAAATTTCAGAGAGTTAGAACACAGGTTTGGTTTGTCGAACAAATTGTTTGGAGTACTACTACAATTTGTGAAGATCATTGTATACTGGGAGATAGATGCCATTCAACCGTAAGTACCGTAGCGGGGTGAATCTGTCTTAAGGACAGAGTGTCACACACTCAACTTGGTCTTTGAATTATTAATTCGGTTCTACAAAATAAATACTGTAAGTTTTATTTTATTTTGTTTGAATTGTTTCAAATTATTTTATTTACACAGAAGATTATTTCAACATATATATTGATTCAATTCTCTATTTTTTTTTTATTCAATCAAACATATATATATATATATATATATTACATAAATGACCAAACCTACCACAAAAATCTGTTAAACAACTCACCCCCCTTTTGTCCTCATCTTTCTCCTGCTCCTCTTCTTCTTCTTTTTTCTGATCGAAACCCATATTGCAACCAACTGCCCCAAACCTAGATTGTGCCCCAACATTGTTTCCATTACTGCCTACCACCACTCTCAAAACCAAAGATCTAGAATTAGGGTTTGGAAAGAAGAAGAAGAAGAAGGAGAGAAGAAAAGCAGACGACAAATGATGGAGGAGAGGGAGTGGAAGAAAAAGAAGAAGAAGGATAAAATGCAGAGGTAGAGGATAGAAAACGACAGACGATTGAAAGGAGAAGAGAAAGAAGATGCCCCAATGGCGTCGGCGAGGAGGAGCTTTTCTCTCGTTTTGATCTGACGAGAGAGAACAAAAACGAAAAACAAATTTAAAAAAAAAAAAAAAAAGTTGAATATGGTGGTGAAATGGTTAACAATCACGGGTATTTTTGTCTTTTCGCACTTAAATAAAAGGGTAATATGGTCATTTTGTATAGGAAAGTAACGTTGTTTGTGCAACATTGACGGTTTAGGGAAATCTTGATATTGTTAGGTAAAGTAGGAGATGTTACTATAATTATTCAAACTACAAAAGAGGTCTCTGTATTTATCAAAAATCTTAAAGGAGATAAATGTAGTTTACCCAATAAAGAGGGAGAGAGAGGCGTACAGGAGCCTCCTGCAACCAACAAAAGAAAAAATGAAAGGAAAAGAAAGGGAAAAGAAAGAAAGGATGAGGAAAGAGGGAGATAGGCGCAGCCCACGTGATTCCCTTCCCAAAAATAAATGGGTTTTTCAAAAAAAAAAATTTTTTTTTGTAATAATACCTTCAAGTTTTATAATATAAATTATAAAATGATATAATTTTTCTTATCACAAAATATAATATTTTTGTACATCACAAAACATAATATTTTGCTTACTATGAAATATGCACTCATTTCATTCACTATAAAATATATAATTTTTTCATCATATGGTACCCACAATAAATTCAACTTTCAAATATTTATTATAATTTCATATAATAAATAATAATAACTTACCAATCACATAATTAAAATGGACTAAATAATTAAACATAAATTATAAACAAATTCAAATTAAATTGAATCTAAATTATGGGTTTCACCCATAAGTTAAACATGGTCAAATTATATACCAAAATAAACCCAATTAATTTATCTAAAATCATGATCCAAACACTCAAAACTCAATTTCAAATTTTGCTATACACTAGACCGAATATCAATCAGTCCGTGAATTTTCATAAAATAAATATTCATCAATAAATTCTGAAATTTTTACCCAACGTGTTAGACTCGTATGTGAACAACATATACAAATTTCATAATTTTTTGAGATTGGAAACTATTTTTAAAAAATAAAAAATAGAATTATTTTCGCACATAATTTACACAGCAGTCAAATTAAAAAATTTGCTCAATTAAATTATGCACTGACTATTTTTTTTAAAAAAATTCTAGCTCATCACATTTTTGAAGTTAAAAATTAATTTGTTAAAAAAATTATAAAAAAAATCATAATTTTCTGATGATTTTATCTTTTTTGGAAGTGAAAATAAATTTTAAAAAATAACCTTTTAGTATTTGTTTTTGTCAAAATATATTTTTTTTAAATAAAAAATAAAATAAAAACATGTTTCCAAAATGAAACCAAGCATAATAGTGCAAATTTATAGTGGCAAATTCTACAATATATGATGAAATATATGAATTCATTTATTAAAATCCTAAAATGTCATCACTTTAATTTATAATTACAAAAATGTTATTATCATATCATTTTCTATAATTATTTCATGTTATTATAGATTATTTATTATGGTGATCGTTGCACTTGGTGATTGTTAGGGTCGTAACAATGCATTCTTGGATTATAATTTATCAATTTAATATAATTAATCTCCTACCTATGAAAAAAAATTCGTCTTCTATAAATATTTTGATTAGAAATCTTATCAAGTTGGGCTTGTGATTGGACCAGTTCAATTTTGCATTTTGGACCACAATGGGACTGACGGTATAAGTAATACTGTAATCGCATGTTTGATTGGGTGGATTAGAGTATGAGATTAGGATTATTAATCCGTAGGCCCAATTATCTTATGTTTGTTTTAACATTTTAGTTTAGGATTATTAATCCAATGGATAATTAATCCAACAAATTTGTAGGATTATTAGTAATGGGATAGGGGTGGGATTATTAATCTAATGGATATTCTAATTAGATAGTGAATACCACACTAATTTAATAGGATTATTAATACTTCACTATTAATTTTGTATATCAAACATAACCTAAAATTAAAATAATCGAATAATTCTAATCACATTATTTCATCACATTTGCTTTTAAAAGTAAATAATTTTAAAAATATATCATTATGTTAGTAAAATTTTTATTAGGCTTTAATTGACAGAGTCTGAACATAAATTTCACCAAACAATTAATCAACAATTAAATGATTGCCAAGAAAAATAAAAAGAGGGAGAGAAAAGATATGTGATCAAATTGAAAACAACTACGAAAACAAAATTGTAATGCCTTGAGTACAAGATAATTACAATTTTAGAGAAGCAAATTTACTTCACAACTATTCCTCCTCCCAAAATTAAAGTTGCTATCACAACTATAATTCATAACTACTCCTAAATCCTAATGACAAAAGATGTCTTGATATTTGTTGACGATACATTTGTCTCCTCCTTCAGCCTATTTATAGGCTTACATGCCGACGGTTTCGATCGAAGGCAGTTTCTTCAAGAGCCACATTCCATTGGGAAGTTCACATTGCCACTCATATGCCTCACGTTGCCATTTCTCCTTCTATAATGTCATGACCCATTAGATGCTTTGAATCATATTTACCAATAATAATAATAATAATGTGGTCATAGTTATTTTTAAAAAGATAATTTACGACTTGAATTGACAGATTATAATCGGCAATCTACAATTAATAAGATTAGATTTGACCATAATCGATAGAAAAATATTTTATGATGCATGTGGGGAAGTATTTTGCAAATAATGTCACGTGGCCAAAATAGTCGGAAATGTCGACTAATGTGCTACGTGGATGAGTCATGTTGACCAAGGTGATCACGGCATTGTCGAGATGTTCTACGGTACTACGGGAATCCTGAGATATTCAGATAAGGGACAAGAGTTCTATAACGAAAGAGGCTTTCAGTTTGGATAAGGATAAGGCCCATAAGAAGTTTATCCCTATCTAGCCGAGATTCCAAGATAAGCATTAAGTTTGGGTCCAATGAAGTGGGGCTTCTAGGGGATCAGGTCATTACTGGCTATAAAAGTAAGGCACTTTCGTAGATCTGAGGTAACTTCTTTCGTGTGAGTTTGAGTATTATTTTTGCTATCTATAAGAGACAAAGTTTACAACTTGATCGTCGGAGTGCTCTCAGCCGGTGCTCTCCAGCTGAGTTTCCCGTTTGGTAGTGTGGCTGGAAATTGACACCCACAATGCAAAAACATTCATTTTTTAAAAATAAATATGACAAAATCATGTGGAATTTATTTTTTAAGTGACTTTTTTGTTAATTTTTTTCTAAAAAAATTAAGATTTTTAGATTGTACTCTGACTAGACAATGGAGGAAAGTAAAAAATAAACCAATAAATAAATAAATAAATAAAAACCTATAAATTCTTATACACTAGATGGACCGAAAAAGTATAAATTTTTAATACATTTAAAAAAAATCACTGAACATAAAAAAAATTTCTAAAAAAATGTGATTCTTTTAATTAAATGTCAAACGAGGCGTAAGGTCATCGGCATTAAATTTCTTTTCTAAAGAATAATATATACACTTGAGACAAAAGAAGAAGAACGATAATTATCCTTGTTTTTGGCCAAAAATGCTTGTCATAACAACTAGAGACAAACTGATTCATAATTTTATCTAAAAAAATAAGGGGAAATATCAAATTAGTGTACTTTTACAAAAAAATATGTATAAATTAATGAAAAATTTTATACATATTTTAATTATTGTGTATTTTTTTTTCCCTCTTACGCCATTGTGATTATTCCAAAAAAAAAAAAAAACAATCACTCTATTTGGTTTTGATTTTCAAAATTTACTTTTCAAAAAATTTTATTTTTTTATTTTTTGTATTTTTTTTTTGTTTTCACTGAATTTTTTTTACTATTTTAAGCATTTTTTAATTTTTAGATACACCTAACATAAATATACTTAAAAATATTTTAAAGAATCACTAAATACCAAAACTATAAAAAAAAAAAAACCAAAATTCAATATATTTTTCATATTTTTATATATTTATTAATTTTTTAAAATATTTTTTCACAAATTTTTTACTTTTTAGATATATCTAAATAAAATGTATCTAAAAAAATAAAAAAAATTACTTAAAATTGTAAAAATATTCACTAAAAACAAAAAAAATAAAAAAAACTTAACTTCTAAAAAATTAAATTCAGAAAATTAAAACCAAATACATTAAATATTATGTCGCTTTAATAACCTAACTTAACGGTCGATCGTAGAACAGAGATATGGTCAAACAATTTATACAGCGAGCCCGCGTCATATGCTTACAGTAACATCATGTATCCATCTTTCATGGATAACAATTCTTTAATCTCACGGAAAATTATGTCACTTCCTTTCTATTTTTAACCTTCATTCCCAACACATTACACGAATTTATCGGATCTAACACCTATATGTAAAGCATCCATTCACACACATATTCACTCAAGGAAGAAGAGCAAAAAAAAAAATAAAGAGTTTCTTACTAAGAGACCTTTTGTTTCTTTGTATGTATGTATATTAACTAAGAAGAAAGAAAAGAAAAGAAAAGAAAATTTTGGGTTTGGTGGAAATATGGCAGGGGGAGGAGTGGTGAGTCATGGAGGTTCAGGGGAGTATGAGGGTCGGGTCACCGGCTTTGTGGTGATAACCTGTTTGGTTGCAGCCACAGGCGGTCTCATCTTCGGTTATGACATTGGTATTTCAGGTTTGTTTCTGCCCCTTTCCATCTTCTCTTTCTGTTCTGTTCTTAGAGCTTGCTTTGCATTTAATCATCCATTTAGTAATGTTATAGAGATTGAAAAAGTTGTACAAATATGGATAACATAAATTTTAAATGTGATTCATATAACATTAAGTTTTGTAGCATATAATTTTCTAACTTTTTGAACTAATCTTTTAGACGAATTAAATTGTTTCTTGTTTCTTAAGTTAAAGAAAAGGAAATAGTTAATTTTACAAAAAAATTCATACAAAATCTTTCACTAAAAACATGAAGAGGTGGCATTTTCGTAATTAACAGTTATCTTGTTGGTTCTCTATTTTGAAGTGATAGGCCTAAGATGTGAGTACATGATTTTGTATAAATTTTTAGTTTTAGTTCTTTTTTTTTTTGGGTATAAAAACATTTCTAATCATAACTTAAACTTACATCAAATTAAAATTTATATAAAAATCATGCAAAAACCCCTTCTCTTCTTCACTCACTCTTACATAAAATTAAGTTTGCCATTGTTGAAGATTTTATTCAAATTTATGCTCGAATATGAATTTGTCAATTGAAGTGTTTTGTATCAAATTAAATTTTTACTCAAATTTGAGTAAAAGCTATAATTGACCTAAGCACTACAACAAAAATCACCTTTGGCGACTAAATTTTTAGTCGCCAAAGGTCCATTTTTAGTCGCCAAAAGTCACTTTAATACCTTCCCCGACTGATTTTTTTTGTCGCCAGTGTTGTCGCCAATAAATGGTCGCCCAAGGTTTTGGCGACTAAAAACGTTTTAGTCGGCAAAAAGTCAGGTTTTCAGCGACAAAACTTTTAGTCGCCAATACTTAATTCCACTTTTTCAAATTATCCATTTAGCGACAACTAATTTAGTCGCCAATAGGTCATGAATCGCCGACTAAACTCATTAGTCGCCCAAAACAACACATTTGGCGACGAAACAGTTTAGTCGCTAAAAGCATTTTTCCGAAAAAAAAAAATTCAACCTTTGCTACTCCCAGGTTTCAAACCACTAACCTCCCAGCCTCTGTAAACCTTTACCAACACTCTACCCACTACGCCACAAGAACTTCACATGTATATAATTGCAACATATATTATTTATATTATATATTGACCAATATTAATAAAAAACAATATATATATAAATAATTATTTTTATTTAATATATTTTACGAAAAAAATAAAGTATTTACTAAAAAAAATAGGGGAGCACTTTTGGCGACTAAATATGAATTTTAGTCGCCAATTCTATGCTTTTTGGCTACTAAATGCTGTTTTGTCGCTAAATGCAGAATTTCCGCCCAAAAAAAAACAACTTTCGGCGACAAAACTAATTTTTTGTCGCCAAAAGCTCCACTTTTGCCGACTAAACTCAGTTTTAGTCGCCATTTGTCCACTTTTAGCTACTAAATTTTTTTTAGTAGCCAAAAACCTTTACTTTTGGCTACAAAAAATTTGTTTGTCGGTAAAACACCTATATTCGGCGACTAAAGTAGTTTTTAGTCACCAAAACCTATAGTTTTGGCTACTAAATGCTTTTAGTCGCCAAAAACCATGCCTTTTAGCTACTAAAATTTTTTCAGTCGCTGAAACTCCTATATTCGGCGACTAAACTGACTTTTAGTCGCTAAAAGGCCTATATTCGGCGACTAAAGTGCTTTAGTCGGCAAAAGTGCTCAGGTTTGGCGACAAAACTGATTTTAGTCGCCATTGGTACTACTTTCAGCGACGAAAATACTTATTTTGGTCGCCAATTCTGCATTTTCTTGTAGTGAAGTCACTCTCAAAGAAAATGGTCTTTAATGATGATAATTAAAAAAGTACTATTCTTATAGAAAATTTATACAACGAACACCACACAAGAATGATATAATAACAGCATCACTTTTATAAATAAAACTCATCTCCATAAACATTTTAATTCAAATTAAAAGGTCACATTGAACAATTTTATATTTGATGCAGGAGGAGTAACATCCATGGATCAGTTCTTGCAGAAGTTTTTTCCAGATGTATATGAGAAGGAGAAGAACGCAATTGCTGGGAATCAGTACTGCAAATTCAACAGCCATTTGTTGACACTGTTCACATCGTCGCTTTATCTAGCGGCGTTGATCGCTTCCTTCTTTGCTGCTGCAACAACGAGGGCGTTCGGAAGGAAAATCTCTATGGTTGTTGGAGGCACCATTTTCCTAATTGGCGCCATCCTAAATGGCGCTGCTCAAAACGTCCTAATGCTTATCATTGGTCGTTTGTTGCTTGGTGTTGGCATTGGATATGCTAATCAGGTAAAACATACCCCCCAAAAAAAAATTTCCAATAGTTCTATTTGCACATAAACTAATTACATAATCGAATACAACTGATTCTGTAATCGATATCATGCATAAGAATTTCTTTTATGTTATTTCACAAAAAGACATTAGCAAGGAGTTATAAAACTATGCTGTATTTTAAAGGAGTCAAAGTAGCTTTGAACTTAATTTTTAAAAATATTGTGATTGATCTACTATAAAACTATATTGTATTTTTAAAATACGACTTTAATAATTACTTATATATGTGAAATGGAATACTACATATATCTCGAGATGAAACTTTAAATAACCTCGTGAGAAAAAAAAAAAAAAGTAAATAAATAAATTTTAACAAGAAAGAAACATTACAACTAGGAAGCGCCTTTCTCTCTTTGATTACTAAGGGAGCTATCATACAAAATTTTCATATAAAATACTGTCACCTTTTTTGTGGTTCTTTCATTTCTAATAAAAAATGTCATCATTATTTTCATAATTTCAAATTTTTTCATTCACATCATTTTAGATATGTTTTACAATTCAAAATGATTTTATCAGTTTATATTAAGAAAACTATTTTTTTTTTTTTTTTTTAAATGTCACCTCCACATGATTCCTGTAAACATTTTGAAAAAAAAATTCCGTAAACATATCATCATTTTCTTTAACGCAGTCTGTACCGGTTTACCTGGCCGAAATGGCACCGGCCAAGATCAGAGGAGCCCTCAACATCGGCTTCCAAATGGCGACAACGATCGGAATTTCCGCCGCAAACCTAGTTAACTATGGCACCGGCCAAATGAAGGGCGATTACGGGTGGCGAATCTCCCTTGGTCTCGCTGCTGTCCCCGCCATTATTATGACAGTTGGTGCCATCTTCCTACCCGACACCCCCAACTCCCTGATCGAGCGCGGCCAGACCCACCAGGCCCGTGAAATGTTACAAAAAATCCGAGGAGTCGATGACGTCAATGCCGAGTTCCAAGACCTCATCGATGCGAGCGAGGCCTCAAGGCAAATAGAGCATCCGTGGCGGAACATTATGGAGCTCAAATACAGGCCTCACCTTGTCATCGTCTGTTTCATTCCCTTCTTTCAACAGCTCACCGGCATTAATGTCATCATGTTCTATGCACCTGTCCTTTTCAAGACTCTAGGGTTTGGAGACAATGCTTCATTGATGAGTGCTGTGATTACTGGCCTTGTTAATGTGGTTGCTACTTTGGTCTCAGTGTTCACTGTTGATAAGTTTGGGAGACGGTTTTTGTTCTTGCAAGGTGGCATTCAAATGATCATTTGCCAGGTAACTCTATCTAGTTTTGTTTTCATAATCTGTTTTCTGAAAACAGGAATGCTAGGACCTAGAGAAAACATCGTATGATTAAGATTCATTTCAAGTGTGAACCAAACTATACAAGAGTTCAATCTGGACTGCACATCATTTTTTTTAGGCTAAAACTCTAGGTAACTTTTTTGGGTTATTGGTTTTTCAGTTCTGAAAATTACTAAAAACTAATTTAGTGAAAAGAATAACAAAAATTTCAAAAAACACTCGCCCGCGCTCTACTTTTCTATTTTTGACTGATGTAGCAGGAAGAGTTTGCCAAGATGTCTTGGTAAGCAAGCAAGCAAGTGCCAATAATTGTTATATACTACAAAAAAAATTATCCAAAATATTACTTAGAAATGAAATGTAGACAAAATTCATTCTAACTATGAACCATAACATACTAATTTTAAATCTACACACTACACCTTACTTTCTTGGTAAAAGTCCAAACAAAAAAACTTTCCAGAATTTTATCCAGAATTAAAATACGTGGACAAAATTCATTTCAGTTCTACTACGAAAATAGAACCAGACACATAATACACATTAACAGACAAGATTTCACAAGGTTAGCTGGATCACTTCCGAGAAATCTTATCCATCCATCTACAGTCTATGTCTGATTCTATAACTAGTTTCATTTTGGTATGACCCACAAGACAGCACACTAACTTAGTGAAATTTCACTATATAGATTGCAGTGGGATGCATTGTTGGGTCCGTGTTTGGAGTAAAGGGAGAAGGAACCTTCTCCAAAGGCATGGGTGACATCGCATTGACATTTATTTGCTTATACGTAGCTGCCTTCGCATGGTCTTGGGGTCCATTGGGTTGGTTGGTGCCCAGTGAAATCTTCCCGTTGGAGATCCGATCTGCAGGACAATCGATCAATGTCTCCGTCAACATGTTCTTCACTTTCATCATTGGCCAAGCCTTTCTCTCCATGCTCTGCCAAATGAAATTTGGACTCTTCTTCTTCTTCGCTGGATTCGTGCTCATAATGACACTTTTTGTCTACTTTTTGTTGCCAGAGACAAAGAATGTGCCAATCGAAGAGATGAATAGAGTATGGAAGGCACATTGGTTCTGGGGGAAGTACATCCCGGACGATGCCGTTGGTGTTCATGCGTCCACCAGCTACATCAAAAGTGTATGACTCTCATTCTGAGTCTTAAGTATATATATATACTTAAATAAAATGCATTTGCAATTTAATGTCTAAATTTTTGGACGGTTTGATGGATGATGAAGATGAGTTGGATTTGAAAATCATTGAGCAGTTATTTATTGGATGTGGAGTTTTAAATTAACAAAATTATTGTTTTGATTTTTTTTACTTTGATCGGTAAAGAGAAATTTTATTGATGAAATCAAATAAAAGTACAACGTACGACAAGTATCATGAAGAGCACTGCAGAAAAAGGACTTGGCTGGCTGTAGATGTAATTTGCAGGCATTGTCTAACGTTCTGTTGTAAAAGAGAATAGAGGTAGAAGGACAATGTATGCAATAAATTTGTGATGATTTAAATACGGCCTTTTGTTCAGGTAGATACATAGTTTTGGAACTTTGTTCATTAATGAAGATTTCAACTTTATGTGTGCATATTCTCTGGTGTGATAGTTCTCTCTGTTATTTATTTATTTATTTATTTTTCCCTCCTTTCTAAGATCAATAAAAACTAAAATGTTTACACCCAATCTATCTACTTATAGAACTACTGGAAAGAGAATTTGCCCAAAAAAGCCCAGAAACTGACATAAAACAGAGTGAACCAATGTCCTTTTCATTAAAGGAAACCACATCAGAAAAGTTTTTTTTTTTTTTTGGATATCCGGGTGGCCGGGTCAACTTGCGCTATCCTCGACTAATCCTAGGGCCTTGACGTTAACAACCAGGCAAACTTCCATAGCCCCTTGGGGTGACTCAAACTCAAGACCTTGGTATTTCTATTACCCAAAGGCATCCAATGTGATTTCAAAGAGAGCACATTTGCATTATGTTTGATTTTCAACTAATTATTGTTAAGTTTGGTAGCTGGTTTTAAATCAAGGAAAACTACCACCAATTTTTCTTTTCCACTTTCAAAAAGATCTTCCATCAACCAATTGCAGGGTAAGGAACACTATATAATATAGAGGGATTTATTTACTTACCGATTAAAGATAAATAGAACTATCAAACGAAAACAGTACGAGCTTTGAAGGGCAACTTTTGGAAAAAATTTCCTCAAGGAGTGGCAGCCAAGCAAGCCAACCAGTTGGATTGGTTATGCAATCCACTCAAGGAAAAGCAAATTCAAACATGCAAGGAATTATGGAATTTGACTCTCATTCAAGACTTAACCCACATGGGAACTTGCATAATCTGATTTTGAGTCATTTTAAGTCTTGTTCGATGGTAGTGTAATCCTCGAGACCTCTAGCATTTTGCATATTTAATTTTAGGGTGTGATTTCCGGCGATCTCTCCGGGGAGATCTTGAATCTCCTGATCTCACAAGCTCGATCTTCGCGTCTCTCACGGGGGGAGGGGGATGCTGCTGAGGTAAGATCTATTAACCGGTTGTGCTTTAAGCCACTTTCAGCTTTGTGTCCGGTGGTAACCTGATCTTCCCCTCCCCTTTCCCAGTCTTTTTTTGCAATCCCTTTTCTCACAAGCCTGATCCCGATCCCAACAAATCTAGACTTTATCAGCTTTTGTGGACTTCTCTCTTAGGGATTTTTAGGTTATTTTCTGTATTTAGGGCTTTTCTTTTGTTGTTCTTTTGTTTAGTTGCTACAGGTCTTGGTTTCTTTGGTCTTTTTGTGCTTGGTCTTGGTTCTGCATTGTTTGTCTTTTGCTGTTGTGGGTGTGGTTTTGTGGTTTCTGTGCTTCTACTCTTCCTGATTTGTACTTGATGACTTTGGAGTGTTACTAATGTTGAAAAAGGACTTCCTTCTCAACTCTAAGTCAGATATCAGGCGATTCTCTAAGGAAGAGAAAGGTAAAGGTATTGCAATGGACACAAACTTAAATAAAAAATTGGACCCTCTTGAAATCGCTTTAATCAAAGATACCTTTTGTGACGATTTCTTCCTTGATTGGGAAACTATTGCTCAAACTCTTGAGAAAGAAGATTTAAATATTATGGATGAATACCCAGTCACAAACAACAATTCACCAGAGCAGTGCCAAACAATGCCATGGGGTCCAAGTAGTGATTTGAACAGTAGTGTTGTTTCTGATCCATCTTCAAGTTTCCAATCCGTTTTTTCGGTTAATGGTGACAAAGGAGTTGATTCTGGTAAGGAGGCTCCATCTTGGAGCAATGATTTGTCTGAAGGCAATGGTGGCGAATTAGGAGAGGGTGTCACAAGTGGAGCTACTCACAAAAAGTCTCTCAAGCGAAAGAGAAAAGTGATCTTGGGTAGCAATGTCCTGTTAATTGATCGTAACCTGCATCACAACCTTGCAGCCATTGGTTCATTTAAGTTCTTACACCAGAAAAGTTTGTCGATTGTCGAGGTTCAAAGACAAGAGACTTCCCCGACAGATATTGAAGTTGACAAGTCAGATATACAGCCTGAAGCACCCCTCTATGACCCCTTTGAACCAATAGCACATGCTAAGGAAATTCCCAAGCCGAAACACCACTTCCCAGTTGTGAGTGATCTTGATGACCCACTGTTAGAAGCAAGATGTGAATTTTCGTATGGGGTATTCTAAGAGAATCCGAGCCCCAAGATATCGCAATGTGGGTCCAGACGATATGGAAGCTATTGGCGAATTTCCTCAACCCCATGACCATGATCAAGGCAAGCGTAAGAGAGAGTCACGAATTGAAGATAGTATCAGCAATCCAAGCCTGTTTTGGCCACGTTGGTGTAGAGCTCTTTGATCCAGATGTTTCGGTCTTGATAGCATCCTGTTCTACCTTTTTGAATGTGTTTTTTTTATCTTTTTTGCTGGGTTTTTCTGCAGTGGCTGGTGGTTTTGAATGTGGCTGCTTGATGGGTTTATCTTGTTTGCTATGGCTTTTTGGTTGCTGGTGGTTCCTTTCATATGTTGGATGTGAACTTGCTGTATTGAACTTTGTTCTATCTACATATTTGTCTTTTAATTTTCCTCAAAAACAAAAATGTCTTGTTCATGTTTTATTTGAAGTTTTTGTTTTCTTTCAGTTCAGTTTTATAAAGATTTTAAATTTTCTTTGAAGGGGAAGAGATATTTGGGTAATTTGTAGAATTTATAGACATGAGATATATAGGTCACTCATAGGTTGTCTTGAGCCTAGTTATTTATTTGTTTTTATTTATGAATCTTATTTGTTCTTAAATAGGATCTAGAATGTTTGGTTCCAATTTTCTGAAAATTGAATTTTTTTTTTCGTATTTTTTTTTTTGTTTTTAATGATTTTTTTTTACTATTTTAAACATATTTTTTACTTTTTAAATAAATACAAATGCAATTAAAAAGTGTAATATTTGTAAATTTTTTTTTAAAAAAAATTCACTAATAAATACCAAAAATATAAAAAAAAATGAAAATTCAATACATTTTCATATTATTGTGTATTTATTGATTTTTTAAAATATTTTTTTTTTTTACAAATATTTTACTTTTTAAGTACATTTAGATTAGGTGCATCTAAGAAGTAAAAAATTTACTTAAAATATTAAAAACAAATTCACTAAAAATAAAAAAATACGAAAAATAAATATTCAATTTACAAAAAATTGAATTCTGAAAATTGGAATCAAACAAGGTTCCTCCTCTTTTAGATCCTAGTCCTCTCCAGAAAATAGTATTAAAAGTCTATATAAAATCATGTGATGTTTCTAATTTAATAAAGTTGATATTTTCAAATTTTTTTACAAATTAAAACTTTCTTTAATGAATTGTGTGATGCAATCAAACACTATCATGCCTAAGACCCTACTACGAGTGATTTCTAGAACTATTTTTTCTCCCTTCTTCCTTGAATTTCTTTTTCTCCTTCTTTCTTCCTTGAATTTCTGCACTTAAAATCAGAAAGACACTTTTCATGAATAGTATTCACAATACCCAGAACAACCCCATCCTTCCTACAACATCAAACCTAACCCTAACCAAAGGTTTGGTTCACTATAATGAATGAGAATGGAATAGAAATGATCATTCATTAGACTCTCATATAAAATGACCATTCCCTCGAAATGGTAAATAATAATTCTATTTGTAATTCATTTTGTCACTAATTTATTAGTTAACCAAGCAGTGGAATGAACATTTTGATGAAATCATCATTCCATTCCATTTCGTTCTAGTGAATCAAATACTACCTAATTCTTTCATACAATAGTAGAAGCCCAAAATTTTCCATTATTTTTCAGCTTTAAACCACAATACAAAACCCACAAAAATTCAGCTTTAAAGTGATCACAACAATACAGAACCCACAAAACTTTAGCTTTAAAGTCCTCAAGACGCTATCCTGCATCAATTGACTTTTGCTTTAGATTTTGCAAACTCTCAGAACAAAATTATAGCACATCCCAAAAAAATTTAAAAACTTATACACATATTATATAGCCAAATAATAGCAATACGCAAAGCAATCCAATTCAATCTACCAATGCTCGATCCAGTGAGAACATATCTAGAGAACACAACATGATATATCCTACGCCACTGTCCAGTATCAAACAGAATGTTTCACCAACTATATTAAATAACCAACAGGGCAAGCAAATATTGCAAGTGTAATCGTAATACATATTAATTAACGTCAAACTATCCAACAATGCACATATAGAACAGCTCAAATATACAAACCGAATGGAATTACAGAATTACATATATTGAATGAAGAATTTCCAAATTTACATTTTTATCTGGCCTAGTCAAGTATCTCAAATATCAATGGACCATGATTGGTAAGAAATAGTAGAGATGTTAAGTAAGAGATACTGACTCCAGCAGAGCATCAACATATTCTTTAAGCTTTGCCTTCGTGATTGCACCCTCCCTCCTACTTTCTGGGACCTCGTGACCATTTTTGAAGAAAATCAAAGTCGGCAAACCATAAACCTTGAATTCCTCGATCAATCGTGGATTTGAGTCATGGTCAATTTTTACAACCATTAACTTTTCTTTGTATTCCTAATTATTCACAAAGAAACATCAATTAGAGAAACAAAATCAATTTATAGAAAAAAAAAAAAAAAAATGTACTGTAAATAAAGATTTCTAGGACATCCATTGCTAAAAATAATTTATCATAACAGCATCTTCAACAGAAGACATGCTTGTTAGGCCATATTTGATCACGATTTGGGTTCTGAAAGTCAAATCTTTCCATATCTGCTACTCAACAAATGAATGGTGGAATCATATAGAATCTATAGATCCAAGAAACGGGGCAAATATAATAGATTATTTGCTAGGAAAGTAGAGAATCAGAATGCTCAGAAGAGATTGTATTATCCTAGCAGTGGGAACATGGGAGTAACAAATACTGGCAGGCACAGTCTTGCCCTTAAAAAAATTAGAAAGTCACTAATTAAAAACCACCAGCAATCTGGTCCCCATCTTCCCAGAAGTTTAGACGCGCTGTTCTCTGACGTACACCCATACAGAAGTTATGCTCGGTAAAGCTTAAAAACAACATAAATTTTTTTTCTCTGATTTGGTTTGGTTGACTGTGGAATTGGATATTAGCAGATCATTCAATTCAAGCCAAGGTTTTAAAAAGCGGCCGCAACCGTTACGTAACGGTTGTGGTAGTTACCGCCACCCGTTACGGCTGCTTTTGCAGTGTGATTGAGATCCATAGGTGTGTCGGCCGTAGTGGCTGCTATAGCGGTCGTAACGGTACCGTAACAGCGTGTTACGCACCGTTATATAACTGTTCCGAATTGCTTCTTTTGAAAAAACATAATAAAAAAAAAAAAGTTGAAAATAGGGGAAGAGAGATAGAGAGAGAAGAGGGAAGATGGAAGAACAAGAAATAGAGAGAGAGAAGAGGGAAGATGAAGAACATGTTATTGATTTGTTGAAGTTGTAAGACCTATGCTATTCTATTCAACTGCTATCACTCAACCATTTTGTTTGTGTGTATCTATCTATCTATATATTGTTTGAAAATAATAATAATAATAATAAGTATGGTAATTATTTATTTGGTTTGATTAATATATATATATATATATAGGCTTTTATTTATTCTCTTACTTTTTTCATTGTTTATCTTATATATAATAGTTAGTGATTGATTTTTTGTATAATATAAAGTCATTAATTATTAAAATAAAACGTAAAAAACTCAGTTTATAGTGATTTAAAAATGTCAAATATATTGGATCAAGCTTAAAAATTTACAAAAATTGATCAATATTTATTTTAAAACCCAATAAATATGATCATGGAAAAAAAATGTGCGTATCGGTAAGTTTTTTTCAAATTGTGCGAAAAATAAAAAAAATTCACGGTTTCGGTTACCGCAACCGTTATGCTACGGCCTTTACACCCCTCAACCGCAACCGCAACCGCAACCGCAACCGCAACCGCGCCATCACCACCGTTACGGCAACCGCAACCGCTTTTCAAAACCTTGATTCAAGCATTAATAATTCTCGGATATTTCTTGGAAAAACAAAACAAAACGGAACGTGCCCAGAAAGTGTTTGCCTGTTATCGTGTGGAATGAAATTTGCAGTAAAATGGTAAGGTTGGGCTAGGTACTGTGAATGTAAATGATATAAATTTAGCTTGTATAGGGAGCTTGCTTGAACAGTTCTTAACTAAGAACTGAGAAAGAAAACAAAAAAAGGTCATACTGTAGCACAAGGCTCCCGCTAACAGCCAAGTATGGAAGAGGAATTAGGTAGGCAGCCTTACCCCTATTTTTATTTTATTTTTATTTTTTTTGAAGAGGCTGATTCTGTGATCCAAATCCGTGCCACAAGGCTGGGATTAAAAGCCCTAGATCTTTTTCAAGGTATTAGATGGACTTCACCAAATATGTGTTTATGTTAGAGAGATTGGTTTGTATGATCCATCTATGAGATAATTTCTAGTGACAAAATTAGCAGTTTAAATTGGGCACTAGATTTTCAAGATCAAATTAACCAGAACAAAAATTGAAGTAAATGAAAATTTGTTGATTTAGTGGGGGAACAAGTAGGAAAGGAAAAAATCAAAGTTTTTAATGGCAAATGCATAACTCAGGGTGTTTTACCCTAGCAAGGCGAGGCATGAGCATCAAGGCTATGAGGCATAATCATTGTGAATCCTGAATTTTTATGTTTAGTAAATAAATAAAATATTTAAAAATAGTGAAAATATTGAAAATTAATTATAAAGATGTAAATATTTTTCTCCTCAAGGTGTCGAAGATTTCACTGTAGAGTGATAAAATCGACATTCTTAGCTTCAGTTGTTGAGCTTTTCACTTAAGTCTTAGCTTTATTATTATTAATTTTTGTTTGGTTGATCATTGATTTTTCCTATGGAATATAGTTACAAAAGAGATTCTTTTTTTATGTTTTAAACCATGTATTAGATTAAGTTTAACAACAGTTCAACACAATCTCTCCATAAACGTATTCCCCACATGCTTATGTGCAAAAGGCATACAAGGCGCACACCTCAAACTCTGATTCACACACGTTTAGTGAGTGTCATCTAAAAACCAAAGCCTAGATCTGTTTTGCCTTCGCCTCGCCTTGAGGCAGGCTTCAGTAACGCCTTTTAAAACTTCAGAAGAAAAACATAAATATTTTTATTCCTACTCCTAACTTGGAGTTGTGAGGCAGCGTGGCTCTAATGGTTAGATCTCCACCTAAGCTCCATAGGAATCTTTCTCGTATGTTTAAACAACCTCTTTCCTGGAAAGCAGAAATGCGTGCTTACATAGATTTGGAAAATTCACTGTGCAATGAAAACCAAGGTTCTTTCCAGATGCAGTTTTCTAGAATATCTATTTCCTTATTTCTTAAATTTTACAACAATTACAACAATAGAAGCATGAGAAAAGGGAAAACATAGAGCACCAACCAAGGACATATATGTTTGCTTCATGCCTAAAAACTACTTCTATGGAAGCAAGAAGGAAAAAAAAATAATGCTTTTCTCATGAAAATACATAATGTCTTTGTTTTTTAAAAACAAAAATAAATTTTGGTTTATTTGACTGTAGTTATTCTCCACCTACCACAACAATCACATGTAACATATATAGGCAAGTACACAAATGTGTGTAACTGTGTAAAAGCTTTTAGGTTTGCATAGCATGTGTTAAAATCCACCTACTCTCCACCTACTTCACCCACTTAAACCTACTCCACTAAACCTAACCCACTACACCACTACCACCTCACCTACTCCACTAAACCTAACCCACTACACCACTACCACCTCCACTTCACCTACTCCTTACCTACTACACACTCACCCTCTTCTATATATAGGAATCATGAATCATTGTAATAGACATCAATATATCAATCAATAATAATACATACAATTTATTCTCTCTCTTTCTCTATACATTATTTCTTACATGGTATCAGAGCTGGTTTAAAACCTAGTATTTTCGCTTCTCCGGCGGGCGGCAACCTCACCTTAGCCGCCTGTCGGACCTCAACCTATTCCGCTGATAAAATCAACAAAGATTTGTGCAACTGTAGTCATGTGTGAGGCTGATGGAGAAGAATTCTTCACCTCATATGACGAGACAGTCTGGAACTGGAAACACTGCAACATTCTGCTCTGGAATTCTGCAGCAGCTAGATTATAGCTTGGTTGAGTGCCAAGCTTTGGTTCTTCCACCCACTCTTGAACTTGCCCAGCAAAGTGTGAAGGTTCATGCTTGTGTTTGAGGGACTAGTGTGCGCGAAGATCAGCGCATTCTCTCCAGTGGGGTTCATGTTGTTGTTGGTACTCCTGGTCGTGTGTTTGACATGTTGCGGAGACAATCACTTCGCCCTGTTTACATCAAAATGTTTGTCTTGGATGAAGCTGATGAAATGCTGTCACGAGGTTTTTTAAAAATCAGATCTATGATATTTTCCAGTTGCTGCCACCCAAAATCCAGGTTGGGGTGTTCTCAGTTGCTGCCACCCAAAATCCAGGTTGGGGTGTTCTCTGCCACAATGCCACCAGAGGCTCTTGAAATCACCAGGAAATTCATGAATAAGCCTGGAAAGAGAAAAAGCTCATGCTAGGATTTGCGAAGTGATTCGCTGCAGGAATTTTGGCTTTGGATGAAACCCTTACCATACTCCACTCATTCTCTCCAACTGTTCTAACTTTTTATTTTTATTATTATTATTATTATATCAAATAATCAATGCACTCATGTTCCCCACTAACAGTGTCCACTTTTGACCCAAACCATTTTCAATCCATCATTTCTCCTTCACCTTTTGCACCCCACTCACTGACTCTCTCTCCACTTTATCACATGGGTTTGTCCCTCTCTCTCCTCCATTTGATTTCAAAAATCACTTATTTTTATTTATTTTTTCCAAGTCACTTTTCCTCTTTTTTAAATACCCCACTTTATTTTGAAACAATCGCACTGATGTTTTTCATATAATCCATCTATAAATATTTTTTATCTATTTTCTTTCTCCCTTGTTTTCTTTCATTTTATTTTTATTTTTTCAACAAAACACTCCCAAAACAAAAACAAAAACAAAAACAAAAACAAAAAAAAAAAAAAAAAAAAAAAAACAACTTTTACAAACTTGTCATTTCTTCATGCCGGGGATCAACCCCGATCAGCATTTTACACCATAAAAAAATAATAATAAAAAAAATAAAAATAAAAAAACACAAAACAAAACAAAACACAACCAACACAAATCGGAACAGTGGGATTTTTCTTCTCGCCTATTCCGCCGGTCTTTTCTTCTTGCCACCGTCTTGGGCGGCCCTTGCCGGTGTTGCCTCCGTGTTTCCCACTCCACTGGGCATGATCACTACTCTCTGCTCCTCCACTGCAGCATATGGCGGCCCTCCAAATCGGAACATAAAACTGGCCTTCCGTTTCAGCTCCTTGTTTTCCGCCTTTAGCACACTTATCTCTGCTCGCGCATCCTTATACATGCGTTGGAGCAGAGCCAGTTGGGCGTTTAACTGCTGCACCTCATTTGTCCTACTCTGCAGCCGGTTCGACAAATTTGTAACCGCAGTCATGGTTTCCACACATGACTTTAAGGTATACTGATTGGCCTCCACATCCGACTGCACCGCCATTTTTTGCTCCACCGACCGCATCGGAAAGTTCAACGGAGCAAAACCAGAGGTGTTTGGTTGAGGTTCACTGGCCACCGCACCAGTTATTTCTCTTGTGGACTCGTTCAGTTCTGGAAAGAGCGTGAGCAGACCACGGGAAGAGGAGGCCATGTTCTGGGTAGCTGGACGGGAAGAAGAGGCCATGTTGCTGAGTGTTTCAGAGACGGGTTGGTTACAGAGTATTACAGAGTTTCTTTCTCAGCAAAGGAAGAGTTGTTTTCAGAGGATTTTCAGAAGTTTTTTTGTCTGCCTCAGCCTCAGCATCAACCTTGGTTAAATAGCGAGGCAGCCACGCGTATCGCGCGCCACTTGACGCCAGACGACAAACGGGCGCGCCAGTCAAGGCACTCACGTGCCTCGCCATCATGTCCGGCACATCTTTTTATGACTTGGGCTCGCCTTTTGATGGCACGCCTTTTTATGGATTGGGCATGCCTTTTGATGGCACGTCTTTTTATGAATTGGGCACGCCTTTTGATGGCACGCCTTTTGAAAGATTGGGCACACCTTTTGAGGGTGCGACTTTTTAGGGGTCCGACAAGACTCTGTAAACTGTCCCGACATTTGATTCCGGTTAGCTTTTCCAAGGGTCCGACAAGACTCTGTAAACTGTCCCGACATTGATTCCGGTTAGCTCCTTTATGGGTCCGACAAGACTCTGTAAACTGTCCCGACATTGATTCCGGTTAGCTCCTTCATGGGTCCGACAAGACTCTGTAAACTGTCCCGACATTGATTCCGGTTAGCTCCTTCAAGGGTCCAACAAGACTCTGTAAACTGTCCCGACATTGATTCCGGTTAGCTCCTTCATGGGTCCGACAAGACTCTGTAAACTGTCCCGACATTGATTTCGGTTAGTTTCTACAAGGGTCCAGCAAGACCCCGTAAACTGTCCTGCTACAACGGTCCGACATGACCCCATAAACTGTCTTCTACAACGGTCTGACACGACCACACAGTGTCTGCTACAACGGTCCGACATGACCCCGTAAACTGTCTGCTACAACGGTCCGACATGACCCCATAAACTGTCTTCTACATCGGTCTGACACCGCCATCCAGTGTCCTCTACACCGTTATGACACCACCATACAGTGTCCTCTACATGGTTATGACACCCCCATACAGTGTCCTCTACAACGTTATGACACCACCATCCAGTGTCTTCACCAATGGTCTGACACGACCATACAGTGTCTCTTATCCTCTTTTATTTTTATGTATTTTCTTGTTTTGTTACTCTCTCCAAACTCAAGTTGGTTAGTTCCTATCCCCCTTGAGTTTGCGGGGGCTGTTAAAATCCACCTACTCTCCACCTACTTCACCCACTTAAACCTACTCCACTAAACCTAACCCACTACACCACTACCACCTCACCTACTCCACTAAACCTAACCCACTACACCACTATCACCTCCACTTCACCTACTCCTTACCTACTACACACTCACCCTCTTCTATATATAGGAATCATGAATCATTGTAATAGACATCAATATATCAATCAATAATAATACATACAATTTATTCTCTCTCTTTCTCTATACATTATTTCTTACAGCATGTATGTGTACACCTATACATCTAAAGTACATTTGCATATAATTGTACCTATAGTTGTCCCTATATGCGCTAATCTACACCTATACATGTTCATATGCCTGAATATATAAAGTAGTACCTATATAAGCCTCTATGCATGGATGCCTAGCTACACTCATAGTTTACAAATATTGTATTACTATATGCACATTTTGTGTCTATATGTGATGAGACATTCAATTACATATATATCTATAATGTCTTTCATCCATTTAAACTTGGGGCTAGAACCCCGTATATCAGTCGCTAGGGAGCAATTGTATTTGCAACTGACCATTAGTTACAGGCTTACAGCAAACATGTTTTTCTCCCTTTGCAGCATAAATTAGAACTTAACTTATTATTCTATAAGTGTTGGTGACCAATCTAACACTGCTCTGTGTAGTTCAGTTATGGTTTGAACATATAACTATGTCAAATGTCTGATATCACACTTCAGAACCTAAAAATTCTTTTGCACAGATGGTACACGTTTTTTTCATTCTTAGTTTGATTAATTTGTAGCTCACTTAAAAATAGAGTTTAATGTAATTACATTTATATTAATTTCAAAAAAAATCACATGGGTGAAAACTACTTTTTTTAAATCCTTTTCATCTCTGTCTCTCACTCTTGAACACAATCACACAGATGCACAGAATTTAGATCAAGTAAAATTTACGTCAAGAAAAGTGATGATGTTTTTAATTTTACCTTATATTTAATTTTTCATTTTTTGAGACAGTCATGCCACTTTTTTATATAAACAATTTGATCCCATTTGTTTATTTTCCAAACCTTTAGTGGGATCAATTATAAAAATCAAAAAAGTTGGAAAGTATTAAACTGCATACCCTATCTCTTAAAATTCAGTCGGGTCACTTGACCTGACTTAAGGACACACCTAGCATAGCTCCAATCCTGCTTATAAATTTTTCTATCACATTAAAAGCCTTGCAAATGCAATAATAAGTCACCAATGGATTTAAGATGGTGGTTTCAAATTCAAAAAGAAGATTTAGTTAAAATCTTCATATTGAACTTGAATCTGTAACTAGAAGAAAAAGTGTCTCATCATTCATTTGGTCCTTCAAATATAAGACCATACTTTCAAAATGAGACCATTCTTGGAGACAACACATCATCTTAACTTAGTGACACAACACTACCCGACTTATTCACAAAAGGAGAGAAGCACATATAAACCACATGATTCTGCTATTATCTAACATTATGACTCCATAACTCCACTACTCCATAGATTGTAACTCCACGACAACACAGCTTTGTTGTCCTCCCTTAAACATCTTGCACGCTTCTCTTTACCAAGCTTCAAGGTCTATAGAAATATTTTTTGGAAATGGAACTCCTAAAGTATAGGATTCCCACAGTTCTATAAAATTTGAAATAAACGGTAGCGGCACAATGTAAATAAAGGTTTCAACCCCATACTGGACTTGCCCTTTGTGTGAATGTGTGTGTATAATTTCCTATAATTTCCCATCAATTGTATGTACCACCTATGTGAGACTCATGAGTTTTTATGACTACAACAAAAGTTAGACCCTTTTAGTGTGCTTGTGTGTGGGTTTAGACTTGTTTGTCCCTTGAAGTGGATGCTTCTATGCGCATTATTTCCTAAAAAATGATGTGACCGTAATCAATTGTGTCTACCACCTAAGTGACACCAAAAACCTAGACCCTTTTGGTGTGTTGAGACCATTGGTGTGAACATATCTGTTTATTATTTTGTATAAGACACAGAAAAAATGAGGTCTCCCACAATGGTTGTGTGTAGCACCCAATGAATAGTCCCAGAAGACCTTATCTTGATGATATAGGCTTTGATATCATTTCTGAAGGTGATTGAAATAATTTGGAAGTGAAATTTACGGAAGAGGATGTTTAGGAACCATTAAAGGTAGTGTGCAAAAAAACTAACAACCCTCACCATCCCAAACCAACCTGTGCAATTTGAGAAGGTGATCGAGTTGGGTTGGACAGGTTAGATTATATCCATTTACAAACTGATCCAACCGATCGATATGTATATGCAAAATTGTCTTGCACTTGCCCATGCACAATCTCTCCCTTACCCTAATACCATTAATCAGATGACATCCACCCTTCATCCCATATTTTTGCTTAGTTTGTTTGTTTTGTACATTAATTTGCAAAATAGGATTTTGAATGATAACATGCATTCACTTAATTTGTGGGTTTTGTGTTGGGATTTGGAATAAATAATAAATTTTTTTGTTGCAACTATTAAAAAAAAAAAAAATGAATAATAAATAAAATAATTAAAAAATTAGGGTGTATGTTCACTTATGTTATTTCTCATTTTGTATTTCTAACTTGTCCAACTCGCCCAAACCACTTGTTTGAAACTACAAAAGTATTCAACCAACCTGCTGGTTTGGAGGATGGGTGGGTTAACGGTGGATTAAAAAATTCTCTATCTACCAAGGGTAGTTCGGTTGATCATTTTCCTCCAAAATTGACACAAACCAACGCGCACACACCCTCAATTGAAAGCGTGCAATGAGAGGAATAGAGCTCCAAGCTCAAATGTCTTTAACATAGCTTTCTTGTTAGCCTCCCAGAATTCCATTCGAATGAATATTATGGGTTTATTCAATCCCTTCCATGAGACTAATTCATTTGAAATAAGTCTAAATGTCACTTTCGTCACTCTTTTTCGAAAGAAAGGAGACGCTATGTGTTGAAGGACTTCAAGCTCATTAGCTTGGTGGGGTGTTTCATAAACTCCTAGCTAGGTGCTTGCCTTGTGATTGAAAAGGATGGTGGGCAATATTATTTCCAAGACTCAAAATGCCTTTGTTGGGGGTAGCAGATCCTTGATGCAGTTATGGTGGCTAATGAAGTTGAGGATAGCAGGTTGAAGCAAAGGGGCTCTTGGTGTTATTTGCGAAATGGACTAAGAAAGCCTACGATCATACTTGTTGGGATCTCCTCATTTATGTGATGGGCATAATAGGTTTTGGCCAAAAATAGAGGCGTTGGATAAAATGGTGTATCCATACAATTAAATTTTCCATTACGGTAAAAGGCTCTCCTTCAAGTTTCTTCTCCAGTTCTAGGGGGCTAAGACAAGTAGACCATTTATCCCTTTATTTGTTCATCTTGGTCATGAAAGCATTGAGTAGGTTGATCCAAAGTCAAGGGCAGCACTAGATAGATGGGTGTGGTGTTCCACTAGACTTTGAAAGACTATTAAAAAGAATTTTTTATTTATATTTTTTGGTAAAGTTGACCCAGCTGATTTACAAAATTTGAACCAATTGCAAACAGTCAAAACGACATTTCGAAAGTTTCATTCCCAGTTTCCCTTGTGGTCATGTATCCAAACTCTTTCCCACCATATAGTCGGCGCTGGAGAGATCGATCGTCTGGTAGAGATAGTGTTTGGAACAATGGGATAGAGGTGATTGGGTGCAAAGAATATATCTTATTGCTTTTACCAATAGGGACTTCAATGGAAAAGACATTTCCAGTGATGAAATTCAAAACAATCAAATGGGAGATCAGTTGATTATTGATTTTTTTAGTCACATACATTGAAAATGAGATATTTGATAGCATTGGCAATGAGTCGATTATACAATGATTTTAAAATATGAAAGGCAATGTCAAAGTCTATGTATTTACTTCTTCTTCTTTTCTTTTCTTTTTTTTTTTTTTTTTTTTTTTTTTTTGGTAAAAACATTACTATGAATGTACTAAATTCTTTGTTTAATTGAGATTTTTAAGAAATTTAAACTTTGTCAAATTATTGAAATAGATCTTGACAAGAGTGAATAATTTTCTTTATAGAATTTGTGTAACTTCTTTATTGACTGAAGAAAAATTCTAAAGCCACCATTGTCTGTAGGGCTGTTCAAAGGGGTAACTGGTTTAGAAGTTAGAGGCAGGATAGGGACTGTGGAAGAGATATCCCATACTAATCTTATGGAATACACTACGTTTTTTGTGAAGTAGAGGATGAGCAATTGAGTCATTTGCAGTGTGTCTTCACTTGCTTTGAGGTTGTGTCAGGCCTCGTTTGGGAACAGGCTATTTTAGTAACTTTTTGACTTTTTACGAAAAGATGTGCAGAAAAGTAGAGAGGTGATGTGACTAGTTTTAGTTGGCTTTTTGGCTAAAATAGTCAGTTCCCAAACGAGGCCTCATGGTAAAAGTAAATATTGGGAAGAATGAATTCATTCCGGGGGAAGTCCAAAACATTCAAGGCTTGGCAGATTTCAAGTTGTGACCTTTGCCTACGGCTAAGTTACACGGACGCGGGTACGAGGATCGGGTGTGGGTGCGTATCTAGGGGTCGGACACTTCAAAATTAAAAATTAAAGATACGTGGATATGTATCCAAATTTGGATACGGGTACGGGGATACGTTAAATATATATATATATATATATATTTTAAATATAGTTATTAAGATGAGTTATATTATATAAATAACAAATAATTATTTTACATATATGTGTTTATTTATTTTTATTAATATATATAAGTGTATATTATCTTATAAATATCTTATATGTTATACAATAATTATTATATAATATCTATATAATTTATATAATATCTATTGTATTATATAATTTTTTTTAGATGAATAATATTACATATTATTATATTAATGTAATTTATACTATATATTATATATTAATGTAAATGTAATACTTGAATAATAATTTATAAAAATTATTATTATATATGATAAATTATATAAATTATATTATATATATTATATATGATCAATATATATGATCATTAAATCAGAAGCGAAGAGAGAGAACAGATTGAGAGACGAGAGAGAGAGAGTAGCAGAGACGAGACGAAGAGGGAGAGAGAAGCAGAAACGAAGAGAGAGACGAAGACGATCGAGCTCGAGGTCGAGATCGACAGTGATCGAAGCCCTAGACGAAGACGATCGTGATCAATAGTGAGAGCCCTAATCGTGATCGATGATCGAAGCCAACAGTGACCAGTGACCAGGTTTTCTTCCTTTCTCCTCTTCCATTTCTTTGCTGTCTGTAAAATGCCGTGTCCGAGAGAGATGAGGTGAATCCGACACAGATCTCACACCCGCACCCGTGTCGTGTCGTGTCGACACGGGTACTTCGCCCCAAAGTGACGAGTCCATGTAACATAGGCCTACGGTGATCTTCGGCTTCCACTTGGTTCAGCTTATAAGAGCAACTCTAATTCTTAACCTTTCTTTCCATCAAATTTAAATTTGATAAAAAAGGGTTCAAAAACCATCTCCAATCCTTTCATCAAATGTGTATCGAATCAAGGGAGAAACATTTTTTTCATCAAATTGAGAATTCATCAAATCCTTCATCAAATTTGAATGAGATGAAAATTTAAAGAGATAAAGCATTGGAGATGATATTTTTAATCAAATTTGATGAGAAAGGAAATTTGGGATAATATGATAAATTTTAAAAAGATTTTGATGAAAGGGTTGGAGTAGTTCATATCAAATCAAACTTTTTACTCAAATTTGGAATCAAATTAGAAAAAAAATAAAAATAAAAATAAAAAAAATAGTGAAGGGTTGGAGATGCTCTAATCAGATATTAGGTATTGGATGGGATTGTGGAGAGGTTTGAGAGACTTGCAGGCTGAAAGCCCAATATCTATAATCTTGTATTTTTATATTCATTGATTTGTGTTCATTTGGACTTATTTGTACTAAACCACTTTGTTAATAATTAAAGCATCCATTCAAGAATTATTTTTCCAACAAGAAAGAAAACAAAAAACACACACAAATATACACCTATTCTTATATTCTATTATATAATGTGTACATCTCATATTTCGTATGAACATTTTCTGAAACTTCGTCATTCATTTTTTCTCAATAATACCTATAAAATTGTTAACTGCTCACACTTTTTCCTAAATACAATTTGGTTAATTTAAAATTCCAAAGTCCTTTTTCAAATTCAACTCATATTGCAAAGTTTAAAACTATAATTCAGTAAATTTAAAATTCCAAATCCTCTTTTCAAATTCAACTCATCTTCCTAATTCATCAAATCCACTTTTCATGCTCAATGAAATTGAAATCAAGAGAACGATAAAGAGAATGAAGTATTCGTACTTGTGAAACCCATTCAATGGCGGGAGAGATCAAACGGCAAGGACCGCACCAATTGGCGACGAATTCAACAAGAACCGGACGATCAGAATTCAATACTACCTCAGAGAATTGTCTCTCGTTTATCTCCGTAACACCACAGGTAATCACCGACTTGCTGCGAAATGAAGAAGAAGAACGAAACCCTAACCCTAGCTTTCGACAACGGAGAACGAGCTTCTCCGGCGAAGGTGTGAACAAACTGGTGCTGTGCAAGTTAATGGTGGAGGCCACAGTACGAACCGGTGTAAATGGTCGTGCCAACAAAATCGTTGGGTTCGAGACCATTGTATCCATGTTGGAGCTCAGTTTTAGAGAAGAGAATCTTGGAGAGAGAGAGAAAGAGAGCGAGTTCAGAGCGTTATCGTGAGAGAAGGGAAATTGCGTCCAGTGATCCAACTGATGGGAAGACGAGTAGCACTCATATTTTCGGATAATTACAACTGTCCCATAATTTTTTTATAATTATAAGAACCTGTTAAATAAGCCGTTCACAAACAGGTTCGGCTCGGCTCGGCTCGGCTCAGCTCAGTTCGGCTCGGTTCAGTTTGTTAAGAGTTTGGTTTGGTTCGACTCATTTAGTAAATGAGTTAATATTGAGTTTGAATATTAGACTTGTTTAATAAATAAACAAAACTCGAGTTCGAATAAGTTCCGCTTGTTTATCTTTATTTAAATTATATAATTAATATTATTTATATATTAAATGATATATAAATATATATAAAACTTGTTAACCTCTGTTTGATCGGTTAAGAGACAATCATCCTCCTTGATCTTCTACTCATACTACTATTGTTAAACAGGTTAAACATTATGTCAAGACTCTTCCTTGTCTTGGTATTCCTACTGAAAATTCATTCAAAATTATTCAAACTGATGCCTCTGATATTGGTTATGGTGGCATCCTTCTCCAGAAAATTACTCCTCAGTCGTCTGAACAAATTATTCGTTATCATTCTGGTATTTGGAATAAAGCACAAAAGAATTATAGTACTATTAAATAAGAAATTTTATCTACTGTTTTATGTATTAGTAAATTTCAAGATGATTTTTTAAATCAAATTTTTTTATTTCGTGTTGATTGCAAATCTGCTAAATATGTTTTAGAAAAAGATGTTCAAAATCTTGCTAGTAAGCAAATTTTTGCTCGTTGGCAATCTATTTTAAGCATTTTTTTATTTTGAAATTGAATATATACCTGGTTGTCAAAATTCTATTCCTGATTTTCTTACCAGAGAATTTTTAAAGGGTGGATAGTGAGTTACATCATACCCATTCCCTCTATTCCTTACCATAAACACCAGATTAAACACTATAAAACCTTAGTCAAACATACTGCTTGTCGCCTTGCCTTTCTCAAATCAACCCATTTATCTACTAAAAGAGCCCAGTACATACAATTTCATCGGATTAAAGCTCAGAAACAACAACTTTCGCATTATATTAACTGTTTACATGAACATACTAATCAATTAGATATCCTCAGTGGATGCTAATTTATCTCCTCCATTTCATAGATGTCTCGTCCACGGCCTCCTTCCAAAGCCTTGGTCCCTTCTAGTCAACCTTTTGTTCCGCCTCCCATGGAGTTAGTAACGAAATACCATCCTGCTGAATTGGTTAACCGTTACCAAATTCTTGGTAACATTCCTAAACCTAGTTATACATCTGTTTTGGCTACTGATCCTTTTGCTTCATCTAGTCAAGTAGTTATTCCATACCCTCTTAATCCTATTAAATCAGCCCGATCTGATTATGTTAAATTCACCACTACTAATCTTTTTTTCAAAGAACCTAGTCACCCAAAGAGTCATACTGTTCATGATCTGGTTAAATCTTATTTTCCTCTTGGATGGCATTTTATTCCTCTCCATCCAGAAAAAACAATTACTTTCTACAAAGACATCCTGTTCAACTATCAGCCAATTATGATTAAACTCATTTATGATCGCACTTACACAAGTAAAATTGTGTACCATTCACTTTATATTCACAACTTTGTTCTCTGTTTGATTGGGGTTCTCCTTATCAACTACGAGATCTGCCTGGTCATTCAATTCAATACAATTACTATGATTACATTGATGCTTGGTTCAAAGTCCTCTTGTATCAAAATGAGTCAAACAGTCACTCTTGGTTTCTTCAATTTGATCAAAAGTTCAAATCCGAATTACCTACCTGGTTTCTGCGATGGTGGACTCAGTATGGCGCCATTTCAGCAATCTTCTCATCAGTCATTATGGATCAAGTTAACTATTTTTCCACTGTTTTCTCATTCACTCCTCAACAAAGGAAATTCCCTCCATTACTTATTTTTATATCCAAATACAAAATCCCTTGGATATTCAAATGGCAATATGGTATTTATGATGATGTTATTTACCGACAACACATGGTTAAATGGTGGGATAATTTCAAGATTTCACGAATTGTTGAAATTGTTCAAACTGAATTTCCAATCAACATTCATGACCCTACACCTGCCATGATTAAAGCTCAGCAGAACCCAACTGTTCCATTAACACAAGAAAGCCAACTTTCTCCAGTCAATCTTGGAAGCCCATCATCCAGTTCTTCCAAGCCCAAGTCATCCAAATCAAAGATTAAATCCAAGTCAGCAAAGCCCAGTACTGACTAGCCCAAGTCAAAGGATAAGTCTAAATCAAACGTTAAGCCCAAGTCCAAGTCATCCAAAGATGAGCTCCTCCAAATGGCTCGTCTCCTCATGGCCCAAGCCAAGTCAGACTCGGATAACAGCAGTTCAGAAGATGGTTCAGACAGTTCAAACTCTTCTGAAGGATCAACTACTCAAAATCCATATGGACCTGAGTTCCAAGATGCTCAGGACCCATATGCTTAATTTAGTCATTGGATTCTATATAGCTATAATTATCAGCTTCAATCAATACTCGTCTTTTGAGAAAAACTGCTAATATATATATATATATATATATCTATATTGATTCCCTCAGTCGCATGTCTCCAAGCAATGAATAGTAAAAAAGTCAACTTTACTGTTCACTATTTATCAAAAAGTCAACATTACTATTCATCATTCATCATGATTCATCCCACCGAAAAATTTAGCACAGTAAAAGCTTTAGTCATTCACCGAAAGCAGCAGACAACTCCCATGTGCTTCTAATGCTCCTTTCAAGTCAAGACTATTCACTCACAAGGCTAACAGTGGTCTCTTTTGATTATAAAAGGGCCTTTTCAGTCAAGAATAAGGCATAAATAACAGAGTCACGGTCTGCTTCAGTGAGATATTTTTCCCACCAAGATTTGAGCATACTAGTAAAACCAGAGGTAAGTAAGGAAACAATTTCAGGTTGAGAGTATTGGGGATAATTACTAAGATAACTATTGGCGACCATAGATAAATGATTTAATTTTTGAAGGATTTGATCTTCACTAAGACCATCAATATTCCATTCGTATAATCTTTTAGCAGAAACAGAAAATTGATTACTAATATTTGTGTCTTCAAATTGGAGGTCGACAGGAGTTGGTTTAGAATACCAGGTTTTGGTATTGTGAGGATTAACTTTGGGATAGTGAATTTTATTAAGAGTAGTAGGTTGAAACTGTTGAGCTAATTGATTTAGTTCATTATCAGTAGTGTCAGTTTCAGATTGATCAGATACAGTATTAGTAATAGGTTGTTGATTCAAAACAGTAAGACCTTTATCTTTAGATGTAGAAGTATCATTAGGAGTTAATTTGGTAAATAATTGTTCAATAGCTCTGACAGTAGATTGGTCATTAGTAACTAGACTATTTCGTTTAGAACGATGACTAGGTAGATTAAGTAATGGTTGATCTAGAGATTTAGTTGATTTGGCAGATTGGTCATCTAAATTAGTTTCTAATTTATCTAATTGTTTACCAATTGTTTTGAGACATTGATTAGTATAATTGTTTTGTTCAATAACTTTTTTAATTTCAGGATCAGTACCAGGTAACTTAAAAGGAGAGGCTGGAACTTCAGAACCTTGGTGATCAATAATTATATTTTCTAATGGAGGATGATTAGAACTAACAGAAGTATTTGGAGAAGTTTTCCATTTATGTTTTGTGATGGTATTAACCTTTTTGTAATATTGATCCATATAATCAAAGAAAGATAATTCAAAACCATATTGAACCATAAAATTATACCAGTCTCTAGTTATTTTGGATTGTTGAACAGAATTATATTTAGCACTATAAGCATGTCGTTTAGTTTTATTTTCTTTGGATCGGAATTCAATAAGTAATTTATTTAAATGAGGAGTAAAATCTTTTTTGATTGTCATTAGCTGGGGATTCACAGGTTGTATAAATTCTTCGAAATCAGTTTGAGTTGGGGAATTATTTGAAGCAATGTCTTCTTCGGGTAACTGTGTTTGAGTAGTGTAAACAGGTTTACTAATTTGGGAAGTGGTAGAATTATCAATTCCTTTTAATTTATTTTTTGAAGTTGGATTAGTTGGACCAAGATGGATTTGACTGTTTTTCCTAAATAGAGGAGTGTTAAATATTTCGTCTTCAGTCGATATTTCAGAAGGGACACTAGACGTACTATGTCTAGAAGACTGGCTTCGATTAAATTTGATATTAACTGATCCATCATTGTTTTGCTGGATATGTTGAATGTCTTGGATTGAAGATTGTTGTTGATTATGTTTGTAATTTTCATTGACAGTAACCCATTGATCAGGTAAATTAATATCTTTCCATTCAATCATGTGAGGAATATTAATGTTTGATTCATTAGTACTACTGCTTTGGATTAGTAAAGTTTTATCTTTGGGACTTTTATGTAAAGCATGAACATTTAAATTAGTTTGCATACATTTATAATGGACACGATAAATTAACGCAATATTATGAGAGGAATCTAACATTTCAGTATATTCACCATGTAATTGAATGTTCAGTGTTAACGCCTTGAGAATATGTGGATCTCTTAAACTTAATGTAAAATCAGGAAAACAGTTAAAATGTACGGGACCTTTATTAAGACCAGTTTCCATCATTCCCATTAAACTAGCATTGTAATTAAGAAAACGAGCATCTCTTAAACAGAGTAAAACAGAAGTATTTTGTCCTATCATTGTTAATGGATTGACACCAATTTGTATTAAACCAATATGCATAAAATTGTAACCACGATCCAGATGTCGTTTGATTAATTTTTTATCAAATAACTGACAGGTTTCTCTGGGTTTTTCTAAAGCATAAACTTGTTCAATTGTTTTAACATGGAGAGTAACTTTAAAAACATCCTGTATAAAAGAAGTTTTATAAATCTCTTTAATAGGTAGTTTTGGAATATTCCATCCAGAATTAATTTGATCATTTTGTATTTCAACATCTTCTTCATTAATTATGATGCCTGGATTAGGTATGGAAGGCAAGGTAGTTGACCTAGAACTGACTGATGAGTTACTTCTAAATAATCGATTCATTGTTTCGATTTAATTAACCAGTTTTATAGATATCTTAATACATACCCTATTCTTGTCAATTTTACCACATACCTAGTATACATACATACCCTATCTTTAAACCCCAAAGTCTGACTCTGCCTAAACCGAAGGACTTTCCGAAGACTGGGAAGAAGTGGGTGACTTAAACTAGGTGGATAGAACAGACTGATCTTTCGGGTGATTAAGATGAACTAAAAACAGGATTAATTAAACAAACAAGGAAGACGATTAAACAGAAGTAGCTAAACAGTTAGAAACAGGATACAACATCACTTGGCTCTGATACCATAAAGGCGGAAGCAGCATATATATATATGAAGGAGATGGATTACGAAATCAAAATAAGAACACATTTAATTAAAATACATCATTAACTGAAGCACATTTAATTAAAATACATTATTAACTGAAAACTTAAAAGTGGGTGACTTAAACTAGGTGGATACATACCCTATCTTTATCAAATAACTAATATATAAATAATATTAAAAAAAATCTTATCAAGTCGAACCGAGCTCAAATTTCTTTAATATTAACGAGTCGAGTCGAGCTAAATCGAACTGAGCCGAGCTCGAGCCCAATTACTTACCGAGCTGAGCTCGAACTAAATAAACAAGCTTGACAAGCAAACGAGTCAATCTTGAGCTCAGCAAAATTCAGTTCAGCTCAGCTTGTTTGCAATCCTACTGTCAAAGTTATAAAAACATAAAAGATATATTTTAAAAATTTAGAAAAAATATAATAAATTACAAGTTTAATAAAATTACATAAAATATCTTTAAAATTTTAATTATTATAATAGTTAGTCACTTTTTTTATCAATTATATAAAATATTAAAATGTATATTTTATCTGATTTATTTTAATATCTTCACATCATTAGCGTTAATTTTATTTTATTTTCTTTGAAAAATATTTGAAACCTCCAAAAAAAACTCCCACAATTCTGTCCACACATGATATGTCAGAATATGTGTCAACTTTTGATTTATTATGTACTCAATAATTAAGGGCTTCATCCCCTTGCCACATCGTTGTGGATAAATTTATAAGTGAAATTTGTGATTTATTACACTTTTTTTTTATTTATTATTTTTTTAACCTTACTAAAAAATGATGTCAACATCATTATGTCATAATTATAGAAATTGTTATAACTTTTTCTAAATCTCATGAAACATGAATGTAATTTATATAGCGTACAATAATGTTAAAATATTATAAATATTGAAAAGTGTTTAGTGTCTATTCCTTATATAATTTGAATTTGGTATACTATTTCTTAATTTGAATAATATTTGTGAGTAGTTAAATATTGACTTGATTTTGACTTATATATTGGTTTAGATTTATGAAAAACCTATTTGACTTAGTTTGGACTTCTTAAAATTTTGAGTTTAGTGTTTCCTAATTGGTTTTGGATTTGATTGAAAAGAAGCCTATTTTTTTTTTTTTTTAAAAAAAAAAAAGAACTCTTTGACTATAAATAAGTGGAGAGGCTCTCATTAATTTAGTTGAACTTTTTAGTTCTATTGCTAGGACTTTTTGGTTCCTTGAAGCCCCCACGGGGGTTTTGTTGGTAGGCCTATGGGTGTTTGATGTGGTCTTTGGTCACTTGGTGTCTCTTGGTTAAAATTTCAATTTTGTGAGACTTGTGTAAGGAGAATTTGGGTTTGGTGAGAGAATTTGTATTTTGGGTTTGGTGAGCTTAGTTATTTATAAGAGATTAGCTTTGTTACCATTGTAGCTCTTTGGAGCATTGTTCTCTTTGCTAGTGGAATCGTTCTCTTTGTTACTGGAATCATTCTCTTTGTGATTGTCAATAGACGCAGGCTTAGGTTAAACCACGTAAATCTTGGTATCTTGTTAGTATGTGGTTGTTTCTCTCTCTTAGATTTGTATGGTTCTTCTATTCCATATTTGAAGTCATCAACTATCTTGGTGTGGTTAGTTTTACTAGGGATGTCCACACAACAAATTGGTATCAAAGCTTGGGTGACGATTTAGGCTTTGTTCGTTTGCTTTCATTAAAGTTTGTATCGTTGGTGGTTCTTGAAGATTGAAGAGAAGATTGGCGAAGAGAAATCTTCCAGCAATTTTCCTTTGGAGGAGAAACTTGAAGAAAATGATTGTATCTTTTTGGAAGGTAAGCTTTAGATATGTTATTTGTAGCTTTTCTCATTATTTTTTAGATTTATCCTTTGGAAATCAAATTTGTTTGCATATGGCTTTGATTTGGTGAAAATAGATCATATGGAGACTCAGTTGAGTCAATTGGGACTGCTAGTGATTATTTGAATTTGTTTTGGATTCTGGAGTTTGCTCGATACTTAAGAAATTATGACCCTTTATTTTATTGTTTGGAGTTTGTTCCGAAACTTCAGAATTTGGTTAGAGCTTGTTTGCATTAATGATTTATTTGGTTGGTTTGAAAGAGAGCTTATTTTGGTTTTCTCAAAATTTGTTTGGCTCTCATGTTTGGTTCGAGCTTGTTGAGAGTAGATTTGTGTTCGGTATTGATCAAACTTGAAGTTTGAATTTGGTACTACTTTCAGAGTTGCTTGAATGGAGAATTTGAAGCTTCAATTGATTTTGAATTGGTCTCCTTACATTGGTTCAAGCGGTTAGTTTGTTTGCACACCATGGTTTGTTTGGACTTGTTGAAGACAACTTGTTTTTTTTGGTGCCTTTGGTTTTGAATTCAGAAATTGGTACCATGGTGGATTTTAGTTTTGAATTGCATAAAATTAGAAGAGCTAGTTCATTTTGTTCTGCAATTAGTTTGGATTGGCTTGATGAGTCTTGAGCAATTGTCTAATTCTATTGTTTTACTTTGCTTGGTCTAATTTTGATTTGAGCGCTCGTATTTTGGTTTAGTACAACAGAATTTGTTTAGAGGTTAAGATGAACAATAGGGACTGAAATTCATCTGAGTTAGTTGGCCGCTTTGTACACTTTCAATTAAGAGATTAGAGGGTCAATTTATTGCCATTGACAAAGATTGAATATTTACTCCCTATTATTTGAGGGTCTTTATTTAGTTGTTCATTTCTTTCCTATCCCAGTCTAATTTGGACTTTCTCATATGATTGTCCAATTTGATCTTCCTTGTAATGATTGTTAATATTGTCCTTGTTAGACTTTATATGATTATCTAATGTAATATCAATTGACTAAAAAATGAAAAAAGAAAAAAAAAAAGCCTCAATTCAAATGCAAAGGAGCCAAAATGCTAATTTAGTTTTTTATTTTATTTTATCAGTTTTTGCCGCCAAAAAAAAAAAAAAAAAAACACTCTTAATTGAACAAACATGAAATTAACTTTAATTAAACTAAACCAAACCAAACCTTAAGTTTCATTAAATGGAATCGACTACATGAATCCTTCTTCTCTACTCGACTCTATCCACAACCATTTGGTTAGTTAAATTAAGGAAATTCATATCTCTATTTACTACACTAATCCACATCAATCTAGGTTTACCCCTTCCCCTAACATTTTCCTTTACCGTCACTATATCGCATCTCCTCACTACCATCTCAATCTATTCTCGCTCAACTTATCTTCTATTGGTACTACTCTTACCTATTCACGAATATACTCATTCACAACTCTGCTTTTTCTAGTCTTGCCACACATCCACCTTATCGTTCTCATCTCAGTAACACTGATCTTATCTACATGTTATTTCTTAGTTGCTCAACATTCCATCTCATACAACGTCACTAGTCAAATAGCCATTCTGTAGAACTTTCCTTTTAATCTAGCGGGTACTTGTTTATCGCACAGTACCCCAGACGTATTCTCTACTTAAGCCACCCCGTCTTAATTCTATAGACTACATTCGCTCCAATCTCCCTAGCAGTTGTGATAATTGATCCTAAATAACAAAAATGTTCACTCTTAGTAGGGGTTTGGTTCCCAATCTTCATTTCTCCTCTGCTACCATTGTTACTGTTATTAAAATTACACTCCATGTACTCTGTCTTAGTTCTACTTATTCTAAATCCTTTAAATTCAAGTGCTTCTCTCCAAGTCTCCAACTCAGTGTTAACTCATTCTCTAGTCTCATCCACTAACATGATATTATCTGCAAAAAGCATATACCACGGTACATCATCCTGAATATTTATCGTTAACTCATCTATAACTAAAGCAAAAAGATAAAGACTTAAAGTTGAAGTGTAATCCCACAGTAATTGAAAATTCACTTGTCTATCCAGCAAATGATCTAATAATGGTCACCACACCTTTATACATGTCCCTAATCACATTAATATAACCTTTTGTCACCCCTTTCTTCTCTAACACACAAGATTATATCCTGAGGCACTCTATTATATGCTTTCTCAAGATCGATAAAAACCATATGAATGTCTCTTTTTTTTTTCTCTATACTTTTTCATTACTCTTGTCAAAAGATAGATCGCTTCCATTGTTGACCTACTAGACATAAATCCAAATTGATTCTCTGACACCTCTGTTATATCTCGCAATCGATGTTCCATCACTCGCTTTCCTACTTTCATTATATGACAAATTAACTTGATTCCTCTATAGTTGTTACAATTCTGGACATCTCCTTTATTCTTATAAATTGATACTAAAATACTCTTCATTCACTCCTCTGGCATTTCTTAGTCAACAGAACCTAGCTAAATAACCTAGTCAATCAAGCAATCCCATTTTTACCCAAACAATTCCAAACTTCAATAGGGATATCATCGGGTCCTAAAGTTTTATTCGATTTCATCTTCTTAAGTGCAATATCCGCTTTAAAGTTCTTAATTCTGCGATAGAACTTGTAGTCTTAATTTTCCTTATTACTAGCTAATTCCTCCCCTTTTGACCTTCCTCCAATTTTTTTTTCTTCCGATTATAATAATAAAAAATACAATTTGTTTTTTTCACTTGAATGATAAACTTCAATATATTATTTTCCCCTCACCTCATATAGGAAACAAACTATTAAAGCACCCGGTAATTTGCTTGTGTTTTGGAAACTTATGTTTAGAATTTATTTCATGGGCAAAAATAAAATCAAATTATGGAATACATGGGAAAAAAACTCTGTAGTTAGCAAGACACCAACCAGTGCAAACTCCATGCACTAATCTCATATAGGAAACAAACTGTTAAAGCACCCGGTAATTTGCTTGTGTTTTGGAAACTTATGTTTAGAATTTATTTCATGGGCAAAAATAAAATCAAATTATGGAATACATGGAAAAAAAAACTTTGTAGTTAGCAAGACACCAACCATTGCAAACTCCATGCACTATCTAATTATTGGTCTGATGCAAAACAATTAAAAAAAAAATCAAATAAAGCAAAGTCATGAAACCCCTGTTTTTCACAATCTTCTCAAAAATAAATGTGCATCGTCATCCACTATTAGCAAAATAGACACAATCAACCTTGAATCTTTAATGAAAACATAAAAGTCATTTGCACTTAAACATTTTCATAATTAAGAGTTCTGGCATTCCATAAAAAAGACGAACCATGATGGAATCACAATTTTTTTTTTTTTAACACTGGAGAAATATTCAAATCTTAAAAAAAAAAAAACACTAAGGAAATATTGGTAAATAAAAAGGAACAAAAAAATATTTATAAAAAAATCTAAGCAAAACTTGTAGTCAAAAGGAATATTCAGGTCTTTGTCATTTCTTCTGTTTATTTTATATGTGTGTGTGTGTGTGTGTGTGTGTGTGAACCCAGCAGCTATTGCTTTACCTAATGGCAAACTCTTCACGAAATTGAGGGAATTGAGATCGAGATTTAAAAGTGAGAGACCCAATATGTGACGTCTCAAAAATCGGAAACATCAAATATATTAACAATTAAATACAGGGTTTATCTTTCTTTTTTTAGCCCTTTATTGATGATAATTGCCATACATACAAATGAATTACATCAAATAAAGGAAGAGGAAGTGGAAAAAGCATCAAAGCATAACCGCACGATCCCAACTAGGTTGGCACCGCAAGAAATACCCAATCATTTGCTAACACACCTCAAGGTTGATGAGAAAACAACTACAAGACACACTGAAAAAACACCAAAATAGTCCACCAAAAAACACCCCTCTACATCTGTCCAGCAATACACCAAAAGAGAGAATTACTTGCTTAGCTAAACACCCCTATTGCAGAACTTTGTATACCCCTGCATCTGGCCAGCAACACACCAAAAGAAGGAATTACTTGCTCAGCTAACACCCTTACTGCGAAACTTTACCAGTAATAGAGCTTAGCTGACCAGCAATCCACTACCAATAACAAGCACTATCACAGCAGTATGGCAGCCTCCAAAAAATCCCAGCAGACCTTACACCAATGCAAACCACACTCCAGAGAAGTCGAGGCCAATACACAACAATATACAGCGGAACACACCAAAAAATAGCACCAAGCTCCAAGCCACTCTCTAAAAACTCAAGGTCATCTCAACCTCTACCAATGCATACTCCTCCCAAACAATATTTGATGCCTTTAAGAGTAGAAATAAAATCTTGTTGCCAAGAAGAGCATGGAATTGGATGATGGACTGGTGTAGCAAGCCTCACACTGATGCAAACCACCCTCCAAAAAACAGTACCAAAACTCAAGGTCACATTCCAAAAGCTCATGGCCATCTCAACCTCCACCAATGCATATTCTAACTAACAAAAACAAAAAGGCGGCAACATGAAGAACAAGACAGCAACATAAATCTTTGCTCAGCCAATACCCATACTGCAGAACCTTACTTGTTACAAGAATAGGAAACGCCACTAATGAGTCCTTTGGCTAATAACCAAGTAAGATCCCAAGAAGGTTGGAGGAGCCAAAATAGCCTCCTTTCTAAGTCCAATCATCTTAGATAGCAAAGCTACCTTTTTGACAGATCTTGACAAGGTATTAACACAAGGCCTACATGAGTTGACGGAGTATAAGGATAGGTTACAAATGTTATATATAAAAATTACAAAATCATGTCTTCAAATACAACAAGCAATTAATCACTTACAATCTCATAATCGTGTTTACGAAACTAGTTCCTAACTCTCATAGGATAGCCACATGTCTTCAAATACTTCAGCTTTGCCTTCGACCAGTCTAATAGTTCTCAATACCTGGCATAAAATGCCGTGAGCTTTGAATGCCCAGTAAACGCACACACACCCTCCCAATTCAATACACCAACGTATTTATAACAAGCAAGTAGTGAAGAATGATATTCAAGTCAATAACAGCAATTTCAATAACAGAGGAAAGGAACATGACATTCAAATAGATAACAAAGGCTACAATGTTAGTGGTTAGTATTCTAGAAATCCCCCAAAGAGACTTCATCCTCCCAACCACAAGAATTGGACTTGGATTATTCGATATGCCCTCTCTTTTGCTGCTTTGCAGACCTTACCCCGGATGCCTACCAACGGGTATATACCTCGTAGCGCCAACCGAGGACCTCAAAAGAGACGGTAAAATAAAGGCCTTGCCTATAACCTCCTCCAACCTTATCCATCATAAGCACTAGGGTCCGAATACAACCGATTCATTCAAGGGTTCTGATACAATCGTTTGTGTAAGACTTTCCTTCAATTAAGGAACACATCCCATCAATCCATACATAACACATTATCATCTCTTCATTATTCAAGTGATCGAAAACCCAATACCAACACAATTAAATTTCCCATTGAGTTAAAAGTTTTAAATTAAAGTTAGAATAACTTAACAAGGTAGTAATATCTACATAAGCATGAGCACCATCAAATGAAAAAGATAAGGAACATAACCATAATACATGCAATATCATGCCAAGACATTTTCATATACTAATAAGCATATTCATAAAGTCAAGAGCACAAAACATCAATGTAAACAGAATTTCCAGATTCAGAGTCACTTAAAGATCAAGATTAAAAGAACTATTTCAGATTTTTCCCAAATCTGCCCCTACTATGGTTCGTAGATAATTTTATCTAGTTTTTAGAAAAATTTTCAAAAATGAAATAGCTTTTCCAGATAATTAGTTATTGCAGAAATACTCTAGCTCTATCCAAATTCGTTGACCGTTACGAAAATCAGATTTTCTCACAAACCGCTCACTATTTTTCAATGAAACCAATTTTCCTTGAAAACTAAATCATTAAGGAAGATTTTTAAATAACATTTACGTTCAGAAGATCTTTATACATTTTTCTAGAATTTTCGGAAGTTGGCTGTAAAACAGATTTCTCTGGCACAATTCTTGAAATAAGAAAGTTGGTGAGAAAAGAGGTTAACTAGGGGAAATTGTCCAGTTCTCTTGCGATGAAAACATGCTAAATAATGTGTATTAAACTAAGAAATTTGAGGTGAAGGTGTGCCTTTGGAAATTTTGACAGATTGATATGGAAAAAGGTAGCCTTTTACCAATTAAGAGAAATACAAGAATGGTAGAATCAAGGCTCAACTCCTTTCATTTTTAACACAAGAATGCCATCAAACAACATTTGAAATGAATGTTTAAAACTTATAAGAGCATGTATTTGAAAGGAAAAATAAGAGAGAGTTGTGTTGTAACTTACTTGATTGCCTAGTGAAGTGTTTGCAGAATTTCTTCTCTTTTTCCTTTCCTCTACCACCAAAGCTCTCTTCCTCTCTTTTTCTCTCCCTCAGCTGAAATGTGTAGTGTGTGAGTGTGTTTGATGTGCAAAATGCTAGGGGAAAGGTCCTATTTATAAAAAAAAAAATTATGATGGAAAGTCTAAAAAGCCCTTTGGTTTGAATTGGATGGAAGAAATTATAATTGGATAGAATGGAATGAAATGGAGGTTGATTAAGAAGATTAATTATAACTTGGAAGATGATTTAGTCCTGGTTTGGTCAAGATAAAACTAGATTGAAAACTAGTACAAACATATCTCCATAATTTGGGATTTAGTCAAAATTCTTTGTGAAATCAAGCATTCTTGTCCCAAAAAGTACACAACAAAGGGTTCCTCTAGGGTGGATAGCCACTTGATGATGATTTGAGGGAATTAATTTATTTTTTTCTTGTGTACAAATGTTGAAAATTGTAAAATAGAGTGTATAAAATAAGTTTTAAGGTACAAGTGTATATATATAATAGTACTTGCTTGGGGTCAATAAGTGATTTAATAAAAGTGTGAGGGCTTAGGGTTTAATTTATGAATTGGAACATTTATTTTAGGGTAGAATTAAACTAAATTAGGATTAGAGAATCTAATTCGGTTTAGATTTCTTATTTCAACTAAAAAGGCGATCAACTGACAAACGCGATAAAAATGAGAAAAACCTAGGGTTTTCAAGTGGTAATTCCATATTTAAGGAGTCAATTAATTAGTATTAAAATATTAGACAATGATTCATAAGTTATTGAAATCGATTAGGATTTGTGAGTTTTCAGTTGGTGCATATATTTTGATCATAGGGTTAAAATTGCAATTAATTAAGAAACTGAGGGACTTCAAGAAAATAATTTAAAAGTAAGGGACTTTTAAGAAAGTAAAATTTTCTGGGGCCTCACACAATAAATTGAGTAGGATGTAAAAGTTCAACCCTAACTTCTTACCATTGCCCTCATACACATTGAAACCCTATATCTATAAAATTTCACTAATAATAATCATAATCATAAATATATACACACGAGGCGTAAAAAAAAAAGAAGAGAACTCACCAGAAGTTTAAAGAGGTTGTTGATTTTAAAAGACACCCTTCAACGGTGGTTGTTGAGTGAGTAACTTCAATGATAGTTTCGGAGATGGAAGACTAAGAAAACCAAATTAGGACTAATGAATCAAAAAGAGAGGCGAAGAGAATTGGAAAGGAAGAGTCATGCTGTGTTTGGAAATTCCATCTTGTTTGGAAAAGGGAAGAGTCGTGCCTCTCTTTGTGGGTGAGAGTAGAATTGGCGCGAAGGTTGGAAAATTTATTTTATATAAAAGTAAGATTGAAAAAATATATACAATCACACTTGTTTAGAACGTGTGATAAATATATATATATATATATATAATCACACTTATTTGAAAAGTGAGATTAAAAATAAATATTATCTTATTTAATTAAATTGACTATGATTAAAATATCATTCAATTTTTTTTAATCATACTTCTAATAAAAGTGAGGTATTTCTTTAAGCATTATTGTAGTATTGATTGGGTTTCTCACCTAGGTGGGGTTTTGTTTATCTTAGTTTAGCGTTTGTTTCGATGCAGCAACTAGAAATCTCGTCAAGTTGGAGAATTGTAGGTTGATTGGTTCGTTGCAGCTAGACATTTTACCAAGGTGGAGATTTGTTAGATTATTAGATGCCTATTCCCAATATGATTTAGATTTGGTATTTTATTTTCTAATTGGAATAGAATTTGTGGGTAGTCAAAATTGACTTGGTTTTAACTCCCATATTGATTTGGATTTATAAGAGGCTTATTTGACTTCGTTTGGACTTCCTAAAGTTTTGGAATGGATTGAAAAGAAAACCTATTTTTTTTAGGAAGGATTCTTTGGCTATGAATAAGTGGAGAGGCTCTCATTAATTTAGTTCAACTTTTCAATTCCATTAGTAGGACTTTTTGGTTCCTTGGAGCCCCCTTTTGTGGTAGACCTTTGGGTCTTTGATGTAGCCTTTGGTCACTTGATGTTTATTGGTTAAAACTTTAATTTCATGAGACTTGTGAAGAGAACATTTGGGTTTAGTGAGAGAACTTGTGTTTTGGGTTTGGTGAGCTTAGTCATTTATAAGAGATTGCTTTGTTACCATTGTAGCTCTTCGGAGCATTGTTCTCTTTTCTAGTGCAATCTTTCTCTTTATGATTGTCCTTGGATGTAGGCTTAAGCCTTACCACATAAATCTTGGTATCTTGTTAGTATGTGGTTGTTTCTCTCTCTTGGATTTGTATGATTCTTTTGCTCTATATTTGAAGTCATCAACTATCTTGATGTGGTTGGTTTTTTTGGGGATTTCAGCACTACAAATATGATAATACCGTATGATTTATCATCTTTTTCCAAACTTTTTTTCTCTATATTTTCTTTTCACTTATTGTAGGCTATCCATTTTCCACCACCAACCTCCTATTTTGCCACCATCACCGTTGTCTCTCATTTTGTCAATACGAGCACTCATCACCACCTTTTTTTTTTCCTTCCCCTTTAATAACCAAGTACCATATCTATTTTACTACATACCTTTTGAATTTAAGTTATATACGGCTATGCCATGAGATGTAAGCAAATGATGAGAGAGTTTTGAGAATTTACAATGATCTATTGTGTTGGCTTTACTGCCAATTTATAAAATACAACTTTACACATATGACAACAAAAAGTTAATAGCCTAGTCAAGTCCAATAGTCTAGACTTAGGCTTGTCCCAAACCAAACCAAACCAAACCAGGCTTTAAGTCCCATCACATGGGGTCGGCTACAAGACTTAGGCTTGCCCTAATTTTCCAAAAGTCTAAAGCTAGAAGTCAAAAAGTCTAAAAACCTATAAACATATACAAAGACTTTTTTATTACACATACATTCCCCCTCCCTCGTTTTTTGAAAAAGAGATACTATTTTGGATAAGATTTGGTTAATCTATCTTTTCTTATTGCTGCAGATGCTACCACGTGTGCTGGATAAGGATGCAATCGATCCGGCATATCTGTAACGTGCTTTTAGGGGCCCACTATGCAGACACTATCTTCAGATAATGGAGAATCTTGGGCTTGACTCCATTCCTGTGCTCTGAAAGCTTCCACTTCATCAGCTTGCATTGCCAAATCTAGAGGAAGATCTACCAAATTTCTTTTTGCCAGATTGTTAAGAAAATCTTCTGCTTCACTTTGTTGTGCAATTGTTCTTGTATATGAAATTGGCTCCATAGTAACAACTAGTCTTCTTCCATTGGTTACCATGAAAGACAATTCATTGCAACTTTTTATGCTTTTTGCCACTTGGGACAACAATATTAGACTTTCTGCCCAACATTGTTCAGGACATAAAACTTCAATTAGTTCATGAGGATTAACAACCTCGCCCTTTGAATTTATTAATGGTCCATCATGACCTAATTCTGATTCTCTAGTCTTTTTCAAGTACCAAATTTGATATGGCAGATAGAATTTTTCCCCTTCACGCCATCCAATGGTGCTAGCAATCCAAAAAGTGAAATATTTGCTCCATTTGTAAATTTTTTTTATTACTTTTGAGAGCATTGGCTTGACCACCTCTGGAAAATCTTTAGGGTGAGAACTTTGAAGAATAACTTAATTAGTTATTCTCAAGTCAATTTCTTTAGAAACCTTCCAATCATTATCCTCAAAAAACCATTCTTTGGTATCTAAGAATTATGTAGTTTTTGAAATATCATCTTGTAAATTAATCTTATTAATCGATCTGGAAAGAATTTGTTTAATTCTTTCACAATGATCTTCTACTTTATCTTTAATAATTTTAAAAATTTCACAAGGAAGAATTGTTCTTAATTTTTCAAAAAGACAAATTCTTCTAATTGTTTTAAAAGAGGGATCTAAATATTCATGGTTTATGAATTCAAAAATTAAAGAAAAGTATTTATTTTTTCAAATTTAAAAGCTTGATCCCAACTCATTTGTTAAATGAGTTGGAAACAAAGTTCTTGTAACTCATTTATTCTAGTGGTTTGTTCCACTAATTGAAATGATAAATTGAACATATGTAATCGAAAACCTTTTTTATTTTCTGAAATGTGGGTTTTCCATACTCCATTAAATTCATTATAAATTTTTCCTGGGAATACTAGGATTAAGTCTTTAATTCGTGATTCATCTTGTTTAGATTTTTGAAATTCAAAAGGGATTGAGTTGGTTTGCTGTTGTTGAAAAATGAGCATTGATAGAGCACTATAGAAAGCTTTTTTAGGTTTTGCCAAACTGTCATATGCTTGATAGCAAGCCCTAGGGAATTCCACAACTTACGCATTGCAATCTTTCCAATTTGTGTAAATTCCAGGTTGTTTATTTGAAAAAACAACATAAACTTTTTTTTTCTCGGGGATTGTTTTTTTGGCAATTGTCACCCATTCTTTATCAGACTCAGCGGGTTGTTTACCCTTGTTCATAGCTAAAAAGATAAAATCAGCAAGAAAATTATTTGTGGGTGTTGATTTTTGACCACACAACCAAAAAATGAACTTAGCTAGAGAGCACCAGCAGAATAGATTAAGCCCAATAACCTACATAAGAAGATAAGAATCTGGCGGTGGTTCGTCCACCCAGGAGCACTCTGACGATCATGTTAGTAATTTTATCTCTCACAAATAACAAATTGTGCTTAAACTCACAAGAATGAACTTACCTCAGACCCACGAGGGTGTCTTACTTTTATAACTAACAGTGACCTGATCTCCTTAGAAGCCTCACTTCAATGGACTCAAGCTCCATGCTTATCCTGGACCTTCAGCTAGATAGGGATAAACTCTCCTTAAGCCTTATCCTTATCCAACTTGAGGCCCTCTCCTGTTCTAGAACTCTCATCCCTTATCTGCTTATCTTGGATTCCGGCATCTCCATAGATAACCTTGGCCTAGTCGAGATCATCTCGGTAGCATGACCAGGACACGTGGCACCTCGACTAACACTTCGGCGTCACCTTAGCCACGTGCTATCATTCACAAAATACTTCCCCACAACTGCCCCCAAGGTTCTATTACCTTGGCAGCCTGAGGTGATGGAACCTACACCGTTTGTCAATACTTCATGTCGGCTAAAAATTCATTTTTCTCTTTAACTGAGATCATGACTCATCGGCTTCAGCAAAACTAGGACTTAGCTGTCCACTTTCCCAAGGATCAAGAACCAAGAATTCAGTTCTTTAAGCATCTCAACTGAGATCGCTCCTCTAGTCGAGGTCATGGCCTCATTATTTCAAGGATACCAAGAACTCTAACTATGCATGAGCTATCACGCACAACCCTTTCAATCGTTTCCTCAACCTGTTCCTTTTTCATTAGGCCGTACCTGACACGCGCTATCAGGTCATATTACGTCTGCTCACGCCGCCTGACAGGCATGTTGTCCAAGGCTTTCATTATGTTTTGCCACCTTTTCATATTTTGACAAAACTTCTTTCCCTCTCTCTCCGTCTTCTCACTTTTGCAATAATAATTTCCCTCGACTCTTAAACTTTCACTCTCTAAAGTTTTTCAATCTACCATTGCTGTTTCTTTGAGTTTTCCTGTAACTATCTTGTTCACCGCCTTCAGCGAAGCACCCATTGTTTTGCTCTGGTGTTCGTCACCGTCTAATTCTGGCGAGTATTGTTCCAGCATTGTTTTCTCGGCCTTACTTGGTAAGTTCTCTAATTTCTACATTTTTTCTTTTAGTTTTTTACTATCCTTCGAGCATGTCTTTGTTTATGCAATATCTCTTGCTCTTGAACTTGCTTTGCTCTGTATCTGTAGTTACTCTTGTATTGCAATTAGATCTATATATGTACTTATACTTTGTTTTTCTTCATTATAAACAAATTCTTGCTCTTGAATTGGCTCCGTGCTATTTAATTTGCCCCTGTGCCTATATACATTGTTTGTGGTTCTTGCACACACCTACGCATTGTTCATAAGTTCGTAATTCTCTATGTTCTTGTATCTCTGTTACTTTTTTGATTCTGAATCATGCTCTTTTTTCTGCTATCCTTGCTTTGTTTGCAGATTGTTGCCTTTGATTCTTGTTTCTATATAGACTCAGGTTTGGGATTTTATTTAGAACCCTATTCTTTAGGAAAACAAAAACAAAATCCCTTTAAATCTTCAAAAATCCTTGCCCTAGTGCCTGGTTAGGGTCTAGCCGAGGTTTGAAAACCCCTATTAGCGTCTGTTCTCTGAAATCCATCACAAAACACTTTAACACGAGATCATGGGTATGTTTAGTGAAGAGTAGACACCTCGGCCAAACTAGAATACTTCAGACAAGAGTTCTCCATCCTAACCGACGTCCAGATTAGGCTGGCTAGCAGGGAGGACTCTATCATGCCAGATACGAACTCCATGCCTTTCCCTGTTGTTCCTTTTATTGAGTGTGGACTTCGGCTTCCCTTAGACATCTTTTTTAGGGAAATCCTTCATTACTACAACCTTAACCCTATGCAACTAGCCATTAACTCATATAGGGTTATCAATGGCATAATCGAATTGGCACGCCAAGAAAAAGCTAGGATCATACTAGCCAACATCCAATTCTGTTACACAATGTGTGGCCTTAAGTCTGACAAAGGCTACATGTACTATCTCAAGCCCAGATCCACTGCCTACAAACTTATAGTCGACCTCCCAGACTCCAACAAGGGTGCTGGAGATGACTATTTGATCGTCTCAAGCAACTGGGAGTTTGCATCTAATGAGGATCTTCATCTCTTTCCTCTGCGCCAATCAATGTTTAGAGAGGATGAGGTTAAGAACTGGGTTATCCCATGACTTACCTTTATTAAGACTTGCCAATTCATCTATTTGTACTAATGTTTGTTGCTCTCTCTTACAGTCCTTCCTTAGCCATCAAAGGACTTTTGCCAGACTTTTTTCCCAAGCCTAGGTCTCGAAAAGCTCTTGGATCTTCCCATTCAAAAACTCAAAGCCCCATTTCTGCTGAATTACATTTCCACCTATAAGTCTGCTCTGCCCGACGTTCCTCGCCGAAGCAAGACCTCTCTATCTACCGCAACTGCACCAGTCACTTTATCACCAAAGCTAGACCAGGCCTCCTTTTTAGATCCAGTAGAGCAGCCATCCACCTCTGCCTCCCATCTTATCCCTATATCTCAGCGTCGACACCGACGTCGTGCTTTATCAAATGCACCAGCCAGTAAAACTTGGAGCTGCAAATGCCGAGAATTTGAGGTGTCGGCTTACGATCTTGCCAATCCCCTAATTGTCCTTCCTGCAGTCCATTTCAGCACTAAAGTTACAGTCGCTGCAACTATTAACGACATAGGTCGTAGTAAAGTCGTTGTTGAAAACCTCCTAGCCGACTTGCCAGGAGTTGTCACAGTTCAATTTTCTTTACCATCTCAATCCCAGCCTAATCCAAAACCCAAACGGGTTAAGAGAGCCAAGGCAAAGGCTACAGTAACAGAAATCCCAACAGACTCAAAGGACACAGTGTTGATTTCCAAATTGGCCGAGGCTGAGAAGAGGCTGCCTATCCTTGAGAAGAGACCCACCGAGGCTGAAATTTCCAACATTACTTGGTCAAAGAAGCCGAGGTCTGAAGGTGCAGCGAGCCTAGGTTTTTTCAAAGCTGATGAGCCTTAGACTCCTGCCATTATGGTTGGAGATCAACCGATGAGAGCTAGCGATAGTGCCATTGATAGTGTTGAGGTCGGCACCGCTCTCTCCACCGCCGTGCTCTTGCCAGCTGATCTAAATCGTATGGCTGAAATCACTGAATACGAAAACTTAGCACTGATGATACAACATTTTGTCCTAGTAAGTCTTCAACACTTGTAATTTTTCATTTCAGTTTTCTGCCTTTACTTAAGCAATTCTAACTTGTTTGTTTCTTTGTTTCTAGGCCATCCAGCATGTCCACTCATTTGCGATAAAAGCCGAGGCTTTCTAGAAGGAGTTGGTTCACAAGACTCAAGAAGCAGCTGGCTTCCTCTTTTCCCTCAATAACGCCTGGACCAAGATTAAAGCTCTGCTAGATAAGGCTAAGGCTACCAAAGCTCTCTAAGACAAAGTTGAAAAGAGGGCTACGGTGGCGAAGGCGGTGGTCGAGGTGCTTAAAGTCGAGGCCAAGGAGACCGAGGAGACTGGGGCCAAAACTACCAAGGTTAAGGCAGAGCTCTAGGAGGCCTTGGCGACCAAAGAAGCCGAGATCAGTGCGGCGGATGAGAAGGCATTCTCAGAAAGGCAAGCCGCTGTTTGTGATGCTTACAAAGCCCAAGTTAATCAAGCCTGTAATAGAGGCTATTACCTTGGCTGGACGACATTGCTTAACAAGTTATCCATCCCAATGGACTTCGACCTCCGAGATAACAACCAACTCAGCATGCCTTTCCTTCCAACTCCCAGAGGACCAGATGACGAGGCCAAAGAGAAGAAGACCGACACTGAAGATGCTAATGAAAAGGAGGAGGTTGTTGTTGGGGCCAAGTCCCCAACTCTCAATGATCAAGTCTTGGACTTGACTCAAGACGAGGAGGATGAGGTCTCCAAGAGCGTCTCTCCCAAGACGACGATATCTGAGGCCGAGGTCTAGATAGCCGAGAAGAATCTTGATGAGACCCTTCGTGAAATTGACGCCGAGATCGAGGTTAAAAAAGCTGTCAAGAAGCCCTCTCAACTGACTACCGAGGCTGAAACACTGTCAACTGCCAAAGCAGCACAGTCTTCTTAAAATTTTTCTTTGCTTGTACTTTTTCCTTTTTTCAGTTGTAACTTTTTGTTCTTTAAACAATTCTAAGTTTCAATTTGGCCGATGTGCCTGCTTTTGTATCCAAACAAGTTGTCTTCTTTGCCAAGCTAAAGTGCCTTTTTGTCTTTGAACAAGTTCTACTTTCTGAATGCAAGTTTTGTATTTTTCCTTCTAAGTGTTGAATGTTTGTTTACTGTGTTCCTTCTCTGCCCTATATGTTTCCACACTTTGAATATTATTGCAATTCTTCTTACACCTTAACTGTGTAATTACTTCGGGTTGGAATATATCCGACATATATCACCTTGGACACACTTCATCTCGAGGGCGACCTTAGTTGGTCATCTCGGACCTACTTGCCTCAGAGTTCACCTTTTTCTGTGATCTCAGCCCATAGGCACTTCAGAAACATTCTTTGAATAGTCAACAAGTATTGCTTCCTTACTTGTCCTTGTTGTCTTTTATCAAGACTTCACCCTTCTAACCCTTCCAGGTCTGACAACCTGGTTGGTGACCTTGAGTAACAAACAATTCGAGTGTCCCTTATCTGGATACCTCGGTTGAGTCCAACTTGTAAATTTTTCCAAAAATTCCAACAAGCGTTAAGCCTATTCCTGCTTCCTACCCTCTAATGCGAATCTAAGTACCACTTATGTTCACATTAAGCATGCAACTCCAATTTTTTGTCGAGGTTTGATTCAAACAAAGATTGGCGGATATTTTCCACCTCTGTTTCTCTGTTAACCTAACTAAATCAAACATAGTTCAACTCTGCCGTCATGACAAGTCTGAGTTACTTGTCATGTTTCATTTGAAAACATCGTAAACTTATTTCAACTCTATCATATGGCAAGTATAATTCAACTCTACCATATGATAAGTCTAAGTTATTTGTCATGTTTCATTTGGAAACATCGCCAACTTAGATCATCTCTATCATATGACAAGTATAATTCAACTCTACCATATGATAAGTCTAAGTTATTTGTCATGTTTCAATCAGAAACATTGTCATAAGATTGTTCAGTCCTATCGCACAATTTTCAACAATTTATTTATAAAGACAAAATCAAACTAGCACTTTATTAAAACTTCGGTTAATATTACATAAATCTCAAAAAATAAAAACTAATCATAGAAAAACTTCAGATTGCAAGTGTTCCAGGGTCGTGACAACTCTTTGCCATCAATGTCTTCAAGCCAGTATGCCCCATTACCGGTAATCGAGATGATTCTGTAAGGTCCCTTCCAGTTTGGGCCAAGTTTTCCCTTCCTATGATCCTTCTTGATGCCGACAATTTTTCTCAGGACGAGGTCCCCAACTTTGAATTCTCTTGGGTTAACCTTCTTGTTGTAAGCCCTAGCAAGCTACTACTGGTATGCCCCCAACTGAATTGCTGCTCTCTCCCTTCTTTCTTCCAATGGATCTATATCTCGGGCAAAGAATGCCTCGTTGGTTCTGTTCTCCACTCCCTGGGTTCTAATCCCATGAATGTCGACCTCCAGCAGGATGACTGCTTCAATGCCACATGCCATGGCAAAAGGAAATTCCCCAGTTGATCTTCTTGGCGTAGTCCGATATGCCCACAGCATTTTAGGCAATTCTTCTACCGACTTTCCCTTGGCTGCTTCCAGGCTCTTCTTGATCCCATCCAAGATGGTTTTGTTTGATGCTTCTACCTGACCATTACTCTAGGGGAAACTAGGAGTTGAGTAATAGTTCTTAATCATGTATTTTGCACAAAAGCTCTTAATTAGCTTACTATCAAACTGAGTGCCATTGTCTGCTATAATGGCCCTTGGGATTCTGAACCTGGTTATTATGTTCTTCCAGATGAAGTTCTTCATATCAATATCACAAATCTTCGCAAGAGGTTCAACCTCTACCCACTTTCTAAAGTAATCGTGGCTACTAGCAAGAACTTTCTCTGTCCAGTTGCCTGAGGTAGCAGTCCCACCAGGTCCATGCCCCATTAGGAAAATGACCAAAGACTGGACACTGGGTTCAGATCTGCAGCTGGTTGATGTATCAAAGGTGTAAACCTTTGACACTTCTTGTACTTCTTCACATAGGCATCAGTATCTTTTTGCATGTGTGGCCACCAGTATCCCTGGGATATGTCTCTATGTGCAAGTGATCTGCCCTTGCATGGTTTCCACAAATTCTTTCATGGATCTCATATAAAAAGTCCTCTACCTGAGAGGAGTGCACACATCGAAGTAGAGGTCCAGTGAAGGATCTTCTGTATAAATGGCCTTCTGCCGACAAACAAAACCTGGCTGACTTTAACCTGGTTTTGTGTGCCTTCTTTCTGTCCTCTGGCAGCTTGTCATCCCTAAGGAATATCACTATTGCATCCATCCAGCTTGAACCCATCTCTACACACATTGCTTTGTATTTTGTGATAAGGGGTTCTACATTTGATCTTGTCAAATAATCAACCATGATTGTCCTTGGGTCCCCTGACTTTATTGCACTAGCCAGGTTAGCCAAGGCATTGGGATTACTATTATTATCTCGGCTAACCTATTGTAGCCGGCAGTCCTGGAATAGTGCTAGCAGCTTGACAACCTCTTTGACATAGGCTATCATCCTTTCATTTTGGGCTGCATACTCGCCCATGACTTGATTTACAATAAGTTGGGAGTCATAGAAGATCACTACCTCATTGGCTTCCATTGTTGTCGCTAGCCTTAGTCCAACAATCAGTGCCTCATACTCTGCTTCATTGTTTGAGGCCTTGAATCCCAAACGGATTGAATGTTCTATCATTCTCCCCTCTGGCGATAGCAGAACCACTCATGCCCCCACTTCTTAACGGTTTGAACTTCCATCAACGAACAAGCAGAAGGAGTCGCTGATGTAGATGTCACAGGGCTTTAGTTTCTCTTCCTTTTTCTATTTTGCTAGAGTAGGGTCTTTTGGCCCCAGCTGGGTCTCTTCCTACTCCCCTGGACATCCTAAGTTGCGGCTCACCAAAGCCCGCCTAGGGATGGCACCAGAAGTGAACTTGACCGCAAAGTCGGCCAAAACCTGGCCCTTGATTGCTATTCTAGGCCTGAACTCCAAGTCGTATTAGCCTAATACCACTGCCCATCTGGCTATTCTACTTGTCAAATCTCTATGCTGCAATAGGGACTTCAAGGGATGCTCAGTTAGCACCACAATCTTGTGGGTTTGGAAGTAGTAATTCAACTTTTTGGAAGCTATCACCAGGGCTAGTGTTAACTTCTTCAAGGGCATGTACCTGGTTTCTACACTTTCTAGGGTTTTACTCACATCGTATACCATCTTTTGTTCTCCATCCTCTTCTCGGATTACCACTATACTCACTGCTTGGTCTGAAACTGTCAATTATAGGAACAACTCCTCTCCAGGTATTGGATTTGACAGAACTAGAGCTATTGTCAGGTACCTTTTTAAGTTGGCCAAGACAACTTCGCATTCTTCTGTCCACAAAAAAATCTATGGCCTTCTTCAACAATTGAAAAAATGGCTTGCATTTATTAGAATTTCGGCTGATAAATCTATTCAAGGCTATTGCTTTACCGATTAGAATCTGGACCTACTTGGCTAATGTCGGGCTTTTTAAGTCAAGGACGACTTTGATATAGGCTTGCTTCAATGCCCCTCTTGGTGACCAAGTATCCCAAGAACTTATCAGATCCGACTCCAAATGCACATTTCGAAGCATTGAGTCGTAGCCGATATATTCTTAGGATGTCAAAAACTGCCTTCAAGTTGGCCAGATGGTTCCCAGGTTCTTTGGTCTTCACGACCATATCATCGATGTAGACTTCTATTATTCTCCTAATCAAATGCTTGAATATCTTGGTCACTAACCTCTGGTAGGTTGCTCCTGCATTCTTCAACCCAAAAGGCATTACCCAGTAGCAGTACAACCCTTTTGGAGTGATGAATGTCGTCTTCTTTTCGTCAAGGGGATACATCGCTATTTGGTGGTATCCCCTATAGACATCCAGAAAGCTCATCCTTCTATGCCCTGATAAGGCATCCATTAGATGATTGATTTTAGGTAGAGGGAAGCTATCCTTGGGGCAAGCCTTATTCAGGCTGGTGAAGTCCACGTAGTCCCTCCACTTGCCGTTTTTCTTTTTCACAACTACTGTGTTGGACAGCGAGGTAGGATAGTTCACCTCTCGGATGGCCTAGGCTTCCATCAGCTTGTTCACTTCCTCCTTGATTGGTGCCACATGTATTAATGTCAGCCTTCTTGCCTGTTGGATGGCAGGCTTGGCCAACCTGTCCACATTGATACGACAAGTGACCTCGGGTCAATGCTAGGCATCTGATAGGGTGTCCAGACAAACACTTCTATATTTGCTCGTAGGAAAGTTTCCAACTCCTTTTCCTCCTCTTTGGCTAAGCTTGAGCTGAGAAGGAAGAAACGCTTTTTATCACCTCCTTGGACCATAATCTTTTTCAAAGCTTCTCACTCTTGTTGGCTGATTCTTTGTCAACATCATCTAGGACTTCCATGTCCTTGTCCTCAATTTCCACCGTTTTTACTTCCCGTATGTTACAGGTGCACTTCACTGCTTCCATGGAGCAATTTTTTTGCATGCACCTGATACTCTCTAACCTCCTCAATCCCTTGTTCAATTGGGAATCACAATAATTGGTGTAACGTTAAGGGAATAACCCTCATTAAGTGCAACCACGGTCTTCCCAAAATAACATTGTAAGGGGAAGGGGTGTCAATTGTTGTAAACTTCATGCTTACCTTCTTGGTGCTTGCCTGCATCTCCAAATTCGTGGCTCCTAGAGGCCATTTCAGCGTCCCGTTGAATCCAATCATCGAGCTGTCGGATTGTTTTAGATCATTTGGGTGAAGGCCAAGCTCCTTGTAACATCTAACATACATAATGTCACAAGAACTACCTTGATCAACCAGTATACGCCTCACCTGACATTCTCTAATCTTCAGTGTTATCACCAGGGCATCGTTGTGTGGATGCTGCACCATATCCAGATCTACCTCAGTAAAAGAAACCATTGGTCCTTGGTACTCATTTGTCCTAGGCTTCTTTTGCTGGACGTGATACACATGCTACAAGTGCCTTACTCTTTGGGTCTCTCATCGTACATCATTCTCATTGACCTTCGAGTGAATCACATTAATCACTCAAGGTACATCTGCTTGCTGTGGTGGCGGTGGTGGAGGTGGTGCTGCTGGTGCCTATGGAAGCCTTGCATGCTCTTCCCTTGTTCTGGCCTCATTTACTAGGTCTCTCAGGTGACCCGGTCTGACCAAATCCTCCAAGTGCGTCTTCAGAGCCCTGCACCCCTGAGTCAACTGCCTATCCTCATTATGGTAAGCACAATGCTTCCCAATGCTTATTTCCATAAACTCGCCAGGGATCTTCTTCGGCGCCCTATAATACGGCTGGTTCCTGATCCTTTCCAGAATTTGTAGATCGGGATCCTAAATACAATAGTGACTGCCTGTGCAACCCTCAACCCTGTCTCTTGCTTGTTTACACCAGAATTACCTCGACCTCCCTTTAGCGAGCTGTTTCTCTTCTCTTGCTTTGGTTTCTTCGTTCCTTGCATATCCTCTTCTGCTCTGGTATATTTCTCAATTCGTGTCATGAGCTCCTCCATACTTTTTTGTAGGGTTTTTGCCAGTGATTTCCGAAGCAGGCATTCGTCATCTAGGCCGTTCTTAAAAGATACAACTGCCATTCTTGGTTACAAGCTGGAATTTGGTTGAACACCTCGTAATATCTCTTGGCGTAAGCCCTGAGGCTTTCGCTATCACTAATGTTCAAAATTAGCAGGAAGTCTACCCTTAGTGGTTGCAACTTGTTCGTAACAAACCTGGCCACAAACATCTCGACCAACCTTCTCAACTCTTCACAGTTCCTCTTGACAGCTTATGAAACCAATTAGATGCTATCTCACCAAAGGATGAGGGGAACACCTTGCACTGCAACTGCTCATCCCCATTTCACAAAACCAATGAATTTAAATATAAGCCGACATGAAAGTTTGGATTAGACTTACCGTCATAAATCTGGAACCTTGGTATGTGGAATCTCTTTGGGGCATCAAATGCATCCAACTCCACCGAGAACAGTGTCCTCGGCTTGACGGGAGATGTGATCTCGGTGTTATACCGCTTTCTCTGGAGGTAGTCTCTCAAATCCTCCTTCGTTCTACCGAGAGCTTGACTATCAACAGATTTCAACCTTTTTGGCACGCTGTTCTCGGTGTCATTGTGCGTCCGTTTGGATTTCTCCTTATCCTCTGCATCAAAACAAAGGCCTTTGCCCTGGATATGCCGAGGTTCTTTGACATAGGTCCCTTTGGTTCGTGGTGTCTTCTGCGACTCATCTCTCACTAACTCTGTTCGCCCAAAATCCTGTGACAGCCGATGTACATGTTCATTTCCCTTGTCGTGTTGCAGAATTACTGGGATTGTTTTATGTTTCCCTTTCTGGGCATCAGTCTTGGCCGCTAATGCTGACGTGTCCTGCAACAGGAATAGTGGTTGTTTTATGTTTTTCTGCGTCATGAAGTTGCAACTGACTGTAGGTCTGCCAGCTTATTTTCCATTTCTTTCATCTCGTCGTCCCTCCTTAGGCATCTATCATTTCATACCTGGAGGTCGCTTTTGTTGTAATACTCATGTCGGCCACCTTTCTTTGGGGTGTTACCCTCTTTACCGACGTCCTTCTCCCTATGATTCAAATCCTGTGCTTCTTTATTACGGTTTTCCTTCCCGACGTTAGGATCTATATGCTCACCACTCTCATTGTAGATGACGTCCCCAATCTTTTCTTCCTGCCTGTTGTTGGTTATCTATTCTTTTTAAGTTTCCACAGACAAAGCCAAATTGTGGGTATTGATTTTGGACCACATAACTAAAAGGGGAACTCAGTTGGAAAGCACCGACAAAATAGATTAAGCCTAACAACTTGCATAAGAAAATGAGAATCCGGCGGTGGTTCGTCTACCCGGGGGCACTCTGATGATCAAATCAGTAATCTTATCTGTCACAGATAAAAAATTGTGCTTAAATTTACAAGAAAGAACTTGCCTCAGACCCACGATGGTGCTTTGTTTTTATAACCAGCAGTGACCTGATCTCCTTAAAAACCTCACTTCAATGGACTTAGGCTCCATGCTTATCCTGGACCTTTAGTTAGATAGGGATAAACTCTCCTTGACCCTCATCCTTATCCAGATTGAAACCCTCCCCTGTTCTAGGACTCTCATCCCTTATCTTCTTATTTTGGATTCCGGCATCTCCGCAGATAACCTCAGCCTAGTTGAGATCATCTCGATAGCATGACCAGGACATGTGGCACCTCGGCTGACACTTTGGCGTCACCTTAGCCACGTGCTGTCATTCACAAAATACTCCCCCACATTATTAGTTCCTTTCAAATGTTCAACTTCAAAAGTATATGCAACAATTTCATTATACTATCAAAGTCAACGACCTTCTTTAATATTTTTCTTGTTAACTAAAAAATCTTTTACTGCTTGATTGTTTGTTATAACAATAAAGCATTCAGGAGCAAGATATATACAAAATCTTTTTAAAGCAAGTTTTATTGCTAAAAGTTCTTTTTCAAAAATAATATATCTTGTTTCAACAGGTTTAAATTTGCCAGAATTATATCCACAAATTAATTCATGTTTCTAAGTTTTTATGGAAGTAGGTTTTTTTAATTCCATAACTGTTTGTTTCTTCGGACTCGGTCTAGAATTCAGAAGGTATTGCTTTTAATACACATCTTCAACATAAATCTGAGGCATCCATTTCAAGAATAAGCTTATCTCCTTTTTTTAGGCAAATAAACTGTAGGCATAACTGTAATACTTTTTCTAATTTGTTTAACTAAATTAGTCTTCTTTTGACCAACAAAATTGTACACTTTGAAGTTGTTTTACTTTAGTTAATTCATCTGGAAATTTTTTTACTTCTGAAATAATATGTTTTTGTAATTTTAATTATATTAATGTGAGGATTAAAACTAAGAACTCTATTTCTTCTTTCTCTACTTCTATCTTTTTAGGAGAGAGAATAATTCCATGTTTTTGAAATCTATTACATAATTGCTTAAGATGGTTCTTGTGTTCTTCAATTGATTTGGAAAAAAATAAGAATGTTATCTATATATACTACATAAAAATCTTTAAGTTCATTAAAAATAGAATCCACCCATCTTTGAAAGATTTGTGGTGCAGTATTTAATCCAAATGGAATTACATTCTAGTGGTAATGTCCTCTTAGAGTACTGAAGGTAGTCAATGGTTTTGACTCTTTTGTTAATTGTAATTGTCAGTATCCTAACTTACAATCAAATTTGCTGAAGGCTTTTGATCCTTGGGTTAATTTTATCAAAATGTCATTTCTTGGGATATAATACCCATCAAAATCTGTGTTCATTAAGCCGTTTATAGTTAATTACCATTATGGCTTTTCCTCTTCTAATTTCTGCATGATTTTTAACCATAAATGCAAGACATGAATGAGGACTAGTAGTTACTTTAATGAGATTTTTCTACAGAAGTTCATTAATTTGAGTTTCAAATTCATATATATCCTGGCGGGTATAGATCATTGGTTTTACCCAAATTATTATATTAGGATGTTTTAATTTTAAATTACAATATCGTGGACTACGATGCCATAGTTTCAAAGGATTGTTACTAAAATTTTCAGTTAAAATTTTATAAATCCAATGAGATTCATCAAGAGTATTTATATATAGTGTTAAGTCACCATGCTTAGTTAGCGAGAACTCTTGATCACATATATAATGATGTTGTTCCAACAAAGGAATTGTTATCAATTGCTGGTTGAGAGTTAAACTGATTGTTTTATCAGCAAGCATTTTTGGTAAATATGCAAATAAAAAATTATTTCCAAGAATAAAATCTCCATGCATATTTAGGAAGCGTAAAACTTTTGGAATAACAAATTTGTTTTTGTTATTATTAAACCAAACAGTGATATTTTTTGCTTTTAGAATTGTGGAGGTGTCTTCTCCACTAACTCCTTTAACTAAGATAGGATGTTTCATTAAAATCAATTTATCTTCGGGTATAACGTTTATTCTGCATGTGCTTACTATGGCATAGTGTCAAGTAGAACACTAAGACTATATGGTTTATAGCCTTTAAAATTAAAAGTTCCCAAAACATAAGTATATTTTCGCTTTCCTTGGCTAGGGGCAAAAATTACTTCATCATGTTTAGTTTGATAACGATAGATTTGAAATGTTTTTGTTCTTCAAATCTATGATGTGTTACTGGCATAATAAGAACTTGCACTGTCTTAATACTTGAAAAATCTAGAAATCTTCTAGATACTGATTTGTGATTATGTATCAATTTTAACCAGTAAATAACAATTCCAATCAAACAATTAAAGGCAAATCGACACAACGATTTTACGTGGAAAAACCACAATTGGAGCGCCTCCAATTGTGATAAAAAACCTCAGGCAACAGCCACAAAATAATCTACTAATAAGACATAAAGGAATTACACAAGTGTACTCTCAATTACTTAGCGAATCCACGCCCGAATCGAACTGACCTTTATGTGCCTCTTCCAGCCTCATCTTCACCTCGAAATCGTCTTGCCCAACGTTGAATCCACAACGCCGATGTCGAATCCACGACGATAAGCCACTCCAGAATCCAGTGAAGCTTCAGGCCCAAATTCCATGGAATCCACCGAAGAACAACTCTCTTTTTTTTGAATAAAACAAACTAAACAAATCCTTTGATATAATCCACTTAATTCAAGATTAAGCTCTCACAGATATCAAAGGAAACAAGTAAAGAAGCTCCATAAGAAAATCTTAATACCCAAGAAAAAGATCTGGAAGTCGTCCCCTAAAATCGGACTGAAACACATATTTATAGAAAATAGATCCGCGATCTTCGCTTGAGCGGATCTATGCTCGAGCGTAGGAATGGCCGCTCAAGCGGAAAAAAACAACTCCCGGTACTTTTGCAGGCGAGTGAAACTTCTAAAAGGTCGCAATCTCCTCTCGAGCGCAAGAATGACCGTTCGAGCAAACAAACAATTCAATCCCCGACATAGTCAACGAAGTGGCAAACATGAAAGAATTAACACCACAAAACTTCTCTACAAGGTACAATTTCGGGTTGGATTCGCATCCAAAAGCTCATAGCCTCACTGAAATAAAGTTGAATAAAATTATAATTAAAATGAGTTTTGTCAAATGGGATTGCCAAGAACAAAAACCTAACAATACTAATAGATTCTGTTTGAGAACTATTGCTATTAATATCATGTGGAATTTTTAGTACATTGGATTTTTTTTTAGCTAGTTGATAAATTTTGTGCTAGTTGTCTTAATATGTTATTTTTTATATCCAGATTACTACTAGATGCCTATATTTCAACATTGCTAACATATTTTCTTGCTCTTTCTTCTATTAGTTCAGAAATTAATCAATTTCTTGGAATTTCTAAATCTAACCAATTTATAAGCTTTCGTTGAATTGTTGTCTCTTACGGTTTTGGTTCTCACATGTCAACTATTTTTGTATCAATTGGTTTAATTGATGTTTCAGGTAGCCTTGTTAATTCATAGATAGTTTTCCATTGAATTGCGAGATCATAGTAATCTTTTTTCATTCCTATATTTTGTGGTTTTAGACGAATCCCAACAACATCCCCTATATTATGATCATCTATTGACACATAGAAATTTGGTTTTATGTTAAACTATACTATTCCATTTACTAAATTAGATTGTAATCCTCCAATAATTGCTTTTATTGGATCATGAAATCTTTTATCTAATATGACTATTAAGATGGGTGTATCAGTACCTTATCCAAACAAACCAGTGATTTTTACTTGAATTAGTCCTATATGAATATATCTTAATACAGGATTATTCTTTCTCCATCTAGCAATTTTCTTTTTGTCAAATAAGATTATATCGACATTTCCTTCTTCTGTAAATTGAGCCTTGGTGTTTCTAGTATGTTGCTCAAATATTCTTATTGACCAAGGTTTGAATTTTGAAATTTTATAAATTTCTTCTTTTCGAATTATTTGAAGTTTTTCATACTTAGCCAATTATTATTCGAAAAAGATAATTTTTTCACTGATATAATCTCTTAATCAGAATATTTCTGATTCCTCCCTAGGATTTTCTGTAATCGTATTCATCATAAAGCTGTATTCTTCATCTTCATTTGATGAATATTCTTCACTTGAAATTTCATATAGTATTTCTTCTGTATCCGAAATTTCTTCACCAAAACAAATTTCAAAGTTTTGTTCTTCAAGAACTTTTATCATCTTTTTAGCACTTGTTTCTTTTTTAGGACACTGGGGTGCATAATGTCCTTCTTCATGACAAATATAACATTTACAAGATTTTCTTCTTGTTAGATGTTTTTGAAGAAGTTATTTTTTTTTCTTAACATATTTTTTATGTTTAGAAAAAAAATTCATTTTCCAAGGTTTCCACTTAAACTTCTTTTTCTTATTTTTACCCTTTCTTTTATAAGAAGGCGTGCAACCAATTTTTCAATTTTCTCATAAAATTTAGTCACAACTATTTTTTCCTTTGTGGAATTGGTGATTTGATTTTTCACTTGTTTCTTTGCTTGTACCGTTTAGTACTGATTTGCTATCAGTCTCAAGACAAAATTTATACTAAATCAAAGATTATCACTATTTTCTAATTTTTCTAAAAATTTAGGATATTTTTTAAAACTTAATTCATCCCATGGGTTTGGAAGTTTGTGAAAAAACTGATCTAACTAGTACGTATTTTGTGGAGGATCTAGAGCATAGTAATATTTTTTGAATAATGTCACATACTCTTCAAATTGACAAATATTACATAATTCTAGTTTGGCTAGAGCATAATTTGTATCTTCTTGCAAATTAATTTCTCCTGAATAGCCATACATATTTTCTTTAATTGTAGTGGCAAAAAACTCAATATCTTATCAAAACTTAAAAAGTTTGAAAAAAAAGCAATTTTCTAATTTTTTTCCCGAATTTGATTTTTTTCCATTGTCTTAGCCATTGCAAACAATTTCCTTGTAAGGTTTCTGCAATATAATCTAAGAATTTTTCCTTAGTCCATGTTGACGTATAATTTGTTATCAAAATAGACATGGATTATGCCCAATCATCAATTGTTTTTAATTGATCTTTAAAAGCAACACGTGTTAAATCCAAATAAGTACCATGTTGGGTTACTAGATTTTTGTTTAAATTATTTTTCTTTGTAAGATGCTTTAGGATCACTAGGTTTTGTTTCACTAGTGGTTGTGTCCGGCACAGTTTGTTTGATAGTTTTTATGAAATCATTAAATTCTAGTTTTGCTTCAAATTCTTCTAGATCTAATGGTTCATCTATTTTTCTTTTGTCCTTACTTGCAGGTTTGGTTTCTTTATCAGAAATTTCTGAGTTTGAAGTTTTAGATTCTGAAGTCTATTCGTCTTTGATCACTATGCTGGTTGCATTGATGAAATGAGAAGAAGAGTCATCTTTAACTTCATCATCTATAGTAAAAACTTGATACCGAAAATGAGTAAACAAATTTTCATTTTCTAAATATAGGTTTTGAATTTGAGCAATCAATATGTTGCATTCTTCCACAATTGATGTTGGATCTAAATAAAGTTTTCTTTCAATATTCAATGACTCCAAAAGATTTTCATATTCTTTTTTTTTTAAAAGAAGAAACTAAATTTTCAATGACGTTTATTCCTTCATTTCCATATGACAAACGAGGTATGGAGGTATCCGCCGAAAGATCTCTTCCTTCATTACGTTCACTTAGAAAATCTATTCTTGTTATTAGATTTTCCATTTATTTTTGTTTTTTCATTTAAATCTATATTAATTATTTTACCAAGATCTCTAACATCTTGTTCCACATTTACTAAAGTCTAATGAAAAACATGCAATTTCTTGTTTATATACATATAATTATGTTTTTGTGTGTTTTTTTGTATTTTCAAACCAAGAAGAAGATAAATCATACATACCATTAATAGTAGAGGTTACAATAAGTATGTCATTACTATTTCTTTTATCCATGTGCATACTATGATCAAATTCAGATTCTAGCCTTCCTATTTGCGTAGCTAGACATCTAATATTTTCTTAAGTATTTTTGCCATGTTAGACTATCAATGGTACTTAAAACCTTCTTATTTTTCTTCAGGTGTCTAAAACGGTGTCCCTAAATGACTAATCACCCTAAGAGCCTTCAACTGATGATTTTGGGTTAACAAACTGCGGGGTATATAAGCTTTGAAGATTAACATGATTCAACAATAAAAAAAAAATTAAAAAAAAAGGCCAAAACATCACATCAGATGGGTCCCACATACATATTAGAGCTCACAAATTAGAGCTCACAAATTAGAGCTCCAAAACATTTTTGAACAAGATTATGAGTTTTTTGATAGCTAACAGTGAAACAAAAATACCACAATAATTTAGTAGTTGTAGAACTATCAAAAGGAAATAAAATCTAAAAAAGTATACTTACGTAGAACTTGATCTTGCTATGACGCTCTTCACCAAGTTCGTTACTTTGGCTTTGATACCAAATATTTAGTAGATATATTTTCTAACTAATTGTGGAAGTAAAAATATGAGATGTAAGCAAACGATAAGAGAGATTTGAGAATTTACAATAACCCATTATGTTGACTTTAATGCCAATTTATAGAATACAACTTTACACATACGACAACAAAAAGTTAATAGCCTAGTCAAGTCCAAGAGTCTACACTTAGGCTTGTCCTAATTTTCTAAAAGTTTAGAGCTAGAAGTCAAAAAGTCTAAAAACCTATAATTATAATAAATACAAAGACTTTTTATTACATATACAATCCTCCTCCCTCATTTTTTGAAAAAAAGATACTGTTTTGGATAAGATTTGGTTAATCTTATCTTTTTCTTATAACTGCAGATGCTACCACGTGTGTTGGATAAGGATGTAATCTGCAACATGGCTTCAGGGGCCAACTATGCTTCCATCATGTTATTTAGATTGTGCATTCATACACTATCTTCGGATAATGGAGAATCTTGGTCTTCACTCCATTCCTGTGTTCTAAAAGCTTCTATTTCATCAACTTGCATTGCCAAATCTAGAGGAAGATTCACCAAATTTCTATTTTCCAAGATTGTTAAGAAAATCTTCTGCTTCACTTTGTTGTGTAATAGTTCTTGTATATGAAATTGGCTCCATAGTAAAAATTGTCTTCTTCCATTGGTTACCATGAAAGGCAATTCACTGCAACTTTTTATGCATTTATCAACAAACACAATTTTGGAATAAATTTCTGAGTATCTTCTTTCATCATAGTTATACAATATATATAGTACAAATATTAACAAGGAAAGAATAAAAGATTATAGAAATATCCTATAACTAAGGAATTGATAAGGAATTACATAATTAAGGATATTGCCTAAATCATATCCTTAATTTTAGCACTCCCCCTCAAGTTGGAACATGTATATCACACATGCTTAACTTGTCTAAAGAGTAACCAAAAACACTGCTAGCAACAGCTTTGGTAAGGATGTCGGCTAGTTGGTTTTCAGATGTCACAAACGGAAAAACAATGATTCCGGCTTCAAGTTTTTCCTTAATAAAATGTCTATCGATTTCCACATGCTTCGTCCGATCGTGTTGAACTGGATTATGAGCAATTTCTATAACAGAAGTGTTATCACAATACAACTACATTGTCTTCTGAGAGTGAACACCCAAATCCTTAAGCAAGTTCTTCAACCATAGTAACTCACATACTCCAAAAGCCATGCCCCTATATTCAGCTTATGCACTGGACCTGGCTACCACTAGTTGTTTTTTACTCCTCCAAGTCACAAGGTTGCCCCCTACAAACGTAAAGTATCCTGATGTAGATTTTCTATCATCAAATGAACCAGCCCAATCTGCATAAGTGTAACCTTCCACATTCAAGTGATTATTCTTGATGAACAACAACCCTTTACCCGAAGCAGACTTCAAATATCACAATATGCATTCCACAGCATCCATGTGAGGTTTATGAGGATCATGCATAAATTGGCTCACTACGCATACTGAGTAAGCAATATCTGGCCTAGTATAGGACAAATAAATTAACTTTCCCACAAGTCTCTGGTACCTGGCTTTATCAGTAGAAGTTGCATGCAAACAATTAAATAACTTGTGATTTTGTTCAATAGGGGTATTTGTAGGCTTACAACCAAGCATACCTATTTCAATTAACAAATCAAGAATGTATTTTCGTTAAGATAAGAAAATACCATTCTTTGAGTGGGCTACCTCGATTCCGAGAAAGTATTTTAAATCTCCAAGTTGTTTTATTTCAAATTCTAGGGCCAAGTGTCGTTGTAAGTTCTCAATTTCTTCTTGAACATCTCCTATCACCACCATATCATCAACGTATATAATCAAAGTAGTAACCTTACCCATTTAGTGCTTTAAAAATAAAGTATGGTCGGAGTTGCTTTGTTTATATTCGAAGCTCTTCATAGACTTGGTAAATCTCCTAAACCAAGCTCTTGGAAACTGTTTTAACCCATACAACGTCTTTTTGAGTTTGCAAACCATTGTAACATCTTCGTATTTTTCCACACCTAGAGGGGGTCTATATACACTTCCTCTGTAAGATCTCCATGTAAAAAAGCATTTTTTTACATCAAAGTGAAGAAGTGGCCAATCTCAGTTCACCGCCAAAGACAAGAGCACTTGAACTGTGTTAAGTTTGGCAACAGGTGCAAAAGTGTCTTGGTAGTCAACCCTATAAGATTGCGTATATACTTTCGCAACCAATCGAGCTTTATACGTCTCAATTGACCCATCCGCTTTATGCTTGACTGTAAAGACCCATCTACATCCCATGATTTTTTTTCCTTTCGGCAAAGTCACAAGCTCCCAAGTATCATTTTTCTCAAGCGCTATCATTTCTTCTGCTATGGCTTAAGTCCATCTATCATCTGCCAGAACTTCCTGCATTTTACTAGGAATAGGAACAGATGATAATTGTAGCACATGAGACGCATATGACTTAGATAGTTTGTGACAAGACACATGATTACTAATGGGATATCTAACTTTGGATTTAGGATCAGGCTCATATTTAATAGGTGGTATACCATGATTAGAACGAGGTGGAAGACAATATTGAGACACGTGAGATTCAGAAAAAAGATCATCACTACAAGTGGAATTAGGATTAGTGGATACCTCTAGAGGTATCTTAGAAGAAGACTAGCTTAGTGGTTGTGTTGAATTATTGGGAGGCATTGTACTGTCATAAAGAGCAGGATCTTCAGTATGAGAAGTCTTTGGTTCAACAATTGATAACTCTTCCCTATCATCTGAAAATTCACCATGTCTTGAAGAAGCTCCGAACGAAGAAATATTGTCCAAATTATTGGTAAAAAATGCCTCCAGTTCTTTATAATTTATCACTCTTTCTGAATTTTCCCCCTGAAATGGTAAACTAGGAGTCAACGCCCAGTAAAAAAGTTCGTTCTCGTGGAAGGTGATATCCATGGAAACATAAAGCCTCCGAGTGGTAGGATCATAATACTTGTAGCCTTTTTTGGTGTTCCCATAGCCCACAAAAACACACTTCAAAGCCCAAGACTCAAGCTTCGTCCATTGACGGGGATGCAAATGAACATAAACTACACACCCAAAAATTTGTGGAGCCAAAAACACCACCAATGAAAGAGTGCAATGATCAGAAAGGGCATCCAATGGTCTTTGAAAATTAAGAACACTGGATGGCGTACAGTTTATTAAATAGACCGCCGAATTCAAAGCTTCACCCCACAAGTAAATGGGAACATGACCCCTAATTAAAAGAGATCAAGTAACTGCCAATAAATGTTGGTTCTTTCGCTCGACAATACGTTTTTTGTTGAGGAGAATCTGTGCAAGATGTTTGGTGAATAATCCCTTTACAGTGCATAAATTCCATCAATTCTTTCTTTTCGAATTCACCACCATTATCAGAAAAAAAAAACTTTTATTTGAACACCAAATTGAGTAGTTATCAGTTGATGGAATAGGTGAAAAATTGAACAAACATCACTCTTGTGTTTCATTTGATAAACCCAAGTCATGCGAGTGCAATCATCAACAAAAGTTATAAACCACTTCATCCCATTAAGAGTAGAAATTGGGACTAGTCCCCAAACATCTGAACGAACTAATGAAAAAGGTAAATCTGTTTTATGATCACTTAAATGAAAAATAGTATGATGACTTTTTGCCACACAATTCGCAAACAAAATTTGAAAGATTACAACCATGAAACAATGATGGAAATAATTTCCTAAGATAGCCAAAGTAAGGGTGCTCCAGTTTCCTATGCCATAGCCAAATTTCCTCCTTTTTCTTATTCACCAAATCTCCATTTACCATAAGAGCTTGCCCCTTTTTATTGGAATGGTGGAATCCGTCTTCAAGATAGTACAACCCTTCCATTTGTCTACCATTGCCAATCTTCTCCCGAGTATGGATGTTCTGAAAGACACAATGAGTAGGGAAAAATAAAGCAACACAATTATGAGATTTTGCTAATTAATTCACATAAAGAATATTACAATTTAACGATGGCACAAATAAGACATCCTTGATTTCTAACGTGGAAGATAATGGAACTGTACTAACTCTAATAACCGAAGATGATACACCATTAGCAATGGTAATAGTGACTTTGAAACATTTAGAAAATAAATGACTAAACCTATAACGATCACAAGTCATTTAGTCTGTTACGCCAGAGTCAATTATCCAACCACTATTTCTAGAAAAAGACATACCAGACTTAGCAGTGAATGCAAGAGTTATGGCTAGATTTGCTTTTGGATTAGAGTCCGCCTCCATATAAGAAGCCATCTTACCCTTTGGATGCCATTTTGGATACCCATGAAGTCAGAAGAACGTGTCCACCGTATGACCAGTACCATGATAATGAGTATTTTTTTTATCCTTCTTGAGATGGTCGTCTTCCAAGAAGCCATTACAGCCCGCTTTCTCCAATATTTCCTCCAAGACATCTTGGCGATTAGCTTCTGAACAAACCATAGCGTAAGCCACCTGTATATCAAGAAGTGGTTTTGTTGATAGTACACGACCTCGAACCCCATCTAAGTGAGGATCAAGACTAGCCAAAAACTTATGCATGCGTTTGGAATTAACCTTCGTGGTGTGTATAGCAATATCATTGGTACATTTCATAATACAGGCATCAATATCAACAAGCTCCTACCATATTTTCTATAATTTTCCAAACTAAGAAATAGCAGAACCTCCATTCTGTTTTTTTTTTTATTGAAATGGAATGAATTGTGAATCAAGGTATTAACTTGGCATTACATAGTTTTGAAAAGAGATATAAATATGTTTTGGCATGAACATAGCATATGCACTCTCCTATTAGCTTTGTTAAAATTCATACATTGTAGTTGGATTATTTTTACAAGGTTTTGGCTCACCCTATGTGGGAAAAACATTTCAGGTGCTGATGACATGCCTCCGCCAAGGTAGTGGCTTGGGAGGATTTGGAGCAAAGGCTTCTTTTGTTGTATTCATTTTTGTGTATAGCGAAGGGCTTTAAATGTATTGGACTTTAAGTCCGCTTTTGTTGTAACCAAGAACTATCTTGGAAAGTTATAAGCCTTTAGGGCGTTTCTTATTGTTTAACTTCCATTCTTTTCTTATATTGGTAACATATGCTATAGATTCATGGCTAGGCATATTGAATGTATACTGCACATGTTTCTGTTTTGTAAATCACGTTGGACTCAATGGAAGATAATTATGTTAGTATTGTTATCGTCTATTAATAATGTGGATGGGTTATGGTAATTATTTCGGGGCATTATAGACAAGCAGAAACTCACAGCTCTATATGCTTGGAAGTAGTCAAACTTCCTTTGTCGGAACTATGTTCTGAACGGCTTGGTAGACACATTGTTCAACATGTTTTATGCTAAGATGTTAGCAAATAAGCTGTGGGATGCTTTGGACAAGAAATACAAGATCGAGGATGCTGTGGGAAAGAAATTTTCGTTGGCTAGTTTCTGGACTTCAAAATGGTAGACTCAAAAACCGTCATTAGCCAAGTCCAAGATTTTCAAGTTATTCTGCACGAGATTCATGCAAAGGTAATGTTGCTGAGTGAATCATTCTAGGCAGCTACTTTGATTGAGAAGCTGCCTAATGGTTAGAAAGACTTCAAGAACTACTTAAAGCATAAGTGAAAAGAGATGATAGCCGAAAAGCTCGTTGTCAGGCTCCACATTAAAGAGGACAACAGAAAGAAAATGAGGAGTACCTCCACTGTGAAAGCAAACATGGTTAAGTATGGCCAGTCCTCGGGGGTGAAGAAGAAGCCACCGATAGGAAAAAGCTTAAAGCTGGGGGCTAGAGGTGGTGTCTCCAAGAGGCCAGTCTACAAGCTGTAGGAACCTATTTTTAGGTTCAATGGAAAGTGTTTCAACTGTAGAAGCGATGGGCATAAAGCGGTTGACTGCCACAAGAAGAAGAAGCCTTACAAGAAGAACCCTCTATAGAACAAAAGTCGTGCCCACGTGGCTAAAATGGAAGATCTATGACATGCATCTGTCTATTGTCGTCACTAAGGTGAACATGGTAGGGTCCAACCCGAAGGCATGGTGGGTGGACACTGGGGCCACTCATCACATCTATGCCGAAAAGAAGATGTTCACAACTCTCGAACCGATTTCAAACGATGAGAAGTTGTTCATGGGGAATTCTATGACCTCAACTGTTAAGGGGAAAGGCAAGGTGGTCCTGAAGATGACTTTAGGAAAAGAGTTGACTCTGAACGATGTCCTATTTGTGCCGGACATTCGTAAGAACCTTGTCTCAGGGTCTCTCCTAAGCAAGCATGGCTTCCGCATGGTGTTTGAGTTTGATAAGGTCGTGTTGACCAAAAGGGAAGTCTATATGGGGAAGGGATATATGTCGGGTGGTATGTTTAAGCTTAATGTAATGACAATTATCCATAAGATCTTCTTCTTCTGTTTATATGCTTGAGTCCCTTGAATTGTGGCATGGTAGACTAGGTCATGTGAATTTTGACTCTTTGCGTAGATTAATCAAGTTAGATCACATACTATCTTTCAAGATTAATCCAAATCACAAGGGTGAAATTTGTGTAAAAGCAAAATTGACAAAGACTTCATTTCATTCTGTTGAAAAAAGTACAGAGCCTTTAGATTTAGTGCATAGTGATGTATGTAACTTGAAAGTCGTACAATCACGTGGTGACAACAAGTACTTCATCACTTTTGAAAAACTTAAGTGATTCGTGATTCAAACCAGATTAATTGCAACAATATCCAAACAATTAAAACAGACAATTTAAATCATCTAGTCCACACGAAAGTGATTTAGATTGTTGATTCAAAATCAATAAATCAACATAATAGATTTTTATGTGAAAAAACTACAATTGGAGCATCTCCAATTGTGATTAAAAAATCACGGGCTAAATGCCACAAATCAATCCACTATAAAAGAAAGAAAGAATACAAATTTACCAAACAAATTACCCAAATTCTGTTAATTTGTCTTCAACAATCTATCTCTTTCACCGCAGTCTTCGTCTCAGAATTGATCAGATTGATGTTGAATATACAACATCCACATCGAATCAACGACTGCGCACAGCTTCAAACTCCTTCGAATACTCCACGCTTAAATCTACGGCAAAGGAGATATGGGAGGCAGCTAAAAATACATATTCAGTTGATGCATCAAAAGCTTATCAACTTCATTGTGAGGTATGGTGATTCACACTTTAAGAAATTTGAAACATTACAACCTTTCTCGAAAATTTCGTTCAAAGGAAATTGTAAACGAGACCCATGTAAACGTAGGCTATACAAGCACTACTATTACCATTTCACAGAAATTTTGTCCGCGGGATCAACATCCATGTATATGTGCAGTTTTCGGGACTTTCACCCAGGACACTCAGGCTAACTTAGTTCAACAACACAATTCATGTTTTCCGAATTCGCCATTTTTCTCAAAACGATAACATTTTCAATGAATAAGTGTGAAATGATGTTCAACGCAAATGAATGAGAAAATAGTTTCAATTTTTCCTAATTCACATGTAAATTCTACAACAATCATGTATACGTACCCATGTATACGTGTAGTTTTCGGGACTTTCACCCAGGACACTCAGGCTAACTTAGTTCAACAACACAATTCATGTTTTTCGAATTCGCCCTTTTTCTCAAAACGATAACATTTTCAATGAATAAGTGTGAAATGATGTTCAACGCAAATAAATGAGAAAATAGTTTCAATTTTTCCTAATTCACATGCAAATTCTACAACAATCATGGCTATCCTCCACCGATAGTCCAAAACAGATATTTCTAAACGGATAGTTTATATTCCATAAAGGTAAACTTTCCAAATCTCAAGAAGTGAATGATAATACGTATTCAACTCTACCATCCTCATCAATACTAATCAAATTTCATTGTTTCAATATCAGTTTCATTTATCTATACAAAATAAATGTTTGAGACATTTAGGGCAAAATTCTTACTATTTGCAAAATCAAACCCAAGTATTCAAAATCAACCATTTCCACCCAACTTCTCGTTATTTTCAACATCAAAACCATTCCTAAGAGATTATTTGAAAAACCCCTCTTTTGATTTTTCTATTCAAAACCTTAGATTTGTTCCAAACCTTCCAAATCCGTAATATAGGTTAAAAATAACAAATAACTAAGTTAAAACTCATAAAAAGTGCAAAAAGTACCCCTACCTCAAGCTAGAGCACGAGTGAGAGAGAGAGAGAGAGAGAGAGGAAAACCCATAGACGCCAAAAACCAACTTTGCTCCGGTTAGAATGAAGCCCTCGTCAAGCTCTATCTTTTTAACAAAGACACACAGGTGAAAAGATCGACAGATCTAGGTGTATTTGAGGGAAATAGGTGAGTTTTAAAGAGAGAGTGAGAGAAAATAAGGTTTGGAAATGTTTAGAGAGAGAATGATATAAAAAAGTGATGTAAAAAGTGATTTTTATAAACTGATATACGCATAGTCCGCTCGAGCGCGAGAAGTGACGCTTGAGTGCAGAATATACACTTCTAGTAGTTTTGTAGACAGCAGACTAACGCTTGAGCGCAGAAAGCACTGCCCAAGCGTAGAATACACTCTCCTAGTAATTTTGCAGGCCTGCAAAAGTACTGAGAGTTCACAAATCTTGCTCGAGCACAAAAAGTGACGCTCAAGCGAAGAAGTAAAATTCTGGGCAACAAAAGTTTGAAAACCAAGCAACCAACCTATTCTAAATGTGACCACTACAATCCAATAGCCAAATTCAAATAAATATAAGAGAAGTAAGGCATGAACAACAATACAAAACCATGACCCGAGTCCAGAATGCAAAATGGGTCGGGTCTAAACCAAAATCGCTATATTGTCTTACTCATTTCCTTTCACAATTGGTGGATTCTCACTCAAAAACCTCGCAAGGCTAAGAGTAGTCAGGTAGAACATCATCTTTTGATGTCGCCTCTTGAAATTCACTCCATTGGACTTCTCCGGGTGCTCATGATGGTTAAGCGGTCCTCCTGGAATAGCAGGAGTAGCAACATGATTAACCACAAAGGTCACGGTAAAGGTTGGCAAATTAGTTGACTCAGGGTTCTGATCGCTTAGCAGCAACGGCAGCATCAGTTATAGTTGCCATTTCTAAAAAATACAATAAAATTTCACTATTCTGTGTTTCTAGAAACGAAACTTAACACTAGAAAATCCTAAAGTTGGAAATTTAATTCAAAACTAGTCTCACCACTTACCCTAGAATCGAACATGGTCAAGAAAGTTTTCAGGAAGACTGGAGGAGTGACACTAGTCCCACTTAAGACCCAGTTAACCTTAGACAACTTTCAAGAGTATGTTGACTCATAATCCATGGGATACAAATTTAGAATTAAGTTTTTCAGGGGATAAACTAGGTTAAAATAAATCGAGTTCCAAAACTTTACAAGCAATTAAAAATTGCTACAACAATTACAAGCAAATAAAATGCTTCCAACATTACAAGCAAACAAACTTGCTTCAAAATTAAGTAATTAACCATTAGTAAACACAAGCAAGAAATTGTTTCAAATATAAATAAAAGTAACCAATCCAAATTAAGATTCTCTTTGTCCAAAAATTCTTTTCACACTTAGGTATTTCTGTTCAACAAAAATATTAGTTATCCAACTATTGGTTTTACAGTCCCAAATTCTATTCATTTGATTTTATATTTTTCTCATTCTCTTTCACATAGGTATTTCTATAAAGAAAGTTAGCAGAAAAACACAACAAATACAAAACAACTATTTAAAAGAAACTATAAAAGCAACATACTATTTAAAACCTTCTAGAAACCTATTTAATAGCACAATTAACTAATGAACTAAAATACTACACAAGTTACAAAACCTCACACTACAAGAAAAAGGGCCATATAACACGGAAGCATTTGAGGCGGCACCACTTACCGTCGCAAAAAGTAATTTTTTGCGACGGTAACACTTGTCGTCGCCAATAAATGGGGTTTCAGTGATAACACCACTTCCTGTCACAAAAAAAGAAACTTTGTACAACGACAACAACTGCAGTCGCAAATAATGCGCATTTTTTGCGACGGTAACCCTTACTGTCACAAATAAAGCTATTTTTTGCGACAGCAAGAACTGCAGTCGCAAATAAGAGAGTTTTTTGCGACGACAATAGGTGTCGTCGCAAAAAAAAAAAAAAAAAAGAAAAAAAAAAGCGATATTATTTTGATATAACATTTCTCTTTTCACCCATTTTTTCATCTTCCTGTCCCTCTGTCTCATCTCTTTTCTCTTTCTCTTTCTCTTTCTCTTTCTCTTTCTCTTTCTCTTTCTCTCTCTGTCACGACCAGAACCCGCCCCTATGGGTTAAGGCCATAACTGGCCAGTAATCGCGAGATTACCTACGGCCTCAAATCAATTAAAACAAAATTTAATCAGAGTAAAGGGGCCAAACGGAAGCAAATTAAAACTTTGTCCATATAGCTGTGCTTATATGCACACCATAGCATTCCAAACATTTATATGTTAATAACTCACATCGAAATATGTACAAACACAAAACACTGTACATACAGGATCATACAAGTTAAAGTCAGTCGAACCCAAGACTTATATACAAAAGTAGTCCAATGCTTTCGCCAACATAACAAAACTATAACAAAGGACAAAAGCGAAAACAGTCTCGTGCGTGAGATGTTTGGGTTGACTCCTCAAAACTTCGACTGTTTCTCACAATTTCACCGGGGCTAGTTTTGGACGTCCCTTGGCTCACCTACATGTACATGAATAAGCGTGAGCGAATGCCCAGTGAATAATATCAAATGAGGAAGATACGTAAGCAATCATTAAAACAGTTACAACAAATGGCCTATGGCCCAATCATTTATATCTATTGGCCTTTGGCCCAAACGTTTATGTCAGTCGGCCTTCGACCCAGTCATTCATGTCAATCGAACTTCGGCCCAATTATTTATATTAATCGGCCTTCGGCCCAACCATTCATGTCAATCGGCCTTTGGCCCAATCATTCGTATCAATCGGCCTTCGGCCCAATCATTTATATCTATCGGCCTTCGGCCCAATCATTCATGTCAATCGTTGTCCACCATTCAGATTAATGGACTTACAAAACTTACATATAAGTAAATAATTGGACAACAGTATATTTCAAATATCTTGATAAGATATTACTCACAGTGGTCGGCTTGTGGATTTGCCCTGGAGCTCGACCCTACACATTCCATGAACACAAAAGGGTCACTAACAATTCAATCCGTTCTAAATTCACATTTTCCTCTTTAGGCTTTGTTCTTATGTCTTTAACTCATTTACAATGTTTAACACATGCCTAAGAGTGCTTGCAAGTGAAAGAGAACAGAAAACGAAACACAGAATGCGAAAACAAAATTTCAGAAAACAGGGTCCCCGCTCGAGCGTGGACTCCCCCGCTCGAACGGACCCTTAAGGCCTGCAAAAGTACTAGTTGCATGAAAAATAAGCTTGAGCGTGAAATAGGGCACTCGAGCGAAAGGCTTGTCTACAAAGCTCCCCGCTCGAGCGTGAAATAGGGCGCTCGAGCGGACACCAAGTTTGCAAAAAGTACTGGGAGCACGTAATTTATGCTCGAGCGGAGGTTCTCCCACTCGAGCGGACCTCAAAATTCTGGAAAATCCAGAATGTGTTCTTGAGCTCCCTCTCAACATTCAAACCAACATTTCTCACATTTTATGGCTCCAACCTCACATATTCTTGTACTAACATGGTATAAACACTAAAATACATCATCATGGAGCTCAATTTCATGAATCAAACACATGCATGCCCCAAATTGACACCAAACTCAATTTCAATATACACAATCATGCATTCAAAGCTCTTATCTTCATAAATTGTACATGCATGTGATGTATTGCTCTCATTTTCAACTTAGATGACACAAATGGTGATTATACATGAGCTTTAACCAAAATCCTACATGGATCATGTATTTTAAACTCAAACATGCAAATTCAAGCAATTACATACATGCATGCACACATAGGTCTTTAATACAACAAAATCAAACTAATTCATGTTCTTAACCCTCATTCAAACTTGAATTCACAAGATGATAACTAAAAACACATGAATTACTCACCAAGGAGCTTTAATCTTCACAATCTATGGCAAATTCTTGGGTTATCTTCAAGACCTTCAAAGTTCAAGAGCAAAACTTGCACAATTCTTCTTCTTCTCTCTCTCTCTCTATAGCCAGCCTTCACACCCTCTCCATGCCTATCTCAGATTTTTGAGTTCAAATAGGAACAAAGAGAGTGTATATGGCCATATAAAAAGTCCCACTAATGCTTATTTAATAATATTAAATAGTTGGGCACTAATTCACCAATTTAATCAACTTAATTTGATCCAAATCAATTTTCAATTAAATTTCACCGTAGGCTCTAAAAATTATGCCAATCACAATGGCGTAATCAATTTCGAGTTCTGTGGCCGATAAGGCCTTCAATTTAATTTCTAAAGTGGAAAAATCAAACAGATATTCCTACGATGAACAGATAGACATTCAAAACCACATAATGGCATACAAAATCATATCAAACACATACTCATATTCAAATAAGGACCAATTAACATAATACGGAACATGGGTATTACAGTCTTCCCCCCTTTAGGAAGTTTGGTCCTCCAAACTTAATTTACCTTCGTCAGGAAACAAATGCGGATAGCGTAGTCGCATTTCCTCCTCTTTTTCCCATGTGGCATCAGTCCCATAGTGTTTTTTCCATTCCACTTTCACCATTGGGATGGACTTGCTTCTCAATTGTTTCACTTACTGATCAACAATTCGTTCCGGCCATTCAGCATAGTCCATATTTTTATCAATAGCTACCTGGTGATAATCAATCACATGAAACGGGTCCCGGAGGTAACCCCTCAACGTTGACACATGAAACACGTTATGGATCTGTTCAAATCCTAGTGGCAAGGCAACTCTATAAGCAACTGGACCAAGCCTTTCCAAAATCTAAAACAGCCCGATGTAACGGGGCGACAACTTGCCCTTCTTTCCAAACCTGACTTGGCCTTTCATTGGGGACACACGAATAAACACATGGTCACCGATCTCATACTCAAGAGGTCTTCTTCGGATATCTGCATAATTCTTTTGTCGGTCCTAAGCTGTTTTGAGCCTTTGTCGAATAGTCTTAATTTTCTCGGAAGTGTCTTGCACAATTTCAGGCCCAAGTAAAGCCCTATCCCCGGCTTCTGTTCAGCAATTTGGTGATCTACAACTTCTGCCATACAAAGCCTCGTATGGTGCCATACCGATGCTGGAGTGGAAGCTGTTATTGTAAGCAAATTCTGCAAGTGACAAGTAGTCTTCCCAACTTCCCTGGAAATCCAAAGCACACATCCGAAGCATATCTTCCAAAATCTGTATTGTTCATTCTGATTGCCCATCTATCTGTGAGTGGAATGCAGTACTGAACCTTAGTTCTGTCCCCATATCTTTCTACAAACTTTTCCATAATCTAGATACAAATTTCGGATCTCTATTCGACACAATAGATACCGGAACTCCATGTAAACGAACACTCTCATCAACATAAATAGTAGCCAATCTATAAGCAGTAAATGTAGTTTTGACAGGCAGAAAGTGTGCAGATTTAGTCAGTCTATCAACTACAACCCAAATAGAATCCATACCTCGAGAAGTCCGAGGTAGGCTAACAACAAAATCCATAGTCACATGCTCCCACTTCCATTCAGGAATAGGGAGAGGCTGAAGTAGACCGCTGATTTCTGATGTTCAGCTTTGACTTGCTGACACTGAAGACACTTGGACACATATTCTGCAATCTCTTTCTTCATCCTGGGCCACCAATAGGTTTGTTTCAAATCCCGATACATTTTATTATTGCCCGGATACATAGCAAATACGAATCTGTGGGCTTCATCTAAAACCCTCTTCTTTAGTTCTGGGATATCAGGGACACACATTCGGTTTCAGAATTTCAACACTTCATTTTCAATACTGAACTCCGCTTTCGGACTTGTCTCAAATTCATTAATCACTTTCTTGAGGAATTCATCCTCTTTCTGTTTCTGCTTGATTTCTTCAATGATTGCCAGTTCGGCTGTAATAGCAGCTATCAATTCGCCCTGTTCACACATTACCACTTCAATTTCAGACTTCTCAAAGTCTTGCAAGATCTCTTTCTGTTCAGTAAGCAAACAAGCCATACTCCCCGTTGATTTTCTGCTCAAGGCATCCGCAACTATGTTAGCTTTCCCGGGGTGATACTAAATCTCTAAATCATAATCCTTAATCAGTTCCAGCCATCTCCTCTGTCGCACATTCAACTCCTTCTGCATGAAGAAGTATTTCAGACTTTTGTGATCCGTGTAGACTTCACACTTTGCTCCATACAGATAATGCCGCCAAATTTTCAAAGCAAAAACAACTGCGGCCAGTTCTAGGTCATGCGTTGGATAGTTCTTCTCATGTGGCCTCAATTGTCGGGAGGCGTAAGCAATAACCTTTCCGTTCTGCATTAACACACAACCCAAACCTTTATAAGACGCATCACTGAAAATTACAAAATTCTCCGTACCTGAAGGTAGTGTCAAAATTGGTGCGGTGGTCAATCTTGTTTTTAGTTCATGAAAGGCAGCTTCTTTTTCGTCATTCCATTCAAACGGTTGCCCTTTTCGTGTCAATTGGGTAAGAGGCACAGCTAATTTTGAAAAGTCTTTCACGAACCTTCTGTAATAACCAGCTAAGCCCATGAAACTGCGAACTTCTGTCACATTTGTCGGTGTAGGCCAATTCACAATTGCCTCTATTTTCTGTGGGTCCACTGAAATTCCTTCCTTGTTTATCACGTGCCCTAAGAAAACAACTTCATCCAACCAAAACTCACATTTCTTTAGTTTAGCAAATAATTTCCTTTCCCGAAGTATTTGTAAGACAGTTCTCAAACAGTGTTCATGTTCAAGTCTATCTTTAGAATATATCAAAATGTCATCAATAAAAATCACAACAAATTCGTCAAGGTAGGTTTTGAAAATTTGATTCATTAGGTCCATAAATGCTGCCGGAGCATTAGTCACTCCAACTGGCATAACAAGAAACTCAAAATGTCCATACCTCGTTCTGAATGCGGTTTTCTCAACATCTTCTACCTTAACTTTCAACTGATGATACCCGGACCTCAAATCAATCTTAGAAAATACCTGTGATCCCTGTAACTGGTCAAATAAGTCATTAATACGGGGTAGGAGATATTTATTCTTTATTGTTACCTTGTTCAATTCCCGATAATCGATGCACAAACGCAAAGTTCCATCATTCTTTTTCACAAACAAAGCTGGTGCACCCCAAGGCGAAGTGCTAGGTCGGATAAACCCCTTGTCAAGCAGGTCTTGCAACTGTTCTTTCAATTCTTTCATTTCGACAGTGGCCATTCTGTAGGGAGTTTTAGAAATGGGCTGGGTGCCTGGCACGGTTTCAATTGTAAACTCTATCTCCCTATCTACCAATTCCCCTGGTAATTCATTTGGAAACACATCTAGAAATTCTCTAACAATAGGGATATCATTCAATTCAGCATTTACAGATTGTTCAGACAACACATAGCACAAATAACCCTGACACCCTTTCCTGATCAATTTACATGCTTTCATTGAAGATATCAAATAAGGTGGAGGCACTACCCTGTTACCCACAAACACAATTTCTTCTTATTCTGGTGGTCTAAACACAACCCGTTTGGTCACGCAGTCAATGGTGGCACAATATTTAGTTAACTAGTCCATGCCCAAAATTATGTCAAATTGCCTAAAGTTCAAGGGTAACAAGTCCACATATATAATGGCATTTCCAATTCGCATGTCACAAAAACGATAGACAGTTTCACACAATACAGATTCCCTAGATAGAGCAGACACACATAGTAGATATGGCAATAATTCTAGAGGTCTACTTAGTCTAGATATAAATGCACATGTTACAAATGAGTGTGTTGATCCAGAGTCAATTAACACAAAGGCATCCTGATTACATATAGAGATGGTACCTGAGACAACTGCGTTGGCATTCCGAGTATCACCCGGAACAAGTGCAAAAACTCTCCCTTGTCTCACGGTATCTTCGACGGGAGTAGATCTCGTAGCACTTCCTGGTTTTGGGATTGATGCTGTCGAACTAGAAGCAAATTTTCCTCTGCTCTGTTTGCAATCTCTGGCCATATGCCCCTGTTTACCACAATTAAAACAAGCTCCTGTCACATGGTAACAAGCCCCACGATGTCTATTACCACAAGTGGTACACAACGGGGTCGTATCTCTGGAAGAATTAGAAGTATTTGAGGAGCCCGTATTTTGCTTCTTTGAAAATTTCTTCTTCGAAAAGAAGCCCTGTCTTTTGTTGCCTTTCCACTCTGTTGTTGGCTTAGCTTGTCTAGCTATGTTAGCCTCTGATATGATAGCCCTGTCTAGCACCCCAATGTAGGTCCTCTAGCTTCAAGACATTTACTCTTTCTAGGATGTCACTTCGGAGCCCACCTTTAAAGTGTCTCACCTTCTTATAGTCTGTATCAATCACATGTGGCGCAAACCTGGCCAACTTAGTGAATTTGGCCTCATACTCAGCTACAGTCATACTGTCTTGCCTCAGTTCCATGAATTCTGCCACCTTCCTATCCCGAACACACTGCGGGAAGTACTTGTCATAGAAAATTTCCAAAAATTTTGCCTAATCAACATCCCTGTGATTCTCTCGCGTTAACATCCACCATCTTCTTGCCTCGTCTTCTAGCATGAAAGTGGCTAGAAGCACCTTCTGTGTATCCGAACACGGGAACACTTCAAACAGTTTTTCGATGCCGAGGACCCAAGTTTCAGCTTTCAAATGATCTAATCCACCATGGAACTGTGGTGGTTTCATTTTCTTAAACTCTTTGGTGAGAGCTATGATTCGGTCATCATTCTGATTATCTGGCACCGGAGGTACCGGAGGTGGAGGTGGAGGATGTGGCTGCTGCCACTGCTGTTGCCATTCTTGTTGTTGCCTCAATGTCTCTGTCATTTCCTAAATTAGTCTTTCCATTCTATCTAGTCTGGCAGTAGAAGATTCCTCTATCTCATCACCTCTTGTTCTCACCATCTGATTAAACTTACATTATACTTTGTACAAAAGATTCACAGGTATGCATATATTACAGAGCATACATATTCAAATAATTTGCAAAGCAGCAATTCACAAATTTATAACACATAGTCGTTCACATTGAAACATTCAGATGCATTCTCGATGCTATCAAAGTCATACTTGTCACATGAATGCATCCTAGGTCTTTTCTAGACGCTTATTGCTCTTTTGGACAAGTGTGTGAGTTATTAACTCGCGCTCTGATACCAATCTGTCACGAGCCGAACCCGCCCCTATGGGTTAAGGCCATAACCGGCTAGTAATCGCGAGATTACCTATGGCCTCAAATCAATTAAAACAATATTTAATCAGAGTAAAGGGGCCAAACGGAAGCAAATTAAAACTTTGTCCTTAGAGCTGTGCTTATATGCACATCATAGCATTCCAAACATTTATATGTTAATAACTCACATCGAAATATGTACAAACACAAAACACTGTACATACAGGATCATACAAGTTAAAGTCAGTCGAACCCAAGACTTATATAAAAAAGTAGTCCAATGCTTTCGCCAACATAACAAAACTATAAACAAAGGACAAAAGCAAAGACAGTCTCGCGCGTGAGACGTTTGGGTTGACTCCTCAAATCTTCGACTGTTTCTCATAATTTTACCGGGCCTGGTTTTGGATGTCCCTTGGCTCACCTACATGCACATGAATGAGCGTGAGCGAATACCCAGTGAATAATATCAAATGAGGAAGATACGTAAGCAATCATTGAAACAGTTACAGCAAACGGCCTTTGGCCTAATCATTTATATCTATCGGCCTTTGGCCCAATCATTTTTATCTATCGACCTTTGGCCCAAACGTTTATGTCAGTCGGCCTTCGGCCCAGTCATTCATGTCAATCGGCCTTTAGCCCAATTATTCATATCAATCGGCCTTCGGCCCAACCATTCATGTCAATCGGCCTTTGGCCCAATCATTCGTATCAATCGGCCTTCGGCCCAACCATTCATGTCAATCGGCCTTTGACCCAATCATTCGTATCAATCGACCTTCGGCCTAATCATTTATATCTATCGGCCTTCGGCCCAATCATTCATGTCAATCGTTGTCCACCATTCAGATTAATGGACTTACAAAACTTACATATAAGTAAATAATTGGACAACAGTATATTTCAAATATCTTGATAAGATATTACTCACAGTGGTTGGCTTGTGGATTTGCCATGGAGCTCGACCCTACACATTCCATGAACACAAAAGGGTCACTAACAATTCAATCCGTTCTAAATTCACATTTTCCTCTTTAGGCTTTGTTCTTATCTCTTAAACTCATTTACAATGTTTAACACATGCCTAAGAGTGCTTTCAAGTGAAAAAGAACGGAAAACGAAACACAGAATGCGAAAACAAAATTTCAGAAAATAGGGTCCCCGCTCAAGCATAGACTCCCCCGCTCGAGTGGACCCTTAAGGCCTGCAAAAGTACTGGTTGCATGAAAAATAAGCTTGAGCGTGAAATAGGGCGCTCGAGCAGACACCAAGTCTGCAAAAAGTACTGGGAGCACGTAATTTATGCTCGAGCAGAGGTTTTTACGCTCGAGCAGAGGTTCTTTCGCTCAAGCGAACCTCAAAATTCTGGAAAATCCAGAATGTGTTCTTGAGCTCCCTCTCAACATTCAAACCAACATTTCTCTCATTTTATGGCTCCAACCTCACATATTCTTGTATTAACATGGTATAAACACTAAAACACATCATCATGAAGCTCAATTTCATGAATCAAACACATGCATGCCCCAAATTGACACCAAACTCAATTTCAATATACACAATCATGCATTCAAAGCTCTTATCTTCATAAATTGTACATGTATGTGATTTATTGCTCTCATTTTCAACTTAGATGACACAAATGGTGATTATACATGAGTTTTAACCAAAATCCTACATGGATCATGTATTTTAAACTCAAACATACAAATTCAAGCAATTACATACATGCATGCACACATGGGTCTTTAATACAACAAAATCAAACTAATTCATGTTCTTGACCCTCATTCAAACTTGAATTCACAAGATGATAACTAAAAACACATGAATTACTCAACAAGGAGCTTTAATCTTCACAATCTATGGCAAACTCTTGGGTTATCTTCAAGACTTTCAAAGTTCAAGAGCAAAACTTGCATAATTCTTCTCTCTCTCTCTCTCTCTCTCTCTATAGCCGGCCTTCACACCCTCTCCATGCCTATCTCAGATTTTTGAGTTCAAAAAGGAGCAAAGAGAGTGTATATGGCCATAGAAAAAGTCTCACTAATGCTTATTTAATAATATTAAATAGTTGGGCACTAATTCACCAATTTAATCAACTTAATTTGATCCAAATCAATTTTTAATTAAATTTCACCGTAGGCTCTAAAAATTATGTCAATCATAATGGCGTAATCAATTTCGAGTTCTGTGGCCGATAAGGCCTTCAATTTAATTTCTGAAGCGAAAAAATCAAACAGATATTCCTACGGTGAACAGATAGACATTCAAAGCCACATAATGGCACACAAAATCATATCAAACACATACTCACATTCAAAATAAGGACCAATTAACATAATACGGAACAGGGGTATTACACTCTCGTTCACTCATCACTCTTTGTCTGTCTACCTGCGTATTTCTCTATCTCTCTCCCCTCTTTCTCTCTCTCTTTCTCCTATACTGTGTTCGTGTTGCTCACTCTCTCCATTTCCTCTTCTTGATTTACCGATCTCCCTCTCGATTTATTAATCTCATTTTTTTTCTCTCTCTCTCTTTCTTCTCTTTCAATCGCTCATCTCTCATTTCTCTTAATCACTTGTCAAAAGAGGAAAAAGTCAAAAAATGAAATGGGCCTCTCTCTCTCTCTCTATGTCTCTCGACCATCTCTCTTCTCTTTCTCTTTATCTCTTATATCTCTCTCTCTGTCACCCATCACTCTTCTCTTTGGCTCTCTCATCTCTCTTACTCATCTTTCTGCTCTTTCTATCTTTCTATGTCTCTCTTTATATCTTTTGTTCATCACTTTTTGCTTTCTCTCTCTCTCTCTCTCTGTCTATCTCTCGCTCATTTATTTTCTCTCTCTATTTTTTTTTTCTCTCTCTCACTCATCTCTCTTCTCTTTTAATCGCTCATTTCTCTCAATCACACTCATTTCTTTCTCTTAGCCCATTGTTGTTGAAAGAGAAAAAAGTAAAAAAATGAAATGGGTGTCTCTTTCTTTCTCTCTCTCTCTCTCTCTTTCTCTCTCTCTGTGTCTCTCGCTCATCTCTCTCTTTTACTCATCACTCTTCTATATCTCTCCCACTCATCTCTATTCTCTATCTCTCTCATCTCTCTCTGTCTCTCTTGCTCATCTCTTTTTATATCTCTCGTTCATCTCTTTTCTCTCTCTCTCTCCCTCTCCCCCCCTCTCTCTCTCTTTCTCTTGCTGATCATCTCTTGTTTCTCTCTCTTTTTTTGTTTCTCTCTCTTCCTAGCTCTTATTGTGCAGCAAAATGGACACAGCAACACCCCCGTCGCAAATAAAAAAATTAGTTAAATGTCGTCGTTTCATTGTTTAAATTTTCATTTGTGAGAGTGAAACTTGACATTTCAAAAAAAAAAAAAAAAACAAAAACAAAATCTGATTCGTGCTCTTTTTCTTCCCTTTAACCAAAAATCCCTAATCTTTTGAACCAAAAATCTCTATCTCTTCTTACGACTCTCTCTCTCTCTCTCTCTCTCTCTCTCTCTCTCTCTCGCACGCACGCGCACTACTGTGAGCAGTGGCAGACGACGACGTCGAGCGATGGCTACGACAGCGTGTGACGACGACGAGTGAGCGACGACGGTGCGACGTGTCTCTCTTCAACTCTCTTAGTCAATCTCAATCTCTAAACCAAGTTATCTCTTGAAATTAGCCTCCATGGATGGATTTGAAATTAGCCTGCTGAATTACCATCAAACCTTTGATGAAAGGAACAATTCCCTTTTGCTGAATTGCTGAGGGTTTTTCAAGACTCCAGCTAATGTTTAGTTATGGTTTCATGCTTTCTTTCTTTGATTTTTTTTATTATTTAAATTTACATATTTATTTTTTGGTTGTTAGGCCTTAGGTTTTTCCCTTGTTTTGGTTTTCTGGTTTGCTATTTGCTATTGCTTGGGTTCATTTATCTCGCTTAGGAAATCCATCTAATATAGAGAGTGTGAGCAGAATGAGGTCATGAGATAAATTATAGGGCTCAAGTTATATGGTGTTAATTGTTGGTTTAACATATAAATCTAAACTTCATAATCTCATCCAGGGTTGATGATTTAGACCTCTGTTTTTGAGATGATTGTATTGTTGTAGATGATTTTGATTCATATGATAAATCTGAGGAGCATAATGAAGAACAGGACTAGTAAAATATGATGTTGCATAATTTATGGATACTGTTCTATTAGAAGCCATCTAAAATTTCATTCTTAGTGCATTGGCTAATAACCTTGAAAATTATGAAATTTAAACTCAGTATTTTCATTCAATTTTCTTCATATTGTTTGAAGTCCTTCAATCATGTTATTTATTTATTTTTAATTATTTTTGGTGTTTTTTTTAAAAAAATATATGTATTTTTTGTGCTTTTGTTCTTTTTTTTACTTCTCTCGTAATATGGGTCGTCTTCCTCACTGTTTAGCACTGTTTTAAAATCCTCTAACTTTCAAAGCTAGATTTGAAAACCCTGCAAGTTAGCACTATTTTATTCTTATTAAAAGCTAAGAACTTTTTTCTGATTCTTACGTAAAGGTACCAAAAACATGAAAACCCACTCCTTCACACATAATCTTTGCTCACATTGTAAAAATCAAAGCCAAACATCTTAAAAATATAAAATCCAAAAAGCTTAGAGCATCTTCAATCCTTAACTAATTTTTTCATCTAATTTAATTCTAAATTTGAGTAAAAAACTTGATTTGATATCAACTATTACAATCCTTAATCAAATTTTTATCAAAATCTTTTAAAAATTATTCTCTTATCCCATTTTTTTTTATTAAATTTGAAGAGAAAAAAAAAATCATCTCAAATGCTTTATCTTTTTAAATTGGGAAATTTTTTTTTAAGGTCCCTGGAAGTAGTAACAATTTTTGGGATTTGTTTTTTAATAGTTCATGCCATGTTCATTTGCATTCCCTTTTTGATGCTTTGATTTGAATTTTGTGAGGAATAAAATGCCTTCATTTTGTTTATACTAAGAAGTTCATAAATGATTACAGTCTGCTTCAGTCAAATTAAACTAAGAAGTTCCTAATGGATTCATTTCTTATTTTATATTTTCTTGCAATTCAATTTATCCATCTCAACTATCTTATTTCAGCTACACTCTTTTCGTAAACATGCTTTTTCTTAACCACCAAACGTTTAGTACCATACATTAACAGATCCTTATAGCTATTCTATAAAATTTTCCCTTAAACTTAACAAGAATATACTATGTGCAAAAGAGATATTTGAGGGGAGTACAGAGAATGGATAAGAATTGGATTGACTTGCCAAATAGGATGTCAAGGGAATACATTAATGGGATTGATCAATTCCTTGTGTTTGCCAACACCAATAGGGCTGAAGGTTCGATGATTAGTTGCCCGTATAGGAAATGTGAGAATCGATACCATCTTGTACGAGAGGGTGCGCGGGAGCATATGATTTTGAAAGGTTTTTTTAAAAAGTACAAACATTGGATTAATCATGGAAAATCTTAAGTATCTCTGTATGGTAATCGAGAGAATGAAATATTTGCTAATTTAGACAATGGGGATGATATGGTTAGAATGATATAAGGGGCTATGGGAAATCCACATGCGGTACAAGTGTTGAGGGTAATGAACCACAGGCTCCTGATCCCCATGCATCTAAACCCCAGCTCGGTCCAAATGCAGAGACTGCAAAGTATTTCAGACTTCTTTAAGATGCACAAAGTGAATTGTATCCAGGTTGTCAAAAGTTCACATCTTTGTCATTTATTATTCAACTTCTACATCTGAAGGTGTTTAATCAATGGATAGACAAATCTGTTGACATGTTGCTTGAGTTATTGAACAATTGCATGTTGTTTTTAAAAGAGGACGCCAATCTTGATAAATGTGTCATATGTAACAGTTATAAATGGAAATCAAATAGTGATGGTGGTTCAAATGGTCTTAACAAAGGTGGCAAACGAATAGCTGCAAAATAGATAAGGTATTTTCCTTTAAAGCCAAGGTTGTAGAGGTTGTTTATGTTATCCAAGACGGCCAAGTTAATGAGATGGAAAGCAGAGGAATGAATTGATGACGGTGTCTTTAGGCATCATGTTGACTCCTTTGCATGGAAATTTTGACACTCGAAATATTGACTTTAGAAATGATTGCCTAATTATAAAGCTTGGCTTAGCATCTAATGGTTTTAACCTATTTAGGACAATGAACATAGTTCATAACACTTGGCCTGTTATGCTCATTCCATACAATTTACCGCCATGGATGTGCATGAAGCAACCATTTCTAATTTTATCTATGCTTATTGACGTCCTGAAAGGACCTGGTGACAAGATTGATGTGTATATGCAACCGTTGATTAAGGAGTTGAAAGAACTATGGAATAACGGTGTCTCCACATTTGATGCATCAACAAATCAAATGTTTCAAATACATATAGTTTTACTGTGGACAATTAGTGATTTTCCTGCATATGCAAACTTGTCAGGATGGAGCACAAAAGGCGAATAAGCATGTCCTTGTTGCAATAAGGAAACTGCATCGTGTTGGTTGAAGCATAATAGGACACAATCATACTTGGGTCATTGCAGATTTTTACCTAGTTGCCATAAATTTTGAAAGGATAAAGTATCATTTGATGGTAGTTGGGAATTCAGACTAAAACCAAAATTATTGTCTGGAACTGAGATGCTACTACAATTAGAATCTAAGGGTATTTTAACCCAATACAAGAAGGATGACCTTAAGGAAAGGCATAGGAGACAAGTAAAAAAAGAGAAAGCTGGACATCGCACCCATAGCTGGAAGAAAAAGAGTATCTTTTATGAACTGCCATATTAGAAGCACAATCTAATAAGACACACTTCGATGTAATGCATATAGAGAAGAATCTTTGTGACAATGTGTTGTGGACAATATTAGAAGTTCCCAGAAAATCGAAGGATGGTATTAATGCTTGGTGTAATTTACAAGAAATGAATATTAGAAAACCCCTACATTTACAGTTAAGAGGGTCGATTAAAGCGTATTTACCACCAACACAATTCACGATGACCAAGGATGAGAAAGATTTGTTCTTGAAAGTGTTAAAGGAAGTTAGAGTTCCTGACGGGTGAATATCCAATATATTGCATCGCGTGCGCTCACAGGATAAAAGTATTGGGGGTCTTAAGAGCCACGATAGTCATATTCTGATGCAACAATTTATTCCATTGGCTATTTGAAGATCGTTACTGAAGAATGTAATTGAACCCTTGATTGAATTGAGCAATTTCTTTAGACAATTGTGTTCCAAAGTGAATTATGTGACGGATTTGCAATATATTCAAGATCGTATCGCCGTAACACTTCATCATCTAGAGAAAATATTTCCTCCGAATTTTTTTAATATAATGGAGCACTTGCCTATACATCTAGCTGAAAGCATTTTTGGTTGGAGCGATTCAGTTTCAATGGATGTGTCCAATTGAAAGATATCTTCTTACTTTGAAGCAATATGTGCGTAATAGAGCTCATCCAGAAGGTTCAATTGCTAAAGGATATCTTATGGAAGAATGCAAGAATTTTTGTGCACAATATCTCAATGATGTGGAAACCAAATCTAGTCGACCCGTGAGGAACTACAGTGGTGATGATAATCTGGGTCATGCTGTTGGTGAAAACACAAGCTTTTACCTTGATAATACTTCTTGGGTACAAGCTCATCGGTATGTCTTATTTAACACAAGCGCGGTTCAAGCATTCTTAAAGTAGGTTATGTCATTCACTCAATATTTTATTATGTTTTATTGAATTTTGAACCAAATTTTTTTTATTGATAAATTTCCAATCTACACAGCAAACACCTTGAAGTACTTAAGGTCAAAATGCCTCGTGTCAACAATCATTAGCTTCGGCATAAACATTTTGAAACTTTTCATGTTTGGTTCAAGGAACATATATGTATTAAATCTACAGGTTCTAGTTACCTAAGTCGAACTACATTTTAAATTTTACATTTTTGTTTTAAATAGATCCAAACTTTACGAAGGACTAGTGATGTCACATTTTCTGAAGAGATTATTGTATTGGCAAATGGTCCTCATAATCTAGCAAAAAGGTTCAGCGGGTATATAATGAATGGGTTTCGGTATCGAACAAAGGCCATGGATGACCGTTGAGCCACACAAAATTGTGGTGTAGCTTTGAAGGCAGAAACCATAAGTTATGCTAGTCGAAAAGACAAGAATCCTCGTGTGGGGTCTGTGTACTATTATGGACAATTGACAGATATTGTTGGGATTCGATATTCTAATGAGATGAAGCATGTGTTGTTCAAGTGTGATTGGATTGATAACATTCCAGCGAAGAAAGAAAATGTCTTCAATTTCACGTTGGTCAACTTCAACCATTTGTTGTACCGAGATGATTGAATTACCAATGAACCTCTCATCTTGGCATCCCAAACAAAGCAAGTTTGGTATGTTACAGACCCGTTACAACCAGACTGGCAAGTGGTGGTGAAGATATCTGAAAGAGGTTTATTTGATATGGATTCGATTGATCCAAAAATTGATCCATACATGAGCCATATATGAGCCAACAATTGGGCAAAAAAAAAAAGACATAATGCTTCGTGATGAAGAAGTTGGTCAGGTGAGGGAAATTGCAGAAGGAAAAACACTTAATGTTGAAATAGGCTGATATTTAATAAACATCAGTAATTCAATTAAGGCCAAGGTTATAGTTAATCATCAGTTTCTTAATTTACTTTGTCTTTGTAATTGTATTAGTTCAATTAATGTCATATTATAGTTAATTCAAAACCATTCTTTATGTTACTAATGTCAATTAATGTCATATTGCTTACAGATTATTATGGCAAGGAAGAGGAAGCATGATCGTCCCTTACGTATGATGTCTGACGTAGTACATAAGAGGACATCAGTGGCACCACCATCAGAGGAGGCATCATATCGATCTCCATCAAATGGGCCATTAGTGCCCCTACCATCTGACCAGCCATCGCAGCGACCACCATTAGTGGCACCACCATTACAGGAGACATCACAACGACCACCATCAGAGGGGCCATTAGTGCCACTACATCGACCGTCATCAGTGGCACCACAGCAACTATTATCTACTTAGCCTCCACGCCTACCATCGGTGCATCTACCATCAGTGACACCAAAACAGCTATCATCCTGACTAAAGTCATCATCTTCATAGCCAACGGTAGGTATATAAATTTTCTTTGATTTGTATGAAAATTATTTAAATATACATTTATTTATTCTTATTATATATAACTTGTTTATTATCATTGTATCTTTCAGAACTTTCAACTTCTTCACAGCCCACCTCAGGTATAAGAATTTGATTTGTATTAACATTATTTAAATTTGCATTTGTTTATTATCATTGTGTATTGTTTATTCTTATTTTATCTCGCAGGTCATGTTAGTTCTTCATCAATCTCGACTAGAAGTGGTAGCAGATGTGCCAAGGGCATTAAGGAGTGGGGTACCAGTACAAAGTTGGACATACAATTTGACAAAAATTATTGCCCAATAGAGAATAATGTGACTAAGTTAACTACTCAACTTGGCATTATTGTGCGCAATGGTAACATTATTCCTCTTACTTTTCTTGATTGGATCACTGTGCCTGACGATATTCTTAATGCTATTTGGAAGGATGTAAAGGTAAAAGTATATTTTTGTCCAAAAATTCAAATTTTAATATTGTGTTATTACTATTTAAACTTTTAAATTGTGTTTTGTAGGACAATGTGAATGTATGTCTAGAGGAGTATAAACCAATCTGTATGAAAACCTGCAACAACATATGGAAGGATCACAAGAATAAAATTAAGACCAAGTATTTCAAGCCTAAAAGTTCTGATCCTAATCTGAAGGATGATGTTCCTTTGCACATTGTACCAAGCCAATGGGAAGAACTTGTGGAGTATTGGCATACTTCCGATGCAAAGGTATACAAATAAGTTATATGTATGATATGTAAACATATAAATCATATTTATATACTTACATTTGTTGAACCTGTTACAGAAAATTGCAACTAGGAACACTAAAAATCGGCGAGCTCACAACATACCTCATATCACAGGGCGTACTACTTTCGCTCAGATCTAGCATGAGGTTTATATTTTATTGTTTTTATTTTTGTATATAAGTAAGCATTATATATTTGAAAATTATTTGGATTCTAATTTTCATATTTCTAAAAAAATCTAGATAACCAGCAAGTGAGAGTCTACTGATAAGATGAATGTTTGGCTTATGACACGTAGAGCAAATGACCCTGAGGTTATCCACACCTGGTAGTTTCCAAACACCTAGCGTTGTATTTAAATTTTATTTTTTATTTTTTGTGTCAACCATCTTAATTTGACATATACTTGTATGTCTTATTCAATACAGGATAAGTTTAATCGTCAACTCTCCATGCTACCTGAGGATTGCCGGACTTTAGAGTCTAGGAACGCCATTTTCCATGACTTGATAGGTCATGACGGACATGGATATTGTCGCACTTACGGGAGAATTGTGCCTCGGAGAGCGGTGTATAAAGATGGTGCTGGGCCACCACGATCAACACCCCAGCCATCAACTATTGTTTAGATCACCCAGCAGGTTCGGGCGGAGCTAAGGGATGAGTTGAGGGAGGAGATGCGGTGCAGCGTTGATGTATGATGAGACTGCCGAATCATTCACATGGTTGTTTCAGATTTTTTTGGAGGCAATGTCAAACAAAGCTCCAAAAACTATTTTCACCGATCAAGATGCTGCGATGGCTAAGGCCATTCCAATTGTCATGCCTAGTACAAACCATCGACTTTGTACATGGCATTTGATGCAAAATGCTGTGAAGCATGTGAGTTCCCTCTTTCAAGATGTTGGGGTAAAGGGTGTCTTTTCAAAATTTATGCATCAAATTGATGATGAAGAAGAATTCAAAATACAATGGGACCAAATGCTTCATAGGTATGATGCACACAACAATCATTGGTTGGCGCAAACTTTTGGTGTGAAGGAGAAATGGGGATGGCCATATATTATAAATTCTTGGGCAGCTGGAATGAGTACTACTCAACTAAGTGAATCATTCAATGCATTTTTGAAGGATTATCTCAATTGTGATCATAACTTGATGGAATTTTTCAAGCATTTTGAGAGGGTGCTCTATGACAAAAGGTATAAAGAATTGGAAGCCGAGTATAATTTGTGTCAAAAATTGCCAAGGGTTGCCATTCCAACTGTGATGTTAAAGCAAATGGCAGGGTATTTAGGGAATTTGTAGGAGATGAAACTCCATATACACCACAACCAGACGATTAGGTATAAAATGTATCTTTGCATTCTAAGATAAGAATAACCATCCATTAGCTGTACACAGACCAAAAGGATAGAGGCTAATTACATAATTAGAAAGAAAGACAAAGGATTTTACATTGTTAAGTTTCCCACTTGGACTGGCGCACCATTACAGCATGGTCCTTGTGTTCCTAACATACTCTATAGCAGCATATGGAGCAAAACACATCTTGTCCTAACACAGATTAATGCAGCCTGGAAGAACCAAAAGTACACAAATATGTAAATACTGCATAACATTATTCAGAGCAAAGCTCATAGTGTAAAAAAAATAAAAATAAATAAATAAATAAATTGAGACTCTCAATCCACACTAAAGACACATCTCAACAAACAGAAAATGAAGTTAAGGCTTTGGACAAGACGATGACAGTGTAAAAGATGTGAGTATTAAAAACCTACAAACGAATCTCACTCCTTTGAATAACTAAGTCACTCAACCCACAAAGGTAAATAACACTTAGCAATGATAGCATGTAAATGACACAAAAGTAAATCCTAACACGACTGCCTAGGCACGAGAGACTTGTAGGAGAAGACGAGACTCAAATCGGGTTCCTAGTTTGGGAGTTAGAGCCGGATTTCGGTCTAGACAAACTAGTTTCTTAAGAAACTTAGAATTCGAGGTGTTGACGCCGCAAAATCACCAAACGGTGTCGAATTAGCACGAAACTTGGCACGCACGACTGCCTAGGCACGAGAGACTTATAAAAGGAGACGGGACTCGAATCGGGTTCTCGGTTTGGGAGTTAGAGCCAGATTTCGATCTAGGCAAACTAGTTCCTTAAGAAACTTAGAATTTGAGGTGTTGACGCCCCAAAATCACCAAATGGTGTTGGATTAGCACAAAACTTGGCACACACAATTGCATAGTCACAAGAGACTTGTGGGAGAAGACGAGATTCGAATTGGGTTCTCGATTTGGGAGTTAAAGCCGAATTTCGATCTAGGCAAACTAGTTCCTTAAGAAACTTAGAATTCGAGGTGTTGACGCCCCAAAATCACCAAACGATCTTGGATTAGCATGAAACTTGGCACACACGACTGTCTAGGTACGAGAGACTTGTGGGAGAAGATGAGACTCAAATCGGGTTCTAGATTTGGGAGTTATAGCCGGATTTCGGTCTAGGCAAACTAGTTCCTTTAAAAACATAGAATTCGAGGTGTTGACGACGCAAAATCGCCAAACGGCATCGGATTATCTTGGCATGAGAGATTGGTGGGAGAAGACGAGACTTGAATCGGGTTTCCAGTTTTCAAGTAATAGTCGGATTTCGGTCTAGGCAAACTAGTTCTTTAAAAAACTTAGAATTTGAGGGGTTGACACCCCAAAATCACCAAACGATGTCAAATTAGCACAAAACTTAGCACACACAACCACCTAAGCACGAGAGACTTATAGGAGGAGACGGGACTCGAATCGGGTTCCCAGTTTGGGAGTTAGAGTCGGAATTCAATCTAGGTAAACTAGTTCCTTAAGAAACTTAGAAGTTGAGATGTTGATGCCCAAAAATCACCAAATGGCGTCGGATTAGCACGAAACTTGGCACCCACGACCGCCTTGGTATGAGAGACTTGTGGGAGAAGATGGGACTCGAATTGGGTTCCCGATTTGGGAGCTAGAGCCAGATTTTGGTCTAGGCAAACTAGTTTCCTAAAAAACGTAGAATTCGAGGTATTGACGCCCAAAATCACCAAACAATGTCGGATTAGCACGAAACTTGACACACACAACTGCCTTGGCACGAGAGACTTTTGAGAAAAGATGGGACTCGAATTGGGTTCTTTAGAGTCGGATTTTTGTCTAGGAAAACTACTTCCTTAAAAAACTTTGACGCCCCAAAAAAACAAACGACATCGGATTAGCATGAAACTTGGTACATACAACCGCCTTGGCATGAGAGACTTGTGGGAGAAGACGAGACTCAAATCGAGTTCCCGATTTGGGAGTTAGAGCCGGATTTTGGTCTAGGCAAAATTATTTACTTAATTATCTTTGTAATTGTATAGTAGTTAAATTTTTATTTTATTTTATTTTTGTAATTAACATATTGACACATAATTATATTGTCATTAATTATTTATTTTTATTTTTTTAGATATTTCCCGAGTTGGAGTTTGCTTTTGTTGGACAATCTTCACTGTATTAAGAATAAATTCTGTTTGCGTACTTAACAACAAACAGAACACAGAAGAAATAAAAGAAATAAGAGAGACTGTTTGATTACAAAAATCAAAACAATATATAAAAATAAATAAATAACAAACAGATTTTTATTTTGTTACAAAAACAAAATCAAAATCTGGAACAGAAAAAAAAATAATTAAACAAAAAAGTAATCAAGGCACTTACGTTATTATTTTCTTGAACAAATTTTTTGATCAAGTCTAATATTTAATATTGTGTCCTTAAGACAGATTCGTCATCTCCACGGTGCTTTCAGATTGTAGATGTCTATCTCCTAGAATAAAATGATCAACAATGAATAATAGCAGCACTACAAATTATTCACACAACAAACACACTTTGTGTTTGCACTCTTTCTCACAGAAAATTAAATGCAACAAAATGTAGAGAGCAATAGCAGATTTGAGGATGAAAATTGTGCAAAAAACCAAATGAGGGACTTGTCTATTTATAGGTGTGAATGTGGCTTTTCAGATTTGAATCCAACAGGTATGGTACCTGTTCGGACAGATACAAAACCAGTCTAGTTTGAATTGAACAGGTAAGGCACTGTTTTGAACAAATACAATCTGTTCGGTTTGAATTTTGAACAGATAACTGAATTTGTTCGGTTTCTTTTGGACAAATATAGACCTGTTTGGGTGTAGGAATAATCTGGACACCATTTCGAAATTATTTTCAAAATTTAAATTCAAAAAATGTAAGAATTTAATTTTAGAAAAATAAAAATCCAAAATATTTTTGGCCCAAAAAAATAATCATTGGGTCGGACAAGCCCAATCTAACCTCACACCACACACCCGTGTCCAGGCCCAAGCCCAACCCAACTCGTCTGACAGGACGATGGCGGCGGCGCGTGCATGTGTGTTTATTTTGGGTCTAATAGGTCTAGCCCACTTTGCCCATAACCTCTTCCTCTACAAAACTTGAGTGCCCCTTGGGGCCTACCCCAAGTTCCAAACCCAAACCTTATAAACCCACACCAAGGTTGCCTCCCAAAATAATGTAGGACAAGCCTTATTTCAAACCTTAATGGACATTTCACCAAAAACACCATTTCCATGGAGCTCACTTTGGCTTCAATTTCTCATTCACCCGATAATGGTTTTGAGCAACCAAATATACTACGTGAATCACAATACAGCATAGAACGTGTTACCACTTAGACCCGCCAACTTTGGCGTATGGGTCCCACCTAAAAAATAGACCAAAGTTGAGGAAAAATCTATTTTTCCAAAACCATTTCTAACAATCCTCCACATGAATGGAATTTGATGATGACGAAAATGCAACAATATGTAGAATTTGTCGAAAGAGTATAAATCAAAAATATCTTACATCAAGATAGGTAGCTTTTGGCATTGAACCTTCCCTAGTGATAACCTATCGGACTTACTAGCTAACCAATGGACGTGATATCTTAAATTGTTCAACCGTTTGTGTAAGTCAAGACAATAGGTTTCACACAAAATATCTTCTGATACATCGTGGTTCTCACAGTTGTGTTCATTTTAGCATTGAACACTCCTAGTTGTTCATGAGTACTTCTAGAGAATTTAGCCTCTTTATTCTCATAGAACCGGCCCCAGTTCGACACTCATATAGGTGATTCTTATTGTGAGTATCTCTTATACTCGTCTTGATTTTATGCCTAAACCAAGATATAAGTAATCATTAAAAGCAAAGCTTATCCTTAAACCCTTGCATACAACATATGTTACAGATATCACTCTCACCATAGGAATGGGTAGGGAATTTTAATCCCTTGGTGATTTCTGGCGAGCCATACATAACTTAGTTGTCCCTTTGAACTTTATTCTTGCTATCTCCAATCATATACGTAGGGTTACCATTATGATGACTCTTATGTAATAGGCTTTAATCCCATCCTCTTTGATGAACTATACACTTGCTCTTTTGTCAAACCTTTTGTTAACGGATCCGTAATATTCTCTTTAGATTTTATATAATCTATTGAGATTATTCCATTTGAGAGCAATTGCCTTACGGTATTATGTCGACGAAGAATATGTCGTGACTTACCATTATACATATGACTATGTGCCCTGCCTATTGTAGATTGACTATCACAATGAATGCTGATAGCTGGCACAGGTTTTGGCCTCATTGGAATGTTTTCTAAGAATTGGCGAAGCCATTCTACTTCTTCTCCTGCTTTGTCTAAAGCAATGAACTCAGATTTCATTGTGGAACGTGTGATGCACGTTTGTTTCGTGGATTTCCAAGAAACAACAGCGCCTCCCAGAGTAAAGACATATCCACTAGTAAATTTTGAATCTTTAGTATCCGATATCCAATTTGCATCACAATAGCCTTTGAGCACTGCTAGATATCGAGCAAAGTTTAAGCCATGATCGCCAGTAAATCTTAGATATCTAAGAACTTGAATGACCGCTTTCCAATGGTCTTCCCCAGGGTTACCAGTGTACCTACTCAATTTACTGACAGCATAAGTTATATCAGGATGAGTACAATTCATTAGGTACATTAGGCTTCCAATGATTTGGGAGTATTTTAATTGAGACACCGCATCACCTTTATTTTTTGATAAATAAAGACTGATGTCTACAGGTGTTTTAGCTACATTCATATCATCCTTGATAAATTTATTAAGAATTTTCTCAATATAATGAGATTGAGATAATGCATACCCATCAGATGTTTTAGTAATTTTCATTCCTAATATAATATCTGTGACCCACATATCTTTCATATCAAATCTTTTGTTCAATATTTTCTTAGTTGATTTGATCATGTTTTGACTACTTCCAATAATAAGCACGTCATCCACATAAAGACAAACGATGACATAACCTTTGTCAGTGTTTTTAACATAGACGCACTTGTCACATTCGTTTATCTTAAACCCATTAGTAAGCATAGCATGATCAAATTTTTCGTGCCATTGCTTAGGAGCTTGTTTTAATCCATAAAGAGATTTTACAAGCCGGTAAACTTTCTTTTCTTGCCCTGGTACTACAACCCCTTCGGGTTACTCCATATAGAACTCTTCATTTAGATCACCATTTAAGAAAGTTGTCTTAACATCCATTTGATGTATTTCTAAATTATACAACGCTGCTATGGCAATAAGCATGCGAATGGATGCTATTTTTGTCACAGGGAAATATGTGTCACAATAGTCTAGACCTTCCTTTTGTCTTTAACCTTTTACCACAAGTCTTGCTTTATACTTATCGATTGAACCATCTACTTTCATTTTTCTCTTGAAAATCCATTTATATCCAAGAGATTTAGAACTGAGTGGAAAATCCACCGATTCCCAAGTATGATTTTGCATAATAGATTCAATTTCATTATTAGTAGCCTTTTTTCACAAAAATGCTTCAGGACCTGTCATTACTTCCTTAAAGCTTTGAGGTTCATTTTCTAACAGATATGTCAGAAAATCTGGACCAAAGGATTTTGATGTTCTAGCTCTCTTGCTTCGTCTTAGTTCATTATCAGTTAAATCCTGCTAGTCAAGACCATTACTAGTCTCTTCAGTTTGATTGTCATTAGTCTCCTGACTTTGTGTAGAATCATAAGTTATTTTCTGTGAACTTAATTCCTGTCCTTTTTTGTAAGGAAAAACATGTTCAAAAAATATAGCATTCCTTGACTCTATAATAATGTTCACATTTATATCTGGTATTTCTGATTTATAAGTCAAAAACCGATTTGCACTACTATTCTGAGCATAACCAATAAACACACAATCCACTGTTTTTTGTCCTATCTTAGTCTTTTTCAGAACAGGAACTTCTACCTTTGCCAAACACACCCATACTTTTAAGTATTTATAGGAAAGTGGTCGACATTTCTACAATTCAGAAGGAGTGTTGTTTGTTTTCTTGTGTGGTATTCTGTTAAGAACATAGTTAGCAGACAATATTGCTTCCCCTCACAAGTTTCGCGGTAAACTTGAACTTAGTAACATGGCATTCATCATTTCTTTAAGGGTTCTATTATTTCTTTCAGCAATTCCACTTTGCTAAGGAGAATAGGGTGCTGTAGTTTGGTGAATAATGCCATGTTGTGCACAAAATTCATTTAAAGGTGCATGATATTCACCACCCATATCACTTCTAACCATTTTAATAGTTTTACCAAGTTGATTTTCAACTTCTATTTTGTAGATTTTAAACATTTCCAAGGCTTCATCTTTACTTCTAAATAAATATACATAACAATATCTTGTGCCATCATTGATAAATGTTATAAAATACTTTTCGTCTCCTCTAGTTTGAACAACTTTAAGATAACATACATCTGTATGAATTAATTCTAGAGGTTCAGTTTTTCTTTCAACCGATTTAAATGGAGCCTTAATTAGTTTCGCTTCTACACAAATCTCACATTTGTGATTAGGATCAATTTCAAACTTTGGTATATTATCCAAACCAATTAATCTACGCAAAGCATCAAAATTTACGTGTCCTAATCTACCATGCCATAAATTTGGCTCAAGAATATAAGCAAAAGATGTGTTATTCTTATTAATAGAAAGTTTTGGTACAACAGTCATTACATTCAATTTGAAGAGACCATCACTCATGTATCCCTTACCAACATACATACCACTCTTTGTTAATACAAATTTATCAGACTAAAAAATAAGTCTAAAACCATTCGTACTTAACAAAGAACCAAAAACTAAATTCTTTCAGATGTCTGGTACATGTAGCACGTTGTTGAGGGCAAGTTCCTTTCCCGATGTCATCTTCAAAACAATTTTCCCTTGTCCAGCCATAGCAGAAGTAGATGAATTTCCCATAAATAGTTGCTCACCATTTGCAGCCTCATTATAAGTAATGAACACTTTCTTGTCCGGGCAAATGTGTCGAGTTGCCCCAGTGTCAACCCACCATTCCTTGGGATTTCCAACCAAATTTTTCATGACCCAAACCCGCCCCTAAAGGTTAGGATCATAATCGACCGGTAATCATTAGATTACCTACGGCCTCAGATAGAAAACAAATCTTAAATAATCATATGGGGCCAAAAGCAGAAGCACAAAGATAATATTTGTCCAATAAGCTTGGCATAAATGGAATGAACAAAAACATTTCTTATATTAATAACTCACACCAAACATACCCACATAAAAGACATTCTATGTCTAGGTCCATGCAACACTATATTTATACAAAACCATAGCTTATATACAGATGAGGTCAAACATGACCATCAAAAGAAGACAAAAGGGTCAAAATGAAAGTTCTAAAACTAAGGCCTCGTTCGTTAGGCGTGTCATGGTTGACTCCACAAACTTGACATTCTTTCGTAGGTTCATTACAGTTGGGGTTGGGCATCCTGCTGCTCACCTACATACATATATACAAAGAGTGAGCGAAAGCCTAGTGAATAATACCATAGTAAAGAGGTTATATGAATGAGATTCATATTAAGTACATCAAACCCGTAAATTTCATATACAAACGACCTTAGGCCCATTCTATGTTTTTCTTGTACATGTCAAACGGCCTCGGGCCCATTTTAGATCCTTATCAAACATATCAAACGGCCTCGGGCCCATTGCATCAAACATATTAGACGGCCTCAGGCCCATTGCATAACTTTGTCGGACTCATCAAACGACCTCGGGTCCAATTCAAACACTTCAACGTATCAAACGGCCTCGGGCCCATTATTTCTATATTCGTATCTATGCGCATTTTCATATTCATGGTCATAATCACTTTTCATTCAAACGGCCTTTGGCCCACTACATTCATATTCAAACGGCTTTCGTCCCATTACGATATTCAAACGGCCTTCAGCCCATCATAACATTCAAACGGCCTTCGGTCCATCATAATATTCAAACGGCCATTGGCCCATTGCATTCGTGTTCAAACGGCCTAGGGCCCATCACATATTATTCAAACGACCTTTGGCCCATCATAATATTCAAACATATCAAATGACTTCGGGCCCATTATTTCCATATTCGTATATATGCGCATTTCATATTCATGGTTGTGATCACTTTTCATTCAAACGGTCTTTGGCCCACTACATTCATATTCAAACGGCCCATCATGATATTCAAACGGCCTTCAGCCCATCATGATATTCAAACGGCCTTTGGCCCATCATAATATTCAAACGGCTTTTGGCCCATTGCATTCGTGTTCAGATGGCCTTGGGCCCATCACATATTATTCAAACGGCTTTTGGCCCATCATAATATTCAAACGGTAGAATTCTCATTCATAATGTAAAATCATAAGTTCAGAAGACTTACACGTAAGTAGTGTTTACAAATAGCATATAGGAACATATCGTTACTAAAGTATTACTCACAATGTTCAGATGTCTGGTTCACCCTTATAGTTGACCCTACACAATTCATAATACACATAGAAATCGGGTCACAATACAATTCATTCTGTATTTACCTTATTTATTTCTCTTAGGCTTCTTTCTTACTATTTCGATTCATTTATGATACCCAATGTATGTTTAAGAGTGCTTAAAAATAAAAGAGAATGGAAATCGGAACATGAAACAGCTTTTCAAAATTTTCTAAAACAGGGCTCTTCGCTCGAGCACAACATTAGTCGCTCGAGTGGACCCCTTGGTCTGTAAAAATACTGGTTGCTTGAATTCTACGCTCGAGCGATGATAACCAATTCTGGGTTTTCCATAATCTTGTTTCAACTTCAAAACACATTACCAATGCTCCAAATTCATACATGACTCACTCGAATATGCAAAAACATTCCCAATTACATATATTTAAGGGTGAATTACACCAACGACCGCTATAGTTTGGGGTTTGTGTCATTTTGGCTCTTGACTTTTCAATTGTGACACATTTGACCCTGAATTTTGAATCTCGTTCAAAATAAGGACAATTGAAGATACTATTGGATTTTTCAATGGCAAATTCGTCAATTTGATAAAATATAAATTAATTTGACAAAAATAAATGTCAAAAAATTATTTTTGAATTTTTTAAAATTATTTCTACCTACTAAAGATAAAATTATATAAAATTGATAAATCTTTTAGACATTTATTTATTTTTTTACCAAATTAATTTTTATTAGGTGTTTGGATGATGATCATGTAAAATTAATTTTTAAAAATTAATCATATAATTTTTATTAATTTTTATCAATTTTACATAATTTTATCTTTGGTGGGTAAAAGTATTTTTTTTGAATTTTAAAATATTTTTTGACATTTATTTTTGTCAAATTAGTTTATATTTTATCAAATTGACGATTTTACCCTTGAAATTAAGTAATGCTATGTTCAATTGTCCTTATTTGAAACAAGATTCAAAATTCAAGATCAAATGTGTCACAATTGAAAAGTCAGGGACTAAAGTGACACGAGCTCCAAACTATAAGGACTATTAGTGTAATTTTCCCTATATTTAAAGTTAATTCCCCTTATACTTCAAAATTTCATAATTTTTAATTCAAATTTAAACCTTGGATTTCATGTTTAAAAATCATCTTTCAATTCTTTCTTTGTTTCATGAAATATAAAATTGAGGAATTGAGGTGGCTGTTGTGCTCTGCTGTGCAGCCAATTGGGCCCTTTTCGGGGCCCATTTTGATAATCCAAACCGTCACAATTCAGAATACATCAAGTAGAATATACTTGTAAAAAATCAAGTTAATCGGATATCGTTTACCCATTCATCCACCCACATTTGTATCTACAAAAATAAATAACAACTGTAATTTAAAGTATTAAACTGAATACAAATGTGGGTGGATGAATGGGTAAACGATATCCGATTAACTTGATTTTTTACAAGTATATTCTACTTGATGTATTCTAAAATATGAACGGTTTGGATTATCAAAATGGGCCCTGAAAAGGGCCCAATTGGCTGCACAGCAGTGGCTGCTGTGCACCCACGCACAGTAGCCACCACAATTCTGCTGTACACCCACGCACAGTAGCCACCCCAATTCCTAAAATTGAAGCTATAAGCCCTTTCAAAAATATTTGCATGTATGAAATTTAAATCAAAATCAAACTAATTTTTGATTCTCAAATATAAATTATATAAACTACAATTTATTCCCAAATTTGTCTAAATTTAGATTTAATTCATTTTCTTTATATCAAACCCAATTTCAAACTCATAAATTCCAAAACATGAATTAAACTTTCAAAATATAACTTCAAAACTTGGGTTCATATATGGCTTGTCTAAAAACATACAAGCTCTTAAATAACCAAGAGAACATGATCAATTTTAAATAATTTATATCAAAACTCCTTTAATTTACAGATTAAGTTCATTGTTCATAAACCCATAATTTTCCAAAGCTTAATTCTTATTTCATCAAAACATGAAATCAATTATTAGAAATCCATGATGCATGTACATTAGAGTATTTAAACTTGTAGAATTTGTCATGCATGTAGAGATTTGACTCAAACTCATGCAAGATATTCCAAAATCAAACCCAAAATAATTAATTTCTAAATTTATTCCATAACCATAAACCTAGATCAATTACTTCATCAATTTGCTAATTTCTTTGTAATTACATGAGATTGGACCCAATCATCTCTTAATTTCAATGAAATTTAAGTTTCAATTTCTTACCTCAAGTCTTCAATGACTGAATTTCTTAAACCTTTCTTCCTTCCTTCACTTGGTCTCAATTTCTCTAAGCTCTTTCTTCAATTTCCAACAAGAGTAATAGAGGACTTCCCTTCTTTATTTCTCTTGATTTGAACTCTCTCTTTCTCTCTCACACGGTTTTGTTTTTGCTCCAGCCGAGAATGATTATAATGCATGTATATAAGTCATGAAGTTCTCTCTCTCATATTATTTAATTGACTTGCTTAGATTATTTCACTTAACATAATTAATAAATTGTTAATCTTAGTTCATTATGTCTAGTTTTAAATTTAATTAATCTAATTGACTTCAATTAAAGCCCAATTAATTATATTTAATTTTTACCAATTTGAATCTAATTTTTTTAATCAAACTCCCCAAAGGTTTCAAATATTAAATTAAACTTATTGTCATCATAAATTTTGATTTCCAAAATCGTTTAGGCCTTCAATTTCTGATCAGACCCAAAATTTTGCTCAATAAATTACATATTCAAATTGGATACTTCAAAAATAGATTTAATCCATAATAATCATAATTGCTCAAACCTTATAACATAATTAAATTAATTAACTCTAATCTGGACTCAATTAATCAAATCTTGATTTTGCTAAACTGAACTAAATATTAATTAAGCTCCCAAATGGGTCCGTAATTAAAATTAAATTGATTCAACTTCTTGATTTCACTTCCTTAAGCCATTTGGACCCTTAATTTCTAATTCTAAAATAAATCTTTAATAGAATCATATACAAATCAGATTCCACAATTCTCATAAATCCTAAATTAAATTAGGATAGCGACTAATTAAATCCCAAATCTCCGTAATTAACCAAAAATAAAATATTATACGTGGCGAGTTCGTCACAAAATTAGCCTCAAACACCACAGCAGAGAGAATGATGTCATTCACCCCGTTAGAGATGTAATCAAGTTTTGTCACATTGGCTTAATTGGTAGTCTTCTTGCTTGTACTTCCGCGATCGATGTTCAGTCTTGCCACAATTATAGCATTTATCTTTGAACTTTTTATTGCCATTGTTGTCGTCTTGTTTAGGACCATCTCCAGCAAACTTCCTCTTTTTGTTGTATGGTTTGGACACATGTTCAACCACATTAGCCTTGGACTTGATGAGATTTTTACCATTCCTCTTTTCGGCCTTCCGATTATCTTCCTCAATTCTTAGTCTTACAATCAGTTCATCCATGGTCATTTCTTTGCGTTTATGTTTTAAATAATTTTTGAAATCTTTCCAAGCCGGTGGTAATTTTTCCACTAGCGCAACAACTTGGAAAGACTCGCTTAGAGACACACCCTCAGCATGAATATCATGCAAAATTAATTGAAAACTTTGAACTTAAGAAATTACCGTTTGCGAGTTTACCATAACAAAGGCCAGAAATTTAACAATGACAAATTTCTTTGTGCCGGCATCCTTTGTCTTGTATTTTTTCTTCAAAGAATCCTACAACTCTTTTGCTGTTTTCAGAGAGCTGTAAACATTATACAACATGTTTTCTAGGCCATTGAGGATGTAGTTTCTGTACAAAAAATCAAAATGTTTCCAGGCATTTACAGCGTCAACAACTTACCGATCACTTTCATCCTCTTTAAGTACTGGAGCCTCTTTACGGAGAAATTGGGTCACATTAAGAGTTGTAAGATAGAACAGCATTTTCTACTGTCATCTCTTAAACTCGGTGCCATTAAATTTTTCTAATTTTTCTCCATGAATTATTGGAACTTGCACATGGTTCTAGATAGGGACCAGAGTCGTTCTAACAATTGGAGTATCACTTTCAGTTGCAGTAGCCATAATATCTGATTACAAAAATCAGAAAAATCAAGACACATATTAATTTTCTAGTTACTAAAACCAGAAAATAAATTATAACACAAAATAATTTTACTTTTCTTGTTACTAAAACCAGAAAAATAAAATACCACACAATAATTTTCTGTAATACTACTACACAAATTAATATTCTGAAATTATTAATGACACTAGTATATTACTATTAGTTGTCAAAGAAAATAAACAGTATATTACTACTATTTGTCAAACAGTATATGACTATTATTTGTATTTTCCAATCAGAATATCACTTTGTAAAAGCACAGAAAATTAATACAATGAAGACACAGAAAATAAATATGTCTTAAGATTGTTGGACAATCTTCACTGTATTAAGAATAAATTCTGTTTGTGTACTTAACAACAAGCAGAACACATAAGAAATAAAGGAAAGGAGAGAGACTGTTTGATTACAAAAATCAAAACAATGTATAAAAATAAATAAATAACAAACAAATTTTTATTTTGTTACAAAAACAAAATCAAAATCTAGAACAGAAAAAAAAATAATTAAACAAAAAAAGTAATCAATGAACTTATGTTATTATTTTCTCGGACAAATTTTTGATCAAGTCTAGTGTTTAACACTGTGTCCTTAAGACAAATTCCTCCTCTCCACAGTTGAGGGGGCCGAATAATATTGGAAGTGGTAAATAGGTCGAATAGTCGAAATATATAGCACTCGGGCGTCGTCTCGCACGCTCAAATCCTGCCCTGCTCGGCTATATAGTCGGTTGAGTAAGAGGCCGAGTGAAAAGCGGTTTGTTACGGAAGAAGCCGAATGTCGGATTGAAAGTGGGCCCAATCTCGAGGCCCAAGAAAGAAAATATATAAATAAAAGAACACCAGCCAGAAAGAGGTATGTGAGAACCATTACACTTAACTTAAAATACAAGCAATTCAGAGAGTAGAGACTGACTTGCCCGTCGGAGTGCTAATTCCGGTACCCCCGACCGGAGTGTTAATTCTTTTTCAGGTGGCTAGCTGAGGATCACGAGCGTCCCCCAAGATCTGAAGAGTATTTCCAAACCACTTCTCCACAACAGTGCTTTCAGATTGTGGACGTCTATCTCCTAGAATAAAATGATCAACAAAAAATAATAGCAGCACTACAAATTATTCGCACAATGAACACACTTTTTGTTTACACTCTTTCTTACAGAAAATTAAATGCGGCAAAATGCAGAGAGCAATAGCAAATTTAAAAACGAAAATTGTGTGAAAAACCAAATGAGGGACTTGTTTATTTATAAATGTAAAGGTGGCTTTTCAGATTTGAATCCAACAGGTATGGTACTTGTTCGAAAAGATACAAAATCTGTCTAGTTTGAATTGAACAAGTAAGGCACTGTTTTGAACAGATACAATCTGTTCGGTTTGAATTTTGAACAGATAACTGAATCTGCTCGGTTTCTTTTGGATAGACATGGACCTATTTGGGTGTAGGAATAATCTGGACACCATTTTAGAATTGTTTTCAAAATTTAAATTCAAAAAAGGTAAGAATTTAATTTTAGAAAAATAAAAATCCAAGATGTTTTTGGCCTAAAAAAATAATCATTGGGCCGGACAAGCCTAACCCAACCTCACACCACGCACTCGCGCCCAACCGAACGGTGGTACGCGCGTGTTTATTTTGGGTCCAATGGGTCTAGCCCACTTTGCCCATACCTTTCTCCGCTATAAAACTTGAGTGTCCTTTGGGGCCTACCCCAAGTTCCAAACCCAAGCCTTATAAACCCACACCAAGGTTGGCTCCTAAAGCAATGTGGGACAAGCCTTATTTCAAACCTTAATAGAAATTTCCATGGAGTTCATTTTGGCTTCAATTTCTCATTCACCCGATAATGGTTTTGAGCAACTAAATATACTACGTGAATCATAACGTGGCATAGAAAGCGTTACCACTTAGACCTGCCAACTTTGGCGCATGAGTCCCACCCAAAAAATAGACCAAAGTTGAGGAAAAATCTGTTTTTCCAAAACCATTTCTAGCAGCTTCTTGTGGAATGCATGCATGTGAAAAATGCGACTAACTTTTGTTTTTGTTTCCCACGGAGAATGATGAGGAAAACTTTTATTTTTAGTTTATGTTATTTTGAATTGTGAACAACATTATGTATTTAAACATTATATATGTATTATGCAACATTATGTAGTGTGATAATTTTACTGATGTGTAGTTATGAATGTAAGAATATTTTTATTATGAAGAAATTGTTTTTATTATGAAGAAATTGTTATTTCTATACAGGAATTTTTATATTAGTATGCAATTATTGGTTTCTTTTTCAATTTTTTTAATTTAACACAGGTAATTTGAATATTTTTAATAATTTTATTGCATTTTTTTTTTTGGCGACGGCACCACATCGTTGCAAAAAAAATAAAGCCAAAATGTAATTTGTTTTTTGGCGACATAGGCAATGTTGTTGCAAAAAAATTTTGGCAACAGAAGTCATGACGTCGCAAAAAAAAAAAAAATTCGCAACATTTTTTTGGCTTCTCAAATAAATTTTTTAGCGACGATACAACAGTGCCATCACAAAAGGTTTCATTTTTTTACATATTATAGGTAATAGTAAGATGCCGTTGCAAACAAAAGGCGAAGTCATTATGCCGTCACTAAAACGTTTTAGCAACACCCTTTGTTGTGACCCCCCTTTTACTGTCGCTAAAAGTGATTTGTCGTAGCTAAAAGTGTTTTGAGATGGCATTATGAATATTAGCGACGGCATTTTGCCGTTGTAAAAAACTAAAATTTTTGTAGTGTTTTAACTCCAAATAAAGCCAGACAAGTTACAAAAAAAACTTATTATTCCAAACAATTAAAATAAAAATTTAATAGGCAAGAATTATATGACATTTTTACAAAGCAAAATTCTAGCAATTAACATGTAAATTAAACTAAAAATTAGAAATAAACTCATGCAAATAATTCTAAAACTCTAGAAAATGATAAGCATGTAACTAAAATCTAGAAAATTTAAAACATGCATATTCTACTAAAAATCTAAAAAATAATTAACATGTAAATTAAAGTAGAATATAGAAAACAATTAACATGTATACTATACTAGAAAAGTAGAAAACAATTAGTATGTCAATCTTAACTAAAATTAGAGATTCATAAGCATATAAATTATATTATAAAATTATAAAATAAAAAGGCATGCAAATTATATTAATATTTAAACTAATGTGAATTCCTAATCATGAAATCATACAATGAAACAGTGGGCTTATATACACATCCTGAAATTCCTACGCAGAACCAAAAAGATATAAATCTACCTAAACATCTCATGTAATAAGAAAAGTGCTTGTTCATTTGCTACCATACCTAAGAAAACAAACACAAGTTCTGTTTTGATTGGTTTTGTTTTTATATTAATAATTTACCGCAACAGTGCAACGTACACCTCACCCATGAAAATAATCTAAAGAGTCTGTTCTTTATTATAATACTAATAGAAGCAAATGACATGTAATAAATAGTGTATAATCCTAATTTCATATAAATCTATTTATCCAATAGCATGGAAAAAATATAATTTGTTTTAAGATTGTTGTATAAATTGTGTAATTAAATAAAAATAAACCGATTCATATTTAATAATTTAAATTACAAAACAATAACTCATGCAGGAAATTACAATTAGATGAACAGAAATACATAACAAGACAGGACAAGAAACCATAGTCTCCTTGAAACAGATTCGCTGCCTCACTGTGAGTGCTTAAGGTATGTTGGCATTTGTCTCCCAAGAAACAACGGTTAAAACCCGCTAACGGAGAAGCACCTTATGTTTAGCTTCGGCGAACTAACAATGACAGTACTCTCTTACACAAGAAGAATAATATTGGAACAGATTGAAAGTATAATATGTAAGCCAAAAATTCTGTACCTAAAACCAAAGAGGAGGTCTCCTTTTATATACAATGGGGAATAGGAGCCTTTCTGCAACAAATGCAAAATTCAATTTCTACAAAACTGAAGAAGTAATGCAAGAAAACTTATGATAATTAGTGTATCACTTGTACGCTCCATATATACATATGTGTATCACAAACCCAGTCCAAGAGGGCGACGAGCGTGGCAATTTTTGTATAATCAATTTGGACCATAGTTTTGGTCCAAGTTCATACTTGAAGGATCCATAACTCATTTCCTTCGGAAAATTTGGATGTCCCAAAGGACTTGTGCACTTACCAAAATCTTAAGCTTTAAATACCCATCAATATTTTCTTCTACAATTAATGTGGGATAAGTAGTTGTACACTATTCTAATACTTCATTCATGAGGCCAACTTTATAAGACAATTTCACATTCAATTCTTAATATTTTTTGTTATTCTTTTTGTAGTGTAAAGATCTTATTATAAAGAATCTAAACTAATTTGATCTCACCTCAACCGATGGTCAAAACTTACTTTAATTTCATATTAAAGTTACCATAAAACCATGTTTTTTCCATCAATTTTAAAGTCAAGAAGCTTCCTTATTTGATTTGTCCCGTTGGTTTGCTACCAACTTGTTTTTCACCATTTATACGGTATCACTTCATTGGTCTAGTGAATGTAGCAAGGCCTAAAGGTAGCTATTGCGGATAGCAATTTGAGAAAATTGGGTTGGAAACTAAACTAGATAATTAACAAGGTGCACGTCTACGATCATTGCATATATGTGGTGCAAATCTATCAAATCGGACTTTGCATGCATTCAAGACTTAAGTTATTTTTGCAACTTTCGCGACCTAATTTGAACTTATTTTTTTCTTTCTTTTTTGTGATTCCAAAACATTGATCTTTATTTCTTGGCAAGATTTGATTATGCAATTAATTTGCCGTTTGATTAAACTCGATCGACACTACAAAAAAATTGACTTTTTGCGACGGTAAAATACCGTCGCTAATACTCCTAATGCCGTCACAAAAACTTTTTGCGATGGCAAAATGACTTTTTGCGACGGTAAGAGGGGGTCGCAAATGGAGGGGTTGCAAAAGAGTTTTTGCGACGGCACTGTACAGTCGCTAATAATGTTTGAAATTTCTTGACTTTTTTGCGACGACACTATTTTACCGTCACTAAAAATGTTATTTGAGACGGCAAAAAATACTGTCGCTAATAGTCTTTTTTTGCAACGGCAAAAACACCATTTTTGCGACGGTGTGGTGCCGTCGCAAAAAGTATTAAATATATGAAAATTTTTATTTTTTTGCGACAGTGTAATGCCGTCGCAAAAAGTATTAAAAAATAATAAAATTTCTATTTTTTGCGACAGTTTAGTATCGTCGCAAAAAGTAAAACCTGTAACAAAATCAATAAAAATAATAAAATTTTCTGTTTTTTGCGACAGTATAGTGCCGTCACAAAAAAGAAAAAAAAAATTCTCCGATAAAATTATTAAAAATGTGAATTTTTTTAGCCAACTACTAACTACTAGGTACTTGCCAAGTATCAAAACTGACAGGGTAAAATGTGAAATTTGTTAGCATAAATGGAAATATCTTGAATGAGAAAAAAATAACAAAGATAAAACCTAAATTGTCTTCCATCTATTGAAAACAAAACTGAGCAACAAAAATTTCATGTCATAAATTAAATTTTCATGTGTCCCAAACTTTCAAAACATAAAAAAAGACCATAGTAGTATGGGGGGAGGAAGCTACATGGGAACAACACACGAAGAAACACCTGAAATTTACATTTAAGGCATTAAAAACTTTTTTTGGTTTTTTGATACAGAGAACTCCATTATTCTTCTAGTCAAACAAGGACAGTAGAGATTGATGGAAGAGGGCATGACGTAATAATCTCACTTGGCACCTACTCCACCATAACCTCCTCTCGAATCACCTCCTCCACCATAACCTCCTCTCGAATCACGTCCACGCCCACCCCTACCACGGGTGCCGGAATTGTAGTACCTATCTCCAGCGGGCTTTAAGAACTCGTTAATGCTGGCAAACTGCAACAAGTGAATCAAGAATCAGTTAACCCAAAATTTGAAAACACCACGCATTTTACGTCCACCAAAAGGATAAGTATCTGAGAAATACATGAGTATTGACGACAAATTTCAGGGTAAGGAAGGCAATATGCATGAAATCGTAAAATCCTCGGCTATATCCTATATAAAATGTGTTGAAATAGGTGAAAAGTGTAAATAAACGTGTATAGGAATATGTGAAATGTGTATATGATTTTTATTGTTTGTTGACATTATTTGGTCCTTAACAAACATCCATCAGATATCGTTAGTAGGACCATTATTTAATTATCTTTCAACAATTTAGGAATTTGGACTGCATTTAGGCAAACTTTGAAAACCCCAAGAAAAGGGCAACAGCAGTTCACTAAATATCTTGCAATGGATGAAAGAAATCTTTCCGCAAGCCATGTCCAAATAACTCGATCAGCCATATAATAATTGGCCAAGTACTGTCCAGTTAAGACTCTCAATGTGAGCCCTTGAACTATATACACCAATATATAAAACATCTTTGTTATGTGGAGCAGATACACTAGACGTTTTGAGACTGCCAGTTCACAGTGATCCAAAATCCAAATCAACAACGCAAACTAAAAGAAAGACAAAACAATGTGCAGATCAACAGAAAAGAAACAAACAAAAAAAAAAGTGCCAATAGTAAGTAGGAGTGCAGGGCTCGCAAATTTGACCACAAGGTTTAACTATGTCTCTGAAAAGTTCAGGCAAACCATCATACCTTTTTGGATTTCTTTTCATTTTCAGCCATTCTTTTCGCTTATCCTTGTCAGAACCCTATATAAAACATCATATGTAACTCATAATTAATATAGTTGTGAGTTTATGAAAAGAAAAATTCAAGTAGTGTCAACGGATTTCACCAATTTAACAAAGATGTCGTTATTGTCCTTCTTGCTTGAGAGTTGTTGCGTGGATGCCAATTCTTTGTCAACAGCCACCTTCCTTTCCTCAGTTTTAAGGGCCAGCAGTGCCTTCCTCTTCTCTTCCAGCACCTTCTCATACTCTTCGAGTGTCATCTCCTGTATTGTTTTCAGGACAATTACCATAAGAATATTTAGAGATGCATAAAAAATACCATTATCATGCTTAATTACACAGATGAACTGCGTCCTGACTTTTGAATTCCTCAAAGTTTTTTGTTATCATAATAGAGTAATCATTATCAATCAATCCTTCAAATTCCTACACAGACATTTAGGATAGCACTATTGAAAAGGTTCTGCTACAGCCAAGATGATAAGAAACTTAAAAAAATAAAATTTTGATTGATATATTTTAGGAAATGATATTCACACTCCCTCACATGAGAGGAAAGACGATGAAAAATTAGAGGCAAAGACCAAAAGAGTGTGATGTGAGTTAATATCATTTTCCTAAGCATTATTATCACGAGTATCTCAAAAAAAATTGTTTTTTTCTTCATTTTAGTAGGGCTTTTAGAGGCTTAAGTGACAGAATTTTGGTTGCAAGATTATTGTGTTAGGTAGGCTTTGTTTTAGTGGGTAATTGTGTCCCTAGCATTTTATGAAGCCCACATAGCCACTCATTGGAGTAAAACAAAATTAGTTTCAAATTAAGTTGAGTATTACAGGAGTAACGCTCTCTCCCCATCCTTTCCTCTTCTCCGTTTTTTTTGCTACTCCATTCTCTTCTATGATTTACTTCTCTACTCATCTTCTCTATTCTATTCTTTCCATCTCTGTTTCTCCTCTTTCCTTTTTGTATCGTTTTCATCAAAACATAACAAGAATTAATCAGCATGAGTATATAATATCGTGCCCATCCTTTATTTGAAGAAATACTCAAGAAGTCCAAGTTGCAAGAGTTTGTAAGGTTTAAACATGAAGAATTTGAAGAGCACAATCATGTTATTATACTAGAAAACATGCTATCAATTAGTTAAAAATAAAATAAAATTCTACCAAAAGGGGAAGGAAAAACCAAAAAAGACCCATATATGGACAATTCTGAAGAAAATAAATTCCAAAATGCTGAATGTAATATATTTTGCATTGTATTTGCTTAGAAAACCAAGTTGTTGGCAGATCAAAAGTGATCTGAAAAGGCATTTTCTTATCAACACGTAACCTCAGTCTAACCTGCCATCAACTTGCTTAATGTCCATTTTTCTTTGTTGAAACTTCAGAACTTAACCATGAGAAGGTGAATTTTGGGATTATCAATATATCAACCATGAGAAGGTGAATTTTGGGATTATCAATATATCTAAAATATAAAAATAGAAGATATTCACCTTCTCCTCGGGTTCTTTTTCTTCAGCAGCCTCATTTGCAGGATTCTCCTTATTAACATCTGTTGCTTCTTCCTCTCCAGCCGGCTTCTCAGAAGCCACATTTTTTTCACCTTCATTCACAACTTCTTCAGTCACTCTGAATAAAGTAAACATGGTCAGAAGAAATGTTAATTTAGACACCCTTAAAGCATTTTCAAAAATACAAAATGCCCCTAATATCAAAAAAATCATTCATACTTGTATTTGGTACTGCCCAATTTCAGAAAGAAACCAATAATAAGAAAAGAATCCAAACTGATAGGTTGATTAACAAGAAACCCAAGAAAGAAATAAATTAATCATAGAATAGAAAATTATACATGAAGGTTTTGAGATTAGAATGGATCTCGAGAAGGAAAGTACTGAGATCGGAGAGTAGATTCTCTTAGGGCTTGGTCTTGAAGTTCGATGATGACTTGGGGAATTGCCATAGCTCTCTTCGACATCCAGGGCACTTTGTGCTTCTTTCGTCCACTTTTTTGAACTTTAGCAATTGAAAAATCTGTGATAATCAAAGAACACGTCACGGTAATGAATCAATAAGAATTGATAGAGAGAGAGAGAGAGAGAGAGAGAGACCTTGATTGATCTTGGAGTTGTAAAGGAGGTGGAGAGTTCGTTCTTCCCATGGCTCGTCTTGAAGGCCGTCGTGAATGTCTTCACTCAACTCATCCAATTCACTATCACCGACTGATTCCGATTTCCTACTTCTACGCCTAGAACTCCTGCTCTTCCTCTTCCTCCTCGACCGTGAATCATCCGAATCAGCATCTAAAACAAATTGAGACGAAGAGAGAGAGAGAGAGAGAGAGAGAGAGAGAGAGAGAGAGACATAAGAAGAGATTAGGGATTTTGAGATTAGGGATTTTGGTTCAAGAGATTGGGGATTTTGGGTTTGGGTTTGGGTTTGGGGTGGGGGGAACCCGAGCAGGAATGGAAAGGGGGGGAGATCGGGGATTTTGGGTTTGGGGTGGGGGGAACCCAAGCAGGAATGGAAAAGGAAGGGGGGAGAATGGAAATTTTTTTGAATTTTTTTTTTTTCTAATTTTCATTACAAATGAATATTTAAATAATAAAACGACTTCTTTTTTTTTTTGCAACAGAGGATGTCATTGTTAAAAAAAAATATTTTTTATTAAAATAATTTGTTTATAGTTAATGAATTTTTATTTTTATTTTTTCATTTAGTAAGGTTGAAAATTTATTTGTTTCATATTTATTTTAATGAATACAAAATTATTATTATTTTTTTATTTGGTAAAAGTAGGGATAATATTTTCCATTAAAATAAAGTTAATTTTTGTGGCTAATGAAAAATATATTTTTTTTTGTTAAGTGATGGTGAAAGAGATAAGTGGTGAAGTTGTGGTTGTGGTAGAGGAGATAGAATAGCGGTGGTAGAAGAGTGGTAATTGTAGTAGTAGAGAGAAAGAGAGAAGAGCGAGAGATAGACAAACAGACAGAGAGAGAGAAAGAGAGAGAGAAGAGTGATAAGTGAGAAAGAGACAAAGAGAGAAAGAGATATAGAGAAACAGAGACAAGGAGACAGAGAGAGAAACATATAGAAAAAAAGAGAGAAACAAGAGATGAGCGAGAGATAGACAAAGAGAGAGAGAAATAGAGCGAAAAGAGATGATCGAAAGAAAGACATAGAAAAAGAGAGAGACGAAGAGAGAATAAAGATAAGCGAGAGAGACAGAGAGAGAGAGAGAAGATAAATGAGCGAGAGAGAAGGGAAATAAAGAGATGAGAGAGATAGAGAGAAGAGATATTAGCGAGAGACAAAGAGAGAAAGAGACAGGGACAAAGACTGACAGACAAAGAAGAGTGATAAGTGAGAGAGAGAAGAGAGGTAATATTTTGTGGTAGAGGAGAGGAAGCGGCAGTAGTGGTGAAGGTGGTGGATAAGAGACGATGGTGGTAGTGGTGATGGCGAAGGAAATTAGTGGTGAAGTTGTGGTAATGGTAGAGTAGATGGAGTGGCAGTGGTGAAAAAGAGGTAATGGTAGTAGTAGTAGTGACAATAGTGGTAGTGGAGTGGTGGCGATGGTAGTTGTAATGGTAGTCGTAGATAGGGTTGTGCATAATACCGCCGAAACCGCCGAAACCGCCAAAACCGCACCAAACCGCACCGCCAAGGCAAATTCGTTATTATTTGCCAATCGAACCGCCAGTTTTTGGTAAGAAAAATGGCAAATTCTAGTGACACTTTTATCAATCCGCCGGTTTCTATTTTTCTTCCAAACCGCACTGACCCGCACCGCTATTAAATCATGTTTTATAAGATTCTAAAAATTCTTTTTTACTTAAGTTTGCTTGTTATTCTATATCTTAGAATATAGTATTACATTACTGCTCGAGGGAAATTTTATGTATTGTATTTGATCATTGTAGCTTCCACAGATGCTTGTAATGAACTGATGGCATAGTCTTTGATATTATCATGTTGTTGCTATACTTGCTGCATCAGAAGAAAACTTCGCAAGATGCTTAACATCACGGTATCTCTAGTCTTTTTTTTACTCTTTGATTTAAGTTTTGTAATTTGAATTATATTTTTTATAAACCGCCAATCCGCCCGAACCGCCAATGCAAATCCGCCATTATTTGCCAACCGAACCGCCGGTTTTTGATAAGGAAAATGGCAAATTCTAGTGACACTTTTATCAATCCGCCACCCGCTATACGGTTTCTATTTTTCTCTCAAACCGCACCGATCCGCACCGCGCACACCCCTAGTCGTAGAGGTGAAATGGCGACCGTGGTAGTAGTAGTGGTAGTGAAATGGCGTTTGCAGTAGTGGTGAAAGTGGTAGAGGAGATGAGTGGTAAGAGAAAGAGATGAGTGAGAGACACAGAGAGAGAGAGAAAAAAAAAAGAGATAGAGAGAAGAGAGATGGACGAGAGACACAGAGAAAAAGAGAGAGACAGATAGACAGACAGAGAAGAGTGATGAGTGAGAGAGAGAAAGAGAAGAGAGACAGAGACACAGAGACACAGAGAGAAAGAGAGAGACGGACAGACAGAGAAGAATGATGAGTGAGAGAGAGAGAGAGACACAGAAGAGAGAGAGAGACACAGAAGAGAGACGGAGACACATAGAGAAAGGGAGAGACAAACAGACAGAGAAGAGTGATGAGTAAGAGAGAGAAAGAGAAGAGAGACAGAGACATAAAGATAGAAAGATGAAAAAATGGTGAAAAGAGAAATGTTCAAAAGAGTAAGGCGACGTCGTTTATAATGGATCGATAAATCGAGAAGGAGCTCGATAAATAGAGAAGATGTGAGTAAGAGAGTGAGCAATGAGAACATAGTGAGGGAGAAATAGACAAATAGACAAGTAGACAGAGAGAAAGAGAAGAGTGATGAGTGAGAGAGAGACAGGGAGAGGGAGAGAGAGAGAGAGATAGACAGAAAAGGAGATAGAGAGAGAAAGAGAAAGAGAGAGATAAATGGAGAGATAGAAAAAGAGAGAGAAACAAGAGATGAGCGAGAGATAGACAAAAAGAGAGAGAAATAGAACGAAAATAGATAAGCGAGAGAGAGACACAGAAAAAGATAGAGACAGAGAGAGAAGAGAAATGAGCGAGAGAGATAGAGAGAGATAGAAAGATAAGAGAGAGAGAGAGAGAAAAGAAATGAGAGAGATAGAGAGAAGAGAAATGAGCGAGAGAAAGCAGATGTGAGAGATAGAGAGAAGAGAGATAGACGAGAGACACAGAGAGAAAATGAGAGAGAAAAACAGACAGACAGAGAAAAAAGAGTGATGAGTGAAAGAAATAAAGAGAAAAGAGAGAGATAGAGACAGAGAGACAGGAAGATGAAAAAATGAATGAAAAGAGAAATGTTATATCAAAAGAGTAAGACGACATTGTTTTTTTTTATTTTTTTTGCGACAGAAAAAAGTACTAGAATTTATCCAAACCATTTTGTGACTGTATATATATGAAGCTGTTTTAAAACCACAATCACTATACTAGGTTAAAGTTTTCCAAAAACTCTTTTGAGAAAATTATACTTTCATATTTTTCGTGTTATATTGTTTTTACTGAATTTTTTTAATATTTTAAGTATTTTTTTTTAATTTTTAAGACACACCTAACATAAATACACCTAAAAATAAAAAATAAAAAATTGTAAAAAAAAATCTTTTAAAAATTCACTAAATACCAAAAATACAATAATTCAATACATTTTTTTTTGTATTTTTATATATTTATTAATTTTTAAAAATATTTTTCATAATTTTTTTTTAGATACATCTAAGTAAGGTGCATCTAAAAAGAATATTTAAAATTTAAAAAATATTCACTAAAAAACAAAAAACACGGAAGTCATTTTTTGCGACGACAGAAAATACCGTCTCAAAAAAGCAGAGTATTTGCGACGGCACCATATGCCGTCTCAAAAAATGAGAGCATTTGCGACGGCACAATTTGCCGTCTCAAAAAATGAGACCATTTGCGACGGTATTTTCTGCCGTCGCAAATGCTCTCATTTTTTGAGACGGCAAATTGTGCCGTCGCAAATGCTCTACTTTTTTGAGACGACAAATGGTGCCGTTGCAAATACTCTATTTTTTTGAGACGGTATTTTCTGCCATCGCAAAAAGTGACTTTTTGAGACGGCATGTGTGCCGTCGTAAATAGTTCCGCCTCAAAAACCCATTTATAGTGTGACTTCCATCATATGTACAAACCACTTCATTGTGTTTTGACACACAATAAACTATTATTCTTGTTTTCGCTTTATGTTTATGTTCATCTTTATATGAGTAATTATGGATGATTTCTACATCATAATTGAGAAAAAATAGGCTATGAATTTTGGAGGGAGACAGCCGATACTTGCTGCATAGAATTACTATGCGCAAAACTACTTTTAAAGATGGTGTATTCTCTTGCAATTGATAACTTCTGTGTCTTTATATATTTGTTATTTATTTTTATATTCAACTCCTTATATCTAACTGTGTGAGTAATTTTCTTACCACACTGCCCGCCTAGTAATCAGCTGGAGAACACTGGCAGAATAGATGGCTCCAGTAACCTGTAACAGAAAGAAAGGGCTTCGGCGGTGGCTCCTCCACCCGGGGACACTCCAACGATCAAGTCAGTATATCTCTCAAAGATAATCAAGTGCTAAACTCACAAGTTTGAGTATAAAACTACGTACCTTAGACCCATGGGGGTGCCTCTCTTTTATAATTAACTCAATCCAAGTCCTACTAGAAGCATGACTTCTATAGACTTCAATTTAGTGATTACTTAGGATTTCTCAAGAGATAAAGATAAACTCTCTAAGAGCTTTATCCTTATCTTGGCTAAGTCCCCTCTTTGTCCTAAGACTCTTGTCCCTTATCCGCTTATCTCGGATTCCGATATCTTCGGAGACAACCTCGACAACTCCGAGATCACCTCGGCGTAATTTCTATGACACGTGGTACCTCGGCCAAAAATGTCGGCGTCGTCATGCCACATGTTGGTACCTAAGAAATATATCCCCACACTAACGATATCTTATACATAAAATGTAGAGAAATACTAAGGGATTGTAACCCAACAAGGTCTCCAAGCCAAACACTCTGATATGAGAGAGGACAAGAATTTAAATCGCACTATAAACGAGGTAGGGTTGTAAAACTTCTTTGATTTAAATCTGTACCACATGCAACCTATTATGAAGTCATTTTTTTTTTGAAAAATTATGTAAATAGTTTCTGTAGTTTACACGATGTGTCAATTTGATCTTTATAATTTTAATTTGTTAGATTTTACCCTTTAGTTTAACGGATTGTGTCATTTTAGTTTAATAAATAATAATTGTTAAGTTAATTTAGTAGAAAGTCAAATAATATATCAATTTGGTCCCTATATTTTTCATAATGTGTCAATTTAGTCCCAATCAAAATTGAGAAAATTAAAACTACAGAGACCAAATTGACAAATCATAGTACATGGTCTAAATTGACATATTGTTTAATCTTCCGTTAAATTAACTTAACAACCGTTATTTATTAGATTAAAATAATACAATTAATTAAATTAAGGAATAAAATTAAACAAATTAAAACTACAAAGACCAGACGAACATATCGTATAAACTAGCGAGCTTATTTACATAATTTACCTTTTTTTTTCATTGCCTACAACTCCCTTCTCACGTATCAGCTACATGCAACTCCCCTTTTAGCAGCTTATCAATTATTGTCGCTTATGAGCATTTTCAACTTTTCATCAATTTTTTATTATTATCTAATTTAAATATAAATTTAAGTAAAAAATTTAATTTAATATGAATTATTTCAATGCTTTTATTATTATTTCATCAAATTTTTTAAAAATTTATCCTTTATTTGTAATTTATATTTTCATCAAATTTAATTAAAAAATCATCTTCGATATTTTATATATTTAAATTTCGATCAAATTCTAATTTGATAAAGAATTTTATATATTTAAATTTTGATCAAATTCTAATTTGATAAAGAATTTACTAAATTTTTAATTTGATAAAAAAAAAAATTTGTTTCACATATGCTTGTTTGGTTTGAGTTTTTTAAATTATTTTTTGAAAAAATAAAAATTAATTTGACAAAAATAAGTATTAAAAATATATTTTAAAATTAAAACAAATTACCTTCTAAAAATATAAAAATAATACAATTTTTTTATTTCTTTATATAAAATTAATTTTTAGTTTTAAAAAATTAAATTAACTTTTTAAAAAACAAACCATGTCTATCTAGGGTGGTCATTCATCGAGCTGTGCCAACATTTGTCCAAATTCACCAAACCCGAACCTCGGACTTATGTAATCATTTCAATCACAATTCTAATATAAATTATAATTCCTAAATCTATTCATCAAGCTATATACATAAGTTCTTAAAAAAAACTAAACATCAGAGTACCTATTATTTTTTTATAAATAAATAAAGGCTTATCGAATTAACAGTTAAACATTTAATATCATATTAATTAAAATATTATAAAATCCTTTGAAATGGGAGATGCACCTATAAATCCCAAATTAATAACTTATACACTGTTTAGTCCTAAAAATTTTCTTATAGACTGAAAGGTCCCATTACAATGTTTCAAGCATCAGATTAATGTTTCGAACATTAGATTTTGAACATCAGATTAATGTTTCGAACATTAGCTTTCGAACATCAGATTAATGTTTCGAACATTAGATTGATGTGCAAATTGGACTAAATGGAACATAAGAAAACTTTTAAGACTAAATGATTTAACTTTTCAGAAATTAGGACTTATGGGTAAATTTCCCTTAAATTAAACACAATTATAATTCTATAAATTCAAAGATATAAAATTATATTTTGAAATCTTAAAAAAAATAAACGGTCCAACGGCCGATGCCCATCCTGCCTATCTACATATTTTAATTGTTTTTCGAATTAAAAAAAAAAAAAAAAAAAAAAAAAAAAAAAAAAAAAAAAAAAAAAAAAAAGGAGAAACCCTCGTCCCATGTTATGTTGGGTGGTTGGGCCACGTGAGGCGAGTAGAATTTCTCGGCTTCGATCATTTAAATAGACAGAGGACAAAACAAAAGTGTTTTTCTCTTCTGTAAATTTCTGTGTCTCTCCTCACCTATAGATCGATCGAAAACATGGCCTCCGCCGGAGGAACCGTCGTGGACGGCGGCCCACAGCTCTATTTCTGCTACCAATGCAATCGGACGGTCACCGTCACTCCCTCTCCCAACACCGACCTTCTCTGCCCTTCTTGCGATGACGGCTTTCTCGAAGAATACGAAGATCCAAACCCTAACCCTAACCCTCATCTACCTCTCGACCCTTTCTCTCCCTTCTCCGATCCTCTCTCCGTCTTCCTCAGTGGTTTCCCTCTTCTCTTCTCCTCCTCTTCCAGTGACCCCCAAAACCCTAGAAACTTCCCCAACTTGTTCTCTCCAACTCGATCGTCCTATGCCCAAGACCCTCACATGTTCGACCCCTACGCTTTTCTCCAGAACCACCTCGCCGCTCTCGCCGCCGGCGGTGCCAACATCGAGTTCGTTGTCGCCAACAATACTTCGTCGGAGCAAGGGTTTCAGCTTCCGGCGAACCTCGGCGATTACTTCGTCGGCCCAGGGCTCGAGCAATTGATTCAGCAATTGGCCGAGAACGATCCGAATCGATACGGAACACCGCCGGCTTCGAAGTCTGCTGTGAATGCGCTTCCGACCATTACTGTTGATGATGGATTGTTGAGTTCTGAATTGGCTCAGTGTGCTGTGTGTAAAGATGATTTTGAGCGTGGTATGGATGTTAAGCAAATGCCTTGTAAACATGTTTACCATTCTGATTGCATTGTTCCGTGGTTGGAATTGCATAATTCGTGCCCGGTTTGTCGGTTTGAGTTGCCGACAGATGATCCTGATTACGAGAATCGAACTCAGAGGGAAACTGGTTTAGGAAATACAAATGCGGTGTCGGGCAGTGGTGACGGAGGGTCTCCAGGTCAGCGGATGGTGGAGCGGAGGTTTAGAATAGCGTTGCCGTGGCCGTTTGGGGCATTTGGGTCTCCGGAGTCAAGTGGCAGCGGAGATGGTAACAGCAGTAGCAACAATGGTGGAGGATCAAACACAAGTGGTCAGCAAAATTGAGCCTCCCAGGTAGTTTTCTCAGAGTAAACTGCCACTCTGTAGAAAAAATTGAAACTCTGTTAGTAATACCTTCTTTTTTATTTTTTATTTTTTTTAATCTCTAATTGATTAAATATTTGAAATATTTATCAAAAGCTCTCTTTGTCTCTAATTCCTGCTATTATAAATATTCCATTTTTGATACTAAAACTATGATATGTTTGTTGGTTTGTTTCTATTAGCTTTTTAATGTGTGTGACTATTTATGGAAATAAATGTTTGGAGCTAACGTAGGGTTGGTAGCTGGAGAATGAAGGTAATAGTAATTATTATAAATTATATTTCTTCTATTGAAAAACTTAGCATGGTACTTAGGCTTTTTGTAATAGGTTTCTGTATTTTGTTAGTGCTGTAATTGAATTTGGAGAAAATAGATGCAATCTTTTATAGTGTTACATGGATTGATGCCAACAAAAAAAAAAAATTCAGCTTTAGTTTAGGTAATTGATTTAATTTTTCTAATAGGAAAGTATTAAAAACTCTATTCATCAATCGCTGGTAATATGATGACATGGAGATCACGTTATTGCAACAATATCTTAAATGAGATGAATAATGCTACTTTCTGGTCTTGATTTTGTCTGTTGGTAACTGACATAAGCACCAGTTACGATATTCTTTTACCTACCTAACGTGTGCTTTGTATTTATGAGCTTCAAATTCAAAGCAAAGTGTTTTGAAGTTGAGTATACTTTTGGTGTGCAAATAGCATTTTTCATTTCAATTGTTATGTTTGATTTATCTCCATTTTCCTTTGTGCTCCTTTTTGCTACCAGATAGTTGAAGGCATACCCAATATGTTATTGGGATATTCTTTATCAAATTTTTGCTTGGATGTTCTTTTTTGTCAAAATTGATTTACTATTTAGTTTGCCTGCCTTGTGGTGAGGTTTTGACTCACGGAAATCAGCTTCTTTTGTTGTCTCTCCCTTGTGTCAGTAATTCTTTTGGTCCATGCTTTCAGGTCTTTCCTATATTCAGTTCAGCTTTTATGAAATATATTCAAATATGTATAGTACATATCTTTTAGTTGTAGTTCATGTCCTTTCTCGTCTAATACCACTACTAGTTCAGTAAGCCAGCTGGATTTAATTGGTCACTCAACCTATATCTTAGTACTCAAAGCCTCTGGTTCCTTTTTGTTTTCGTTTTTATTATTGTTATTATTATATTATTTATTTTTTATGCCATCTCATATTTTAAAACCCAAAACTAGTTGCCACGTCATTTATGTTCCTACGCGTGAGTGTAAATCTTATGGAGGTGCAAACTTCTGATAGTCCATGAACAAATAGGTGCATGAGTCTCAAAAAGGCATGTAAGCAATTCTAAATATTTGTTCTAATAAATGACCATGGTTATGCATCGGTTGCCTACCTTTTGTCCTCATAATGAATGAGGCTTCCAAATAATTATTCTTAGGTCTGATTTATTTGCACTCATGATGTGTTAAATAACCAATTTGTTTCACCTGATTTGGGCTTATTTCAATTTCTTCACAAATATACTGGACATTGGGAATTGAATTTTGCAGGATGGAATAGAACAAACTCAAAGCCTCTGGTTCATTTTTGTTTTCGTTTTTATTATTGTTTTTATTATATTATTTATTTTTTATGCCATCTCATGTTTTGAAACCCAAAACTAGTTGCCACGTCATTTATGTTCCTAAGCGTGAGTGTAAATCTCATGAAGGTTCAAACTTCTGATAGTCCATGAACAAATAGGTGCATGGGTCTCAGAAAGGCATGTAAGCAATGCTAAATAATTGTTCTGATAAATGGTCATGGTTATGCATCGGTTGCCTAACCTTTTGCCCTCATAATGAATGAGGCTTCCGAATAATTATTCTTATGTCTGATTTATTCGCACTTATGATGTGTTAAATAACCAATTTGTTCCACCTGATTTGGGCTTATTTCAATTTCTTCACAAATATACTGGAAATTAGGAATTTAATTTTGCAGGATGGAATAGAACAAAGCATCATCTGGCGTTTCTCTTTTCTTTCCCCACTTTTCCACTCTTCCTCTTCCTTTTCTTCCCTACTTTGCCCTCTGCTGGGATAAAAGGTTTCTTGCAGGTGTCAAAGTATGTTCTGGACTTACTTTGCTGATTTAGGTGATCGGCTGATCGTATTATGACAGGAAATTATTATCGTTTTGATTATTATTAGGACCCGATCCTGCGATTGTGTTATGCTTTAACGAGTCTGTAGAGAAGAGTGATGCTATTCAGGCTTGACCAGGCTCTCCGACTAGAGTCTCACCTAGCTGGGCTGCTGTTGTGGTCAACTGATATGGAACCCATGTCAACCTATGGAAGCATTAAAAACATACCCCCCAAAAAAGATGAAGATGAAAAACAGATGAATCAAAATGTTTGGCATTCCCTGGTTCCTTTGCATTGTCTTTTCCATTGTACGAAAACCCTAGATCAGTTAACCGAACCTTCCCAAAGCTATAAAAATTGGTTTCACATTGTAGGTACAGATTGAGTTTGTTTACTCCGTATCATGACTTTCGAATCGATACACGCCTTATATATAAGTATAATCATCTCATCTCAGGACTCTGGTGTAGGGCTTTTATAAGTAGTGTCAGTATTTCATTTCCCCATTTGTTATTATAAATGCATTTCAGGGTATACATATGTAGAGAGAGAGCAGGAGAAGAAGATGTTGATTGACTACTTGACTCAATGGTAAGACAGTCTGTCCGAAACAACTTACATATTGAAAGGGGAAAAAAAAAGTAAAGAAAGATAATATCAGTTCGACTTAACATACGGCTTAGCCACATTTGCTGCTAGTACCTACTTGGTTTGCTTATCATTTACCTTGTGCAAAATTGTCTGGTAGATTGCAGTGTTGTATTTATAGTTATTTGAGTTAATTGGCAGTCAAAAGTATATAAACTTAAATGTGCTACATTCAGTTATATGTAGCTTTTGAGTTGTAAATGTTTGATGAATACTTTTTACTCTCTCTCTCTCTCTCTCTCTCTCTCTTGGATGGTGAATTTCATGTACTATTGAAGGTTGCATTACTTTTTTTGCACTTTTTTGCTGTTAATCTAAGTAGTCTATAAAGTTCACTCACTGGCTTGGCCTTATATATTTTTCAAGTGTAGCTTGCTTTGTTTTGGATGGTGAATTTCATGTACTCTTGAAGGTGCATTACTCTCTTTGCATTTTTTTCCAGTTAACCTTGGTAGTCTATAAAGTTTACTCGCTGGCTTGGGCTTATATATTTTTGTCAAGTGCAGCTTGCATCATGTGTGACAAAAGGATGTTTGATTACGACAGTTCGATCTCAGAAATCCTCTTAAAAGTGGAAGAGTGGGGATTTCATTGTGAAACCATGGATGGGTACAGGATTTATTACAATGAAGACTAAGAACAACTTAAGCCTTGATGTTGTTTCCTAATGTACATTATACAAATGTTTTTATATACTTCATTAGTCTGGTGATTGGTTTTTTTTCTTCCTTTCTTTTCTTTATTTCTCGACTTTGAATTTTTTTGTCCTGTTACATATAACCTATCATTGAGATGTTTTTTGATTGCTTTTATCTATTCTGATAAAAAATTTGATAATCTTTGAATTTTGGCATGTTGGAAGACATTATTCTTTGCCTAATTAGTTGTTGAAGTCTAATTGGAATGGTAAACACAGGCCATGGTGACTACCAAGATCACTAGATAGATGGCTTCTCCAAGAAAGCTGGAGTCTAGTTGCATCATAGGCACCAATGGTAGATGATGTTTAAGGCTAATATGGAGGCATTGAGGTGTTTTTGGTATGTCTCTATGGTGCTGTTTGGTGCAGGTTATAGAGTTGCTTATTAACTTTAAACTTGAGAAAAGTTGCAGCAAACAGGCCTTGTGTTCTCTGCCGGTGCAATTACTCAAGAATTGTCTGATAAATACTTTGGTTTTGGACTTTCCAAAACTATCTAAGGCTTGTTTTGTATTGCTAAACTAGCTAGTCAAGTGATCTAGGGAGCTCATGACTTGGCCAGACCTGTTCTAGCAGTGAGTGTTGATCTTGAAACTTTGGTCAGATTCTCTTTATTTTTTCAAGTTCATCCATTTTTTTGGGCCATGAAAGATATTCTAATGTCATGTTTGGTTCATGGATTTGTAGAGGAATTTGAAAAGGGATTGGGAAAAAAATGTGTAAAACGTAGATAAAATATAGTGAAATGTCGTCATATTTCATTTATATTTTTGTTTTCTTTTTTCGATTTTTTTTTTTCACAGTTATGAACCAAACATGACTTAATGAACACAGAAAAATGAAATTTAATAAACTGAGTTTTTTTTTTTATTGAGAAAATTACAGTTCAGTGGATTGTTGGAAAAATAATTACAAAATTATTGAAAATTTTATGATTTTAATTATTAATATTGATAATTTTTTTTGGCTAATTTATAACTAGTTATATAAAAATATCTTGATATGTAATTTTTCCCTTTTTTTTTTTCTAATAAATGAAAATGCTATTTTATGAATTTGTTTTTTCAATTGAAAATCAGTCTCTCCCCCTTTCGCATATGACGTTCACATCTCCAAATGAAGAAATAAGGTTTGTGTTTTTTTCTGTTTTTTATAGTTTTGGTTCAAATGAGGTAATGAGAAAAGCAAAACACATGACATCAAGATTGAGATTTGTGTCGATAACTTTAATTTGTGTGGTGTCAAAAAATTTTATTTATTCAATTTATATTGTGACAAATTTCTATTCTTAAATTAACACTCTGATTAGTTATGAGTTTTGAAAATAATTTTTATATTTTGTTATTTCTAATTTTTTTTATATTTAGTTATTTTTTTTAAATATACATAATGTAAATGTACCTTTAAATTTATTTATTTTTATTTTTTTTGTGTTTTGTGATTTCTAATAATTTTTTTTTATATTTTAGTTAACTTTTTAAAAAAATATACATAATGTAAATGTACTTTAAAAAAAAAAGTTTTACGAAGAATTTTTTTTAAAAAATTAATGAATATAAAAAATATGAAAATATTTTAAGTTTTTGTATTTAGTAAATTTTTAAATTTTTTATATATATTTGGGTTTTTTAGGTGTATTTAGGTTACTTAGAGCATCTCCAACGGTTACTCAGATTTTTCACCAAATTTGAGTCAAAAATGACTCATTTTACCAATTTGATACCACTCGCTCCAACGGTGTACTTTCATCAAATTTGTACCAGGGGCAACCGGTTGGTCGACCGGTTAAGCGAAATTTTTTTTTTTTTGAACTTTTTGAACCTTTTAGTGGTCGACCGGCTAGTCGACCGGCTGGTCAACCGGCTGGTCGACCGGTTAGGCAAAAATTTTTTTTTTTTTTTTTTTACTGTTTGAACCTTTTTCTTCGAACCGTTTGAACCTTTAGGCAGTCAACCGGTTGGTCAACCGGCCGGGCAACCGGCTGGTTGACCGGTTGGTCTCTCCCAACGATTAGGAACAGTGATTTGGTAAAATGCTTCGCCTGTTCTCATTTTGGTACGAGATTTGCTGAATTCTGGATTTGATATCGATTTGGTGAAACCGTTGGAGCTCAAAAAAGTGACTTTTTCATCAAATTTTGAATTTGATATCAGGTTTGCTGAAGCGTTGGAGATGGTCTTACATTAAAAAATTAAAATATATAAATTAAAAACTCCAAAACTTGTGAAAAAAACCACCTGTAAATTTTGATTTTTAATGTAAAGATTGTTTTGATAATTGTGTGCTTTTCATATGCGTGTGCGAGAACGGGTAAACCAAGAAAAGTCGTCGATTTACAAAACAGACATGGAAGCGGCGAAAGGCGAAAGAGAGAGAGCAGCAGGAGCAGAGTCCCCAGTGGCCGATGATTCCCAGCAAACAAGTACGTAAACTCTTCTTAATTCCTCAATTTCATCTATATTTCCATCGAATTTACATACTCAAACAACACTCACGTATACAATCTCATCCCTCAAAGAGAGAGAGAGAGAGAGAGAGAGAGAGAGAATTTTTCGATGCTGTCCATGAATGGTTCTGTGGTGAACTAAGGTTTAAATAAATTAAGCTTTTGTGCGTAGGGTTTTAAAAGTTACAAAAACATGTTGTAGATTGAAATTGATGTGATTACTGATAAGGGTTTTGTTTTAAAACTAAAGCTATTTGTTGCAGTAATTGCTGACCACTAGATATTGGGACTTGCAAGTATATCTGTTTGGTTTCTGTTTTTTGAAAAATACATTGAAAACTAGTTTGGTGAAAATAAATACCAGGATGATGTTTTTGAATTTTCAAAAGCTATTTTTGCTCACACAAAACATCAATAGTGTTTTTTGAATTTTTCTTTATTTTTTCACCAATTTAGTTTTTTCATGGAAAAAATTAATGAAAGCACCCAAGTTTTAGGAAACAGTTTTAGGGTACGTTCGACTATGAGGATTATACCATAGGATTGGAATTGTTAGAGCATCTCCAAGAGGCAAATGGAGAGAATTAGGCATTTTGCCTATTGAAGCTGCATTTCTAGGGCTCCAACGCATGAGGCAAATGGTGAGGCATTTTGCCCATTCTCGTTTTGGCTCTCCACAAGTAGCCAGCATCCATTGCTAGGCAAAGCACTCTTCCCGCCATCTGTTCCAGCCCATTGATCACAGTATGGCTTTCTTTCTCTCTGATATGCAACCTCAGAACAGGGCCAAGAACATCACCGACCTCCCTTAATTTATTCTTTCCTTCTTGCTCAATCTTGAGATTGAATTTTGTGAGTGAAATTCTACAAAATTAAGGAACCTTCGGTTCTCGATGGTGTAATCAACCGATTGCTCGAAGTTCGGGGCCGACCAGGGAAACAAGTGCAGCTTTCGGAGTTTCTGTTTGGGTTTCACTTTTGAGGGTTCTGTTTTAGGTCAAATTTAATTATATTGAACTGGGTTTGGCTTGATATTGATTGTGTGTTGAAGTGGGTTTCACTTTTGAGGGTTCTGTTTGGTTATTTTTTATTTTTTATTTATTATTTTTTTTTTTGTCCACTTGGAAATCTATTGATTTCTAGAAATGTACTGCATTTAAACATGTTTGCTTCTCAGTATGACTTGCCGTCAGTGAGCACAATTTTTTTTATATCAATGATTATAATTTTTTTTTTCCAAAAATAAGTTAGGGATTTATTGACAAAAAAAATTTATTCTAAATATCACTAAAGATCATCGATTAAAAATAAATCACTAGTGATATATTATTGAAAGCACCTAAAGTAGTACAAATATTTTTGAAAACACACTCACTAAAGCATATAAACTAGTACAAAAATCAAGAAGAACCAACTAGTACTTCTCACAAGGAGTCTCCATGTAGTGTCCACAAGTGTTCGACCAAGTCCTCTTTGAGTTTGGAGTGAGTTCCTCTATCTCTGATGCGATGATGATTTTGAATAAATTTAAAAAGTTCTGATGTACGCTCATGCGACACTGGTGGAAGACTTTCACTAATTGTATCATAATTAAAGTCTATTCCATTGGCATCCCTCTCATCTTCAATAATCATGTTATGCATTATTATGCATGCCATCATAATATCTTCCATTATTTCCGTTTTCCAAAAACGTGCAGGTCCTCGCACAATTGCGAAACGTGCTTGGAGCACACCAAATGCTCGCTCAACATCCTTCCTTGCCGATTCTTGAGCTTTTGCGAAATATATTTGCTTATTCCCTTGTGGAGATGAGATTGTTTTGACAAATATTGCCCATTGCGGATATATACCATCAGCAAGATAGTATCCCGTTGTATAATCATTTCCATTGATTGAGTAATTGACTGGAGGAGCACAACCTTGAGTAAGGAGTGAAAATACAGAAGAACGATCTAATATATTGATGTCGTTATGAGATCCGGGCATCCCAAAAAAGGCATGCCATATCCATAAATCTTGAGAAGCCACAGCCTCTAAAATAATAGTTGGTTCATGAATGTGACCAGAATACATACCTTTCCGTGCAGTAGGATGATTTTCCCACTTCCAATGCATACAATCAATGCTCCCTAGCATACCAGGAAACTCGCGATTGCTTCCCATCGCTAATAATCTTGAAATATCATCATTGTTAGGACTCCTCAAGTACCTCTCAGAAAACATTGCAACCACCGCCTTAATAAAGTGTTTTAGACTCTCTATGGCGATGCTTTCACCAATTCTCACATAATCATCCACCGAATCTGCTGCTACTCCATAAGCGAGCATCCTCATAGCAGCTGTCATTTTTTGAAGGGAAGACAAACCAATGATTCCAACAGCATCTGTTTTCTGGACAAAATATGGATCGTATGCTTCCACAGTAGATAGAATATGAAGAAAGAGAGATCGATTCATTTGGAATCTCCTCCTGAATAAATGGGCAGGATATATAGCTGTTTCTAAGAAGTAGTCTCGATAAAGTCTCTCATGGCCTTGAACTCGATCGCGATAATAACTGCATGGCCTTCAATGGAACCACTACGTCTTCTCGAACATCTTTCTCTATTGAGTCGCTCATCTTCCATTGCAGCTATCGTTATTAGCTGCAATTTGTCATCACTGTCAAAGTCGTTAAGAATCATTTTCATGGTATTGCGAGCCATTGTAATTAAAAAATAAATGAAGTTGAGAAATATAGTTCAAATTGGTAAAAATGAAAGAGCAAATCCTTTTTATAAACAAAAATATATGACCGTTAGGAATATGTTCGTTACAGAATATTGTCGTTACAGATAATACCATTTGAAAATATGACCGTTGAGAGAATATTACCGTTTGAAAATATGACCGTTGAGATAATATGATTGTTGGAAAATATTTTTTTATAAATAATTTAATTATATATTTTAAATAAATAAATATTTGCAAATGCCACGTCAATATATGCAGCATGTCATAAAAAGATTATTTATTTATTTATTTATTACTGTTTATAATAGTTTTCTTTTAAAAATTAGTTAAGTTAGTTTGATTGGTTTCCTAAAATAAAGAGTATGGTTGGTGTATACACTAGCTAAACTAGTTAGGCAAAATAAAGAAGGTAGTTTTCTGTGTACTTTGCAGAGGCATTTTAGAGAGTATGGTTGGAGATGCTCTTAGTCCATGGAATCACAATTCCATATTTGTTTGCAAATTTTTTATGAATGGTAAATTATCAATAGGTTCTAATAGTTTGACTTAATTTTTATCAAGTCCTATTGAATATAAGTCCTAGTAAAATTATCGCTAAAAATAATTTTTTTGTGACGATTTTTGTATGTCACTAAAAATTGACAATTAGCAACTTTTTTGTCATAGTTTTTATAAATTATCACTAAAACTTACAATTAGTGACTTTTTTTGTGACGAATTTTTCAAATCGTCGTTGAAAGTTAAAAAAATTAGTGACGATTTTTTTTAAATTGTCGCTAAAATTTATAATTAGTGACATTTTTTGTGACAAAATTTTCAAACTATCATTGAAAATTAACAATTAGTGACGTTTTTTAATAGTGTTTGATGAAAACTATCATTAATTATCATAGGACCTATTAGACAATAAGTCTATCTATTAAGACCTACACGTAAGTCCCTCTATTATTAACCGGATTATAATCCGACGAAATTGGTGAATTTTTAATATTGAGAGAGGCTAAGGACCATAATTTCAAGTATGAAAGAAAAAAAATATAAATAAAAACATAATAAATAGTTATCTCACTAATTTAATTAGATAACTAATCCTACACTAATTCATGGGATTATCAATCCGTTCACTATTATTCATGTTAATCAAACAAGCCCTTAAGTTGTTTTCTAAACTTTTGAAAACTGTTTTCACTCAAGAAATGAGAATGGCTAGTTTTTTCGAACTTCTCATTGCTTTTGTTTTCCAAAACACCAAAATCAAAAACAAAAGACACAAACAATGAAAATTAAAATGGTACCAAACTTGCCCCACCTAAGAATAATTTTTAAATGTTGAATTAAAGCCTAGGTTTTGGAATGAAAATAAAAACTAAAAATAAAAAAATTACAAAGAAAAGAAAAGAAAAGAAAAGGAAAGCAATGGCCAATTGTGGTTTGAATAGATAAACAAATATGTTGTATAGCAAGAGGAGGATAAAATGAGGAAAACAAAAAATATAGTAAGGTTGTATTGAAAGAATATATAGACATCTGTCAGTTGTTTTTTCATAATTCTAGTAGTGTTGAATCTCTAAAGAATTAAACTTTGATCCAAATACCACGGACATATTCAAGTTGGCCTCGTTAAAACTTCGGGGGGAAAGCAAGACAACATTGAAAGAAATGGTTTGTGAAGAGGAAAAAAGTTTTCTTTTCTTCTTATTTTTTTGTTTTGTGTACTCTTGATGCATATTTCTCTTTGAGAACCGCCTCTCGACATTCAGAGTGAATCTCTCAATCTGATTCACTATTGAACTCCCCAAAATAGGGAAAACAAGTGACCAACAGATGCATCAACCAGATGTGAAAGCTAAGGAAGACAAAAAAGAAAGGGCAGGGTCCCCAACTGATTCTCAGAAGACAAATGAGTTTACTTTCTTTGCTCAACTTCATTTGGTGAATTATTCATACATACATATACATCACAGTTTTTAGTAGGAAAAATCAGTATCTCCTCTCTCTCTAGTTTTGAAATGCTAAATTTCCCTGTGTATTATCAGTGCCCCGAATTTTTTTTTCTTTTCTTCTTTCCCATGTTGTTGTTTGTTTCAATTTGTGTAAGTCGAATTTTGGTTTGTTAGTAGATGTAACTAAACATATGTTTTTTTATCTATATTGAGAAAGCATATAATAGAGTGCAATCTAGTGGGTGTTAGAGAAGAAATGGGTGACAAAAGGCTACATCGATGTGATGAGGAACATGTATGAAGGCGTGATGACTACTATTAGATTGCTAGCTGGAGCGACAAGTGAATTTTCAATTATTGTGGGGTTACACCAATGATCAACCTTAAGTCCTTATCTTTTTACTTTAGTTACCAATGAGTTAATAAGAAATATTTAGGATGATGTGCTATGGTGTATACTTTTGCAAATGATATCGTGTTAGTGGATGAGATTAGAAAAGGAGTTAACACTAAGTTGAAGCCTTGGAGAGAAGCACTTGAATCTAAAGAATTTAAGATAAGCAGAACTAAGACAGAGTACATGAAATGTAATTTTAGTAATAGTTAATAACAATGGAAACAAAGGAGAAGTAAAGATTGAGAATCAAGAACTACTTAAGAGTGAACTTTTTTGTTATTTAGGATCGATTATCACAATGGCAAGGGAGATTGGAGCAGATGTGGTCCATAGAATTAAGGCGAGGTGGCTTTGCGTCTAGGTACTGTGCGATAAACGAGTACCCACTAGATTAAAAGGAAAGTTCTATAGAATGGTTATTAGATTAGACCAACGATGTTGTATGTGATGGAATGTTGAGCAACTAAGAAATAACATGTAGATAAAATGAGTATTGCCGGGATGAGAATGTTAAGGTGGATGTGTGGCAAGATTAGAAAAGACAGAGTTAGAAATAACTATAGTTGTAAATGGGTAGGAGTAGGCTAGTGTAGTAAATAGAGAGATGGATCTCTTTAATTTGACTAATCAAATAGCCTTTGATAGAGTCGAGTGGAATAGAAGGATTCATGTGGCCGACCCCATTTCATGGGACTTAAGTCTTGATTTGGTTTGGTTAGTAGATGTAACTAAACAAGTGTCATTGAGGTTCTCGTGTCTAGATAAATTACTTTATGAATAACATTCAATTTGGAAAACTACGTAAATATGTTTAAGGCTATCAGATCATGAGTATTATTTCTTTTAAGAATGGAATGGATGAAATTAATTGAATCAAAACAGTTTTAAACTTATATCACATTTATAAGCAGTTTGTTTTTCCTTTTTGAAGTTCTAGTGTAAATATTAATCATAGCCACAGTGACGTGGGCTAGTGTAGTAAATAGAGAGATGAATCTCTTTAATTTGACTAATCAAATAGCCTTTGATAGAGTCGAGTAGAGTAGAAGGATTCATGTGGTCGACCCCATTTCATGGGACTTAAGGCTTGATTTGGTTTGGTTAGTAGATGTAACTAAACGAGTGTCATTGAGGTTCTCGTGTCTAGATAAATTACTTTATGAATAACATTCAATTTGACTAACCTAAATTAACGTGGGCTAATGTAGTAAATAGAGAGATGAATCTCTTTAATTTGACTAATCAAATAGCCTTTGATAGAGTCGAATGGAGTAGAAGGATTCATGTGGCCAACCCCATTTCATGGGACTTAAGGCTTGATTTGGTTTTGTTAGTAGATGTAACTAAACTAGTGTCATTGAGGTTCTCGTGTCTAGATAAATTACTTTATGAATAACATTCAATTTGGAAAACTATGTAAATATGTTTAAGGCTATCAGATCATGAGTATTATTCCTTTTAAGAATGGAATGGATGAAATTAATTGAATCAAAACAGTTTTAAACTTATATCACATTTATTAGCAGTTTGCTTTTCCTTTTTGAAGTTCTAGTGTAAATATTAATCATAGCTAAATTGACGTAGGCTAGTGTAGTAAATAGAGAGATGAATCTCTTTAATTTGACTAATCAAATAGCCCTTGATAGAGTCGAGTAGAGTAGAAGGATTCATGTGGCCGATCCCATTTCATGGGACTTAAGGCTTGATTTGGTTTGGTTAGTAGATGTAACTAAACGAGTGTCATTGAGGTTCTCGTGTCTGGATAAATTACTTTATGAATAACATTCAATTTGACTAACCCAAATTGACGTGGGCTAATGTAGTAAATAGAGAGATGAATCTCTTTAATTTGACTAATCAAATAGCCTTTGATAGAGTCGAGTAGAGTAGAAGGATTCATGTGGCCGATCCCATTTCATGGGACTTAAGGCTTGATTTGGTTTGGTTAGTAGATGTAACTAAACGAGTGTCATTGAGGTTCTCGTGTCTAGATAAATTACTTTATGAATAACATTCAATTTGACTAACCTAAATTGACATGGGCTAATGTAGTAAATAAAGAGATGAATCTCTTTAATTTGACTAATCAAATAGCCTTTGATAGAGTCGAGTGGAGTAGAACGATTCATGTGGCCAACCCCATTTCATGGGACTTAAGGCTTGATTTGGTTTGGTTAGTAGATGTAACTAAACGAGTGTCATTGAGGCTCTCATGTCTAGGTAAATTACTTTATGAATAACATTCAATTTGGAAAACTACGTAAATATGTTTAAGGCTATCAGATCATGAGTATTATTTCTTTTAAGAATGGAATGGATGAAATCAATTGAATCAAAACAATTTTAAACTTATATCACATTTATTAGCAGTTTGCTTTTCCTTTTTGAAGTTCTAGTGTAAACAGTGTTGTCAAAGTCGCGCCTAGGCGCACGCCTAGGCGCAAGGCGAGTCGAGGCGCACCATCTGCGCCTGTACAGGTACCAGGCGAGGCGGCTTGAGCCAGGCGAGCGCCTTAGCCGTGCCTTGAGCCAGGCGAGAGAGGCGCAAGGCCCTCGCCTAGGCGCGACTGAGCGTTTAATCTGTAGATCAGATCGAACGACTCAGATTCGACTCAGATGAAGCTTTCGAATGGCATAAAATCACAGAGGATCAGAACTCATGTACCATATCAGCTGGGTTTGAAGCTCCGACCAGTCGAGTTTGCCCTAACCAGTCGAGTTTGAAGCTTCGACAGTCGATTGACAACCTTCGAGCTTCGATCGACCTCCGACGAGCTTCGATCGACCTTCGACGAGCTCCGACGACCTCCATCGACCTTCGCCTTCGCCTTCTCTCTCTCTCACTTTGCCTGTTTCTCTCTTCTCTCTCTCTCTTCGACTCTGTTTCTATATATATGTATAGATATATGTATAGTATAAATTATAATTTATATTATATTATTATAACTTTTTATTTTTTATTTTTTATTTTTATTATATATTTTTATTTATGTTTTTATAAATTATATTTATATATATGATATGTTTTTATTTATATATTATATATATACCTTTATAAATTATATATATGTTTTAAAATAAATTATATATATGTTTCAAAATAAAAATATTTATAAAAAAAATTTTAAAATTTAAGAAATAAAATTTAAAACCCAAAACCATTTTCCAATTTGCACAACAAACCATATTTTATTCATCTCCGGGATTCACCCCGATCCACATTTTACACCACAACCACAAAAAAAAAAAAAAACAAAAAAAAAACAAAATAGACAAAAAAAACAAAAAAGACAAAAAAAAACCACACAAGATCACCATCACCACCACAACTGATTTGTTTTCTTTTCTGCCGACGGCCACCCACCGACCTACTCTGCCGCCGGTCTCTTCTTTTTGCCTCCGTCCTGGGCGGTCCTTGACGGTGCTGCCTCTGTGCTTCCTAATCCACCAAGCACATTCACTCCCCCTTGCTCCTCCACTGCAGCATATGGCGGACCTCCAAATCGGAACATCACGGTGGCCTTCCGCTTCAGCTCCTTGTTTTCCGCCTTTAGCACACTTATCTCTGCTCGCGCATCCTTATACATGCGCTGGAGCAGAGCCAGTTGAGCGTTTAAATGCTGCACCTCATTTGTCCTACTCTGCAGCCGGTGCGACAAGTTTGTGACCGCAGTCATGGTTTCCACACATGACTTCAATGTATACTGATTGGCTTCAATATCCGTTTGCCCTGCCATTTTTTGCTCCACAGACCGCATAGGAAAGTTCAACGGAGTAAAACCTGGGGCGCTTGGTTGAGGTTCACTGGCCACCACACCAGTTATCTCTCTTGTTGACTCGTTGAGGTCGGGAAAGAGAGTGAGCAGACCACGGGACGAGGAGGCCATGTTCTGGGTAGCTGGACGGGAAGAAGAGTCCATGTTATGGGTTGCAGAGTGTTTCAGAGAAAAGGTTGGTTACAGAGTATTTCCGAATGAAAGTGTTCAGCGGTTTCAGCCTGGGCAACAGAGTGTTACAGAGTATTACAGAGTTTATCTCTCAGAGATTTTTTAGCAGGTTTTGGCTCTGCCTCAGTCTCAGCATCCGTCTTGGTTAAATAACCAAGGCAGACACGCGCATCATGCGCCGCTCGGCGCTCGACGACAACATGGGCGCGCCTTTTGATGGCGCGCCTTTTGATGGCCCGCCTTTTGATGGCGCGCCTTTCGATGGCACGCCTTTTGAAAGATTGGGCACACCTTTTGAGGGTGCGACTCTTACATAAATAGATTATACTGAAATAAATAAATTAGATACATTACATAAATTAATTAATTAATTAATTCATACATACATTACATTCATTACGATTATACATACATTATATTACATTCATTATGATTATTACATACATAAATAAAAAAAATAGATACATTACATTCATTATACTGAAATTGTTATAATCATAATAATTAATTATTTTTATTTTTTGAATTAATTGTATAATCATATAATCATAATAATTTTTATTTATGAATTAATTATTTTAGTCTATATTAATTTTTCTATTTTTACGAAGACTGTGCGCCTTATTTCAATAAAGCTCACGCCTCGCCTTGCGCCTTGCGCCTAGGCCCCGAGAGACCTTCAGCGCCTTAGTGCGCCTTGAGCCTTTAAAAACACTGAGTGTAAATATTAATCATAGTTAAATTGACGTGGGCTAGTGTAGTAAATAGAGAGATGAATCTCTTTAATTTGACTAATCAAGTAGCCTTTGATAGAGTCGAGCAGAGTAGAAGGATTCATGTCGCCGACCCCATTTCATGGGACTTAAAGCTTGATTTGGTTTGGTTAGTAGATGTAACTAAACGAGTGTCATTGAGGTTCTCGTGTCTAGATAAATTACTTTATGAATAACATTCAATTTGACTAACCTAAATTGACGTGGGCTAATGTAGTAAACAGAGAGATGAATCTCTTTCATTTGACTAATCAAATAGCCTTTGATAGAATCGAGTGGAGTAGAAGGATTCATGTGGCTGACCCCATTTCATGGGACTTAAAGCTTGATTTGGTTTGGTTAGTAGATGTAACTAAACGAGTGTCATTGAGATTCTCATGTCTAGATAAATTACTTTATGAATAACATTCAATTTGGAAAACTACGTAAATATGTTTAAGGCTATCAGATCATGAGTATTATTTCTTTTAAGAATGGAATGGATGAAATCAATTGAATCAAAACAATTTTAAACGTTTATCACATTTATTAGAAGTTTGCTTTTCCTTTTTGAAGTTCTAGTGTAAATATTAATCATAGCTAAATTGACATGGGTTAGTGTAGTAAATAGAGAGATGAATCTCTTTAATTTGACTAATCAAATAGCCTTTGATAGAGTCGAGTAGAGTAGAAGGATTCATGTGGCCGACCCCATTTCATGGGACTTAAAGCTTGATTTGGTTTGGTTAGTAGATGTAACTAAACGAGTGTCATTGAGGTTCTCGTGTCTAGATAAATTACTTTATGAATAACATTTAATTTGACTAACCTAAATTGACGTGGGCTAATGTAGTAAATAGAGAGATGAATCTCTTTCATTTGACTAATCAAATACCCTTTGATAGAGTCGAGTGGAGTAGAAGGATTCATGTGGCCGACCCCATTTCATGTGACCGACCCCATTTCATGTGACTTAAGGCTTGATTTGATTTGGTTAGTAGATGTAACTAAACGAGTGTCATTGAGGTTCTCGTGTCTAGATAAATTACTTTATAAATAACATTCAATTTGGAAAACTACGTAAATATGTTTAAGGCTATCAGATCATGAGTATTATTTTTTTTAAGAATGGAATGGATGAAATCAATTGAATCAAAACAGTTTTAAACTTATATCACATTTATTAGCAGTTTGCTTTTCCCTTTTTGAAGTTCTAGTGTAAATATTAATCATAGCTAAATAGACGTGGGCTAGTGTAGTAAATAGAGAGATGAATCTCTTTAATTTGACTAATCAAATACCCTTTGATAGAGTCGAGTGGAGTAGAAGGATTCGTATGGCCGACCCCATTTCATGGGACTTAAGGCTTGATTTGGTTTGGTTAGTAGATGTAACTAAACGAGTGTCATTGAGGTTCTCGTGTCTAGATAAATTACTTTATGAATAACATTCAATTTGACTAACCTAAGTTGACGTGGGTTAGTGTAGTAAATAGAGAGATGAATCTTTTTAATTTGACTAATCAAATAGCCTTTGATAGAGTCGAGTAGAGTAGAAGGATTTATGTGGCCGACCCCATTTCATGGGACTTAAGGCTTGATTTGGTTTGGTTAGTAGATGTAATTAAACGAGTGTCATTGAGGTTCTCATGTCTAGAAAAATTACTTTATGAATAACATTCAATTTGGAAAACTACGTAAATATGTTTAAGGCTATCAGATCATGAGTATTATTTCTTTTAAGAATGGAATGGATGAAATCAATTGAATCAAAACAATTTTAAATTATATCACATTTATTAGCAGTTTGCTTTTCCTTTTTGAAGTTCTAGTGTAAATATTAATCAGAGCTATTTTTGTATTTGATCACTTAAGTCAGTCGTACCCATTTAGCAATAGAAGTTTTCCTGCTTCAATCAACATAATGTATTTCTTTGGCCCTACTGATCCAAATATAGAGCAGATCTGCCCACAATATCACTTACGCAACAAGTATTATTTTGCCGTCTAAAGAAACAAACCATCTAAAGTTTTCTCTAGTGATTGATGACAATAGAAGGAGAAAGAGAGCGTAGGTCTCCAGCAAACAAGTTGCAATATCATTCTTCGTCGACTTCATTTGTTTAATTAAATGCCATATTTATGTATCACTTAATCGAAATTCTTTTTTAATTTGTAAAGCCTTAATTCCATTGTTCTTTTTCAATGTTGTAACGCCTCTCTCTCTCTCTCTCTCTCGGTTTTTTTGCCATAATTGTTCAGGTGTTTGTATGCAATTCAATTGGTTAATTTGCGAAGAGATACAACAGTTCATCAAATTTGTTGTCAACTTTATATTAAACATGATTGTGACATAAGCATCAAGGAAATGTGATTTACCCACTCTTCGATTCTAAGAATCTAAAGGCTAACAATTTGCAAGAATTGCTTGCTAGTTAAATTTAGTAAAAATTACAAATACAACCCCCTAAAATTTACTTAAAATACGAATTACCCACTATGGTTCTAGAAATTACATCATGCACCCTTAAAATTTTTAATTGCGTAATAAATGACTCATTTTATTAACAATCATTAAGTCAATTAACAGTTTTTAATGATGTTATAAATATATTTCAAGTAATAGTTTTAGTAATTTTATTATTGTGTGGGAGGGTTATTAGAAATTTCTATATTGTGTGGGAGGGTTATTAGGAATTTCTAAAACCACAAGGGACAATTCATCTTTTAAGAAAATCTCAATGGTGCATTTATAATTTACTCTTAAATTTACTTTCCTTTATTTGGTCCTTTGTTGCAACTTTAATATATCATCCCTCTTGTTCTATTTCTTTTCATTTTAAAATCACTGTTCACATTCACAGTTAAGTGTTTACAGTGCTTGAATTCGTTATTTAAGTAGTGGTATGTCGTATGAGTTCTAGTAATATTATAGTTGTAATTGGAGTTAACATTCTTATGAGGCTGCATTTGATACATTTCTCAGTTTCCGATGATGATGAAATAGACTACTCCATCAAACCAGAATTCTATGATCCAAATCTTGATGACAAAGATGAATTATGGGTTCAAAAGCAAAGGAAAGGTCATTATTCTGATGCTGTGCTTAGCTGCCCAGCTTGCTTCACTACGTTATGTCTTGAGTGTCAAAGGTATGTAATTGTATCTATAAGTTGGTATAATTTTGGGTATTTTATATTTGCTGTCAAGGAGTTGTTTCATGATGTGAGTTTTGTTTTCTGTGATTATAGTTGTGCGGCAAGCTGTAGAATTAGGAGAGATGCTATAGAATTAGGAGTTCTGAGTTAGGTAGGGCTAAGACAATAGGAGAGGGAGATTGAGTAGGCTGCTGAGAATAGGCTTAAGAGTTAGCTGGATGAAATGGAAAAGTAATTTGAGTATTTTTGCGATCGTAGATTTCCTGCTACATTGAAGTAAAAATTCTATATGGAACTATAAGGATAGCTGTGTTGTTTTGTGTTTTGGTCAGGATAAGATTAGGCAGTGGAACTCTCTCTCTCCTGATTGCATGACTGCTTTAGAAAGCACCCTATGATTTTGAAAACTTCAAATGTGTTATGCTTTATGCGATACATAGATTCATTTAGCCCATTCGAGGAAAGTTAATACCTACCTATCTCTTCTTTCCATGGTTTGTGCATTTTGACTAGGGGTGAAGGTTTGTAAGATGTGTTTTTTTAGGGAAAAATTTACTCTCATTTTTAATGTTTAGCAACTATCAGTAAATGTTTTTTAATGGAAAAAACATGACACCAAATTCAAAACAAAGATAGAGATTAAAATATCCTTTTTTGAATTCAACAATTTGATCACAAAAGAAGGATGGGGATAAGTCCTTCAACCTTTGTAAAAACTTCTATAGATGGAGTGCCTTTGTTTTGAAGAAAGAGGACTTTCATCAAAGCTTGATCATCATTTACACCACCACGAACCTTTTGTTAGATTACTGCACAATCTATTGTTTTGCATTTTGAATCCTTGTACAAGGTTTTGGAATTTGACGCTTCATGAATTAAGTGGTGGAATTTGTGACCGACTGTATGGGTCTTGTAGGCATGAAAAATACGTGACCCAGTACCGGGCAGTTTTTGTTTCCAACTGCAAGATCAAGACTGATGAAGTGTCGCCGGTAGGTCTGAAACGAAAACGGGGCAAAAGGAGGATTGAATATGGAGACGGTGGTGAAACATTTAAGCCAGTATGCTGCTCAGTTTGTTCAACTGAGGTTGGAGTAATCGATGAAGAGGAAGTCTATCATTTCTTCAATGCTCTTCCAAGTGAATGTTGATTTCTTAGGTTTAACAAAATTTGAAAATTTGAAGATGGTTCAAAATGCAATTACAACAAGGGCCTGTCATTCATTCAGGCAAGTCTCCTACCTAGCCCTTATATGCCTCCTTCCCTAACATCTTGGGCTTAAGCTTGTGAATTGTAATGTTTTTTGTGCTTTTAAAGCTTTCCTCATTGCAAGAAGATCAGTACTTTTGTGCCCACAATTTATTATTATTATTTTTTTTTTTGAGGAGTACAAATTGCAGTTTATATCATCGAACCTAACCTAACCTAACCTAACCTAACCTAAAGTGGAAGGGATTGTGTAAGGGGCAGCCTACAAAGATCTCAATCCATTGAGCTTCATGGATATCATGCCCGGTTGGGACTTGAACCTCCCTTCCCTCACGGTACTACTTCGATATTGGTTAGCCAAGAGTATTTAGGCTTGTAAGGTGGTCCTTGTTGATTCACACGGGATTCCACATGTCCGACAAAGTGGCTTTGATACAATATTCACAACAATCGGATTTTCATCGAGACATAATCAAAGGTTCAATGCAAACCTTCAATTTTCCGTACAAGAAAATTGCTCTCACAATAACAATTTTGGTTGGTGGTCACTAACCTGCCCTTCACAGCTTATTTTTTTAAGGATTTAAGATTGATATTTAAGCTCATAAGGTGAGAAGTAGATAACTTTTTAGGTCTGTCCTGACTCCCGTAATCTATATTATAAACATGCATATACGTTAGTATGTATATAAACAAGATGTCATAGCAAAATATTAAGTTTTTGTTTCAACTCAATTATAAAATTATTAATAATATTTGTTTTTATTTAATATATGAGTTTGTTGGCCGGGGAAAGGGAAAAGTTAGGTGAAATGTGAATAAAATATATTTACATTTCACTTAGTTTCACACACCTTTTTACTTTCATTTTTCAAATTCCTCCCAAATCTTCCAACCAAACACAGCATAAAAGAAAATTTTAGTTTCCAAATGCTGATTGTTTTTTAACCAAAGGACGATTTTAATAACAACTACTACCTAACTGAGCAATTAGTGTGTGATTGCCTACCTGTATAATAACTGTATCTGGTATTTGGTATGCCAGAAAATGATAATCAATAAAAAAAAAAAATGAACTTACTTGGGCGAAAAACATTTTTCATTTTTAAGAGAATTTTTTCCACACTAGGGGTGCCGGCATTGGCGTTTGTAGGCCTAACTTTGTTTTTGTAGATAATATATATGTTTAGCCTATTCCTCATAACTTGAATACTCAAGGTTACATATTTGAATACCCATCTTCCAAATTTTGAACACCTCAAAGAAAAAAAAGAAAAAAAAACTCAACTCATTTTATACTTTGCATATCGAACTTACAATTTATTTGTATACAATCTCCTTTAATTATGCATATAATACCCTTATAAAAATAAAAAAACTTTAGTAATTAATATATGAAATAAATTTAAAGTTAGGGTGATTGAGTTACATTCAAAATGTATCTAATCCATATATTTTGTTTTCTAAAGTTGTGTTTGGAGTATAAATTTGAGTAGGGATTTAAAAAATATAAGGATAAAAAAATATAAATAAAATATGAATAAAATTAATTACATTTTATATATATTTTTTCATTTTACTTTTTTAATTTTTACTTAAAGTCATGCTCCAAACAACCAAGTATTTTACTTTGTACGAAGCCATTGTGTATCTTTATCCAAGGACCAAAAAAGCTGCCTTACAAAAAAAGAAGATAATACTGGAAAGATAGCTCTTTGGTAAATAGCTCAGATTGAATTATGACATTAAATTTGTGAAAATTTGATTTCAAGGTATGACTTGTCCAGAACAATTGTAAAAGCGCTACTGTATTAATATAATAAAAGGATAAATTACAGTGATAGCCCCTACTCTCTCTCTCTTCTGTGCTATTTTAATTCTTATAATTTTTATTGACTTATTTCTAATTTTTAATTTTTGATTTTATCAATTTGCCGCAATTGATAAAGCCGGTAAGATTTTTGATGAAAAATAATTATTAAATTAGATGAGTTTAATTTATTGAGTTGTAAATTTATAATTTTATCTTAAAAGCATGGCACATGCTCTACTTATTTGTGTATTTTTATAAGAAAATATTAACAATTATAATCAATTAAAATAAAATTATAAATTTAAAGATCAAAATTCAACCAATTAAAATTATAATGTAAAGTGACAGTGACCTACACTAGATCAAAATTTCTAGAGCTGTTGCCATTGCACCATCCCACTACAATCACAACCATAACCTCTAGCATCCTCCACTACAGTCACAACCATCACCTCCAGCATGCTCTCACCACCAACATGCACTAGCGCATTAGTTCTTAAACGAGCAATCATAGCTTTCTTTCATATAATTGAAACTGTATTTGTTTTGGAGTTAAATAAATTGGAAGGGATTAGGATGGAGGTGGGGTTATTTATTGTTGTGTTTGTTTGTAGAGTTAGTGAGGGAATTAGGATGGAGGAGGCGATATAGATAGAGGTTGGAAGAGAGATTGAAATGGAGAAGGTGGAGATGGTATTAGAAAAATAATGAGGAGATTAGAAATTTTTTTATTTTTTATATATTGGGAATTTTTTTAAATATTAATATTTAATTTTTTATATTTTTATTTGTTTTATTATTTTATATAAAAATAATTTAACAATTCCTACCCTAACAACTATATCATCAAAACAAATATAATTTTACTTAATCCCTTTACTATGAATATCTTTCATTCTACCTCTGAGAACAAACGGTAACTCAAACATCAAGAAATATAGTGAAATTTTATGGTACACATACCTTTTGAGTGCGCACCATATGCCTTCTAATTGGGATTTTTGTATTATATAATTATGATTTATTATAATATTAATTATGATTTAATTATACATATTATGATATTAATTATAATATTATTTTGATTGTGATTTTAAAAAAATTTAATTATACCGAATGTGATATTTTATTATAATTTATTTTATTTTACTTAATTATAATTCACATTAAATTAAGTTTGTGACTGCAAAATGCAGAGCTTGGCAGTGCCACCTTCTTCACTGTCCTTGACCCAACTAGAGAGCCATGCAGTGCCACGCCCCCCTTTCTCTCTGTTTTTGCTTTGACACCATCCTCTCTCTCTCTCTCTCTCTCTCTCTCTCTCTCTCTCATCATTTAATGCCTGAAAAAAGGCTTCAGATCGTCTTTTTGTGGTGTTTGTCTCAGTATGTATATATATATATATATATAATGAGTGTTCGGTGAGAATTATACAAACAACTTATAAAATATATTTTAATTTAAAAGTTTGTGCAATTTTTATTTATAATTTATTAAAATATTATTGGGTATCTTTGATATCAGTATATATTTTTTATTTTTTAGTCATATTATCTTTTTATTTTTTTATATAATTTTTTATAAAAAATTAAAAAATATACTTATTTAGATCATCACAAGCAATTCCTTAAGTAAAAATAATTTAAATAAATTAGAAAAAATTGATTTTTCAAAAATTGAGAGAGATGCATTTAACTTATACTTTTTTTATTATTAACTTTTAACTTAAAATAATGGATAAATTACCAATACACCTCTTGAGATTTAATTAAAATACAAATCGTCTCCTGTGATTTTGAAAATTACATTTTACGCTTTAAGATTTCTAATTTCATAACAAATCACTCATTTTATTAATAAATCATCAAGTCAATTAACAATTTCGAATGATGTTAAAAATGTGTTTCAATTAATAATTTTAATAATTTTAGTATTATATAAGAGAGCAATTATGAATTTTATTTTTTTAGTTAATTCTATTAAATAAAAAATTCTAACAAGGAAGTATTTGTAATTTCTCAAATTACATGGAACAATTTGTATTTTAAGCAAACCTCAAGGGTGTATTTGTAATTTTTCCTAAAATAATTTATATCAAACACTCACAATATTTGATTTTAGGGAGAGGCTTCTCTCTAGTTCACTGTGTGGATTAGAATGTATTATTCAGTCTATGGGGCTTATCACGGATTTCATTTTGATGATCTGAATCGTGTAATTTGTAGAGCTGGTCGATTACTTCATGCTTGTAAAAATCACGTTGATCGAATATCAGTAGCCTTTTGATCGGAATACATTTTTGTCAATAGTAAATATGATTTTAAAAATAAATTATTAACAAAAATATGTTTCAATTAAGGAGCTATCGATATCCAATTAATATAATTTTTTACAATTATAAAGTATTTAATAAATTTTATATATTAAACAATTTAAATCATTAAAACAAAACTAGTGATAGATGTCACAAATCTAACAATATATTCAAATCTACACAATGCACCTGGAGAGAGACCCTCTCTTGATTTTAAATTGCTTAGTGGGTAGTACAAAAGTCTTTAATTGCTTACCTTTGTCCTTGCGAGACTTGTGCATGGTATGGCATGGCATGGCTGCTGCTTATTTTATGAAGTCCGAATTTATACATTCATTTAATTTTGCAATTCTAAATAGAATTTTAATGACTTGACAATGAAAAAATTAAAAAATACACAAACATCATATTATTGTAGAACTCACACACTATTAGAGTTCTCTAGAGTTCCACAATTAGAACTCTCGATCTTTTTCTTATAAAGTAGAGTATCCAACTAAGTTTTTTTTTTTTTTTTCTTTGATGTATTTTTTATTTTACCAAACACATATTCTTATACTTCGTTTGGCAATTATGGTTGGAACTAAATTAGTTATTAAAAGATAAAATAAGTTAAAAAATTAATAAAATAATATCACATTCAAACCATAATCATTTTAATTTTTTCTCATAAAAGCAAAAAAAAATTTAAAAAAGGCCAACTCAAACAAACTTTTCAATACCAAACTAAAAAAATCCTAATTCCAAAAAGCCAATTAATTTTTTTTGGTTTAATTCCAAAAAAAAAAATCAGCTTTTCGTGTGTTTTTCAATTTAAACTCCAGAATTTCAATTTCGACAATTTAAACCCTAGAGTTTCATCTGTGTTTCAATCTGTCCTCTCCATTCATCTCTGTCATATTAAACTAATAGAAATCTAGGCAAAATTTCAAATTCAAACCCACATGTTCAAACACTTGTATCCCACTCATCGTAACTCCATTTCGCCTCATTTTTGTATCGTTGGATTCATCTCATAGCCTAATTTTCATTCCACTCTTCATATGCCTTGTTTCACATCCTTTTACTTGTCGTCAGAGCTCTGAAAGTTTGCCAAAAATAAGATTTCTCTCTCTTTGGGAAAAATTTTTAAATTCAAATCTACATATTCAAACACTTGTATCTTCCTCGTCGTAACTCTGTTTTACCACATTTTCACGTTGTTAGATTCAACTCATGGCCTAATTTTTATTCCATCCCTCATATGCCTTATTTCACCTCTCTTTACATGCCGTCGAAGCTCCGAAAGTTGGCCAAAAATAAGATTTCTCTCTTTTCTTTTTTTTTCTTTTTTTTCTTACTACTATCATAACAATATTCTTGGCAGTAGAGATGCAATGGATGATGTTTGATTGAAAACCAAGGTGCCCTAACATGCTCACCAACCCATTTGGTTTTTGATTTTTGATTTTTGATTTTTATGTATAGTTGTATACCTATCACTACTCGATGACACCACCACCATTACCACCACTATCTCATCTTGTAGATAATGATGATGAAGCAGAAGCAGCAGCAGTAATAGCATCAACCCATGAGGAGGAGCTATAGAGGAGGAGGAAGAAAAAAAAAATGAAAAAATAAAAAATAAAAAACAAGAGAGAGAGAGAGCTTATTTTTGGCCAACTTTCGGAGATCCGATGGCATGCAAAAAGAGGTGAAACAAGACATATGAGAGGTGGAATAAAAACTAGGCCATGACTTAAATCTAACGACGCAAAAATGAGGTGAAATAGAGTTACAACGAGAGAGATACAAGCGCTTAAATATGTGGATTTGAATCTAAAAATTTTACCCAAAGAGAGAAAAATTTTATTTTTGGCCAACTTTCGAAGCTCCGACGGCAAGTAAAAAAATATGGAACAAGGTGTGTGAAGAGTGAAATAAAAACTAGGCCATAAGGTGAATCCAACGACACAAAAATGATGCGAAACGGAGTTACGATAAGGGAGATACAAGGATTTGAACATGTGGGTTTGAATTTGAAATTCTACTCGGATTTCTGTTAGTTTAATATGACGGAGATGAACGGAAGGGCTAGATTGAAACACAGATGAAACTCTAGGGTTCAATTTGTTGAAATTGAAATTCTATGGTTTAAATTGAAAAACACATGAAACCTTGATTTTTTTTTGTAATTAATCTTTTTTTTTTTTTTTTTTCGCCAAATGACAACTTACTTTGAAAGAGATATCTTAAATGTGAATTGTCTTGAATTTATTTCTCAAGACTTGAGTTATCCTTCGAATTTGTGTTTTCAAAACATGACTCACTTTAGCTTTAAAGTTATGTTTTAAAAATACAACTTTAATTAGTTTTAAATTGTGTTATGAAACATGATTTCATAAAATAACCGAAGTTTGAAAATTAAATTCAAAACAACACTCTTTGATTGAGTTTTAAAATCATTTATTTTTTCTCTTTTCAAAAAAAGTAAAAATTACTTTGGTAAAAAAATAAAAATAACTTATAATTTTTAGGGCACTCAAGTGATAAATTCATTTTTAAATTTTGTTTGCTAAAAGTTTAAGCGCTAGAATACTTTGTCCAAAAGGACAGTCATCCCTAAAATGACCAAATTATCCCCATATATATACATTATACTGAACCAAAACCAACCCAAACCCAACACTCTCTCTCTCTCTCTCTCTCTCTCTCTCTCTCTCTCTCTCTTCTCTTCCATTTGATTAGGGTTTCATCTGTCATTCTCCTCTCTACTCTTTATTCTCCTATTCCATTTGATTAGGGTTTCATCTGTCATTCTCCTCTCTGCTCTCTCTTGCAATGATGAAGATGACGGCGAGACAATCTAAGGTAATCGAGAAGTTGAACAATGACTTCGACCTTCGGCGAGACAATCTGAGGCAATTGATCTGAGATGATCGCTGTCACCAAATGCAAGCGTCGCCGCTGCTCCTCCCTCCTTCGCTGCTCTATTTCGTCGAGAGCAATGCTAGAGACCCTAAAAATTTTACCAAAATTTCTACCAAATGTCTTACATGGGTGTGGGACCCATACCATGTGGATCCCATGTGGGTTCCACACTTATGTGAGACATTTGGTAAAACTTTTGGGATCTCTAGCATTTTTGTTTCGTCCAAGTCAAGGCATTGAGTTCTTCGAGGTCGTGGCGGACTCCAGACTCAATGCGAAGTCTCAAGACTGTTCAAACCTCATATGGGAGCATCATGGGCGAAGTCTCAAGACCATTCAAACCTCATATGGGTCTTGAAGTCCTGCGCAAGCCATTGATAACAAAGCTCAAAGAGAAAGAGTGATGGAAGTTTGTAGATGTAGTGAACACTGATATATATTCATATATGTTTTATAGCAACAAAGATCTGGTTGTATGATTATGAAGTTATATGATTATGCTTCGAGTGACGATGGCATCAAAAAATCTCCATCGCCGTCTCTCTCTCTCTCTCTCTCTCTCTCATCTTCACTATGTTTTATGCTATATTACATTTACATTTATATTCATATATGTATATGTATATGTATATGTATATATATATGTATATCTGTTTGTGAATGGCTTTGAATATGAAACCCTAATTTTCTGATCTAGGTTAAAATCATAAAAATAAAAATAAAAATGAATTTGTAATGTTTTTGTTTGATTTGCTTTTGTCTAATTTGCTTTTTGTCTCTGGTCAATCGAGATCTGTCGTTGGCTATGAGATCGGGATCTAGAACTAACCCTATTCGACCTAGATTATCACAAATAAAAGGATATATGTTTTTTTTTCTTTTTCTTTTTGTAGTTGTTGATTGATCTAGTAGTGGTAGTGGTAGTGGTAGTGGTGGTGGTGTTGATGATGATGATAATAATGATCAAATAGATAAAAAAATTAGAACAAAAATTGTAACAAATAGGAAAAGATATGACCAGAATTTCAACAGATAAAAAATTCAACAGACAAGAAAAAATAGGACAAGAATTTGAACATATAGACAAAAAAAAAATTGAACAGATAGATACAAATTTGAACAGATAGTCAACAAAAAGTCAACAGATAAAGTCAATGGATAAAATTGAAAATAAAATGTTTTATAGGACTTCTCACCAACAAAAAAATATTTACTGGACCTAACGCCTTAAGCACTCTCTAAATTTGATTTATCACTAATTTTCTCTAATTTTTATATGATTTTTTCTTTTTTAGGGAGAACATAATTTTTGGAAATATTTTTGGTGGGATTTATTTTTGTGAAATTAATTTCTATTTGTTGAAAAAAAAAAAAAAAAACCTGAAAGCAAATTTGGAAATACCTTAGCATCCATAGACATAAAAACAAAATATTCATATTTTTTAATATACTTGCTTATTTTTTAAAAGTAAAATTGTGGTTGCAAGGTATTATAGAGCGTTTTATACCTAATTTTATTGTTAACTCAAATTATTAAGCATACTTGTTAAGTCAATATCTAATTCCTCCGACACATATTTTACAATTTTTTTTTATCAAGTGTCAAGTATTTCACACAATATATCATATATTCATAAGAGTTATGTAGCATAAGTTGTTTTTATCAGTAAGTGTCAAGTATTTCACACAATATATCATATATTCATAAGAGTTATGTAGCATAAGTTGTTTTTATCAGTAAGTACAAAATGTTGTACCATTGCTTTTGCACATGGATAGACTTATACATATTCACTTTATGAGTTGGATTAGGTGATGTTGAAGGGGGGGTTCCATCAAGTGAGGCTCAATCAAATTGTAATTAAACTCACAACTGTTCACTCAAAAAAAAAAAAAAGTGAGGGAATTAATAATTTATATGATTAGTAAGATTGGTTAACTAATTAGATTAGTGGAATAAATAATTTCTTCTTTCTATGTTTGTTTTGTATTATTAGTTGTAAAATTCAAAAAATTGATAATTTTGTTAGATAAAATGTTTATTGAAATTTAATCCGAATAATAAAAATTGTAACTAAATATCAGAATGTGAATTATATAAATTAATAATTTCAATCATATATTATAATTCACCTAATCAAACACACCCTTGAAGTTGTGATTAACAAAACACATCAAAATCTTCTTCTTTTTATGTCATTTTCCATTTTTAATTTTTTTAAGGGCAAATTATAGCGGTAATCTCAGTACTTTGGTTCTTATATCATTTTAAACCCAATAATTTCAATTGGCTCCATTTTGACCTTGAATTTATGATTTTGTCTCAATTTGGTCCAATTGGTTACAACTCTTAGCATTTATTTATAAAAAATATGTACATAAGTGTCATATGTCATATTTTTAACGCAAATTTATAAACTTATACAACTCAGTAAATTAATCTCAACCAATTTAGTGATAATTCTTTTTTCAAAACACTAACGACATTATTAATTGGATCAAATTAATCCAAAATCTAAAATTAAGGGTCAAAATTGAGTCAATTGAAAATGTAGGGATCAAATCAAAATCTAAAATTATTAATTGTCCATTTTTAAATATATATATAGAAAACAATTAATTATATTTTCCCCCTTAATTATAATTAAATATCAATTCACCTTATCAAAAAAAAAAAAAAAAACAATTAATAATTTTAAGAGAAGTTAAATAAGAAAAATAAGAAAACCACTAGCAAAATAAGAAAGGGCAAATTACATATACACCCCTCCAGGTTTGACAAAATTACAGATACCCCCCTGAGGTTTGAGAAATTACGAATTCCCCCCTGAATGCTATATTTGCATAAGAAATTAGGGGGTAATTTGTTATGAAATATAAACCTCAGGGGGTAAATTGTTATGAAAATACAAACCTCAGGGGGCGGGATGTAATTTCCGAAACCTCAGGGGGGTATCTGTAATTTAACTAAACCTGGAGGGGTGTATATGTAATTTGCCCAATAAGAAAACCACACTATAGGAGAAGTTACTTGAATGGATCATGTTGACAATTTATATGGTGTTTATGTAACCAACACCCCCTTGGCCTTAGTGTCACCCACCAAATTTAATCTGAATTTGAAAATTATGGCATTGAACAATGTCCTTATCAAAGTAACTCCAAAAAACTAGTATTGAGATGGGCTCCAGCTGTTTTTGATCAGTTGACACCTTATTTGTATGGCTCTAAATTTTTTCAACATTTCTTCTTCTTGGGGCTTTTTTTTTTTTATATTTATTTTGTATTGAATGTGTCTACCTTCACATATGTCCCCCTACTTATGTTCCTGTCTGGCAAGTGAGTTAGGTTTAGATTAAAATTAAAAAAGCATAAAAACAAAAGGCAGGTTAAATAAGTTTTAAAAAAAATCAAAAATTCTTCTCAAACATAATTAATTTAACCAAGTTAAATTAAATAAAAATCTAAAAAATCAAACTAAAAAAATTCTTTTCAAACGGACCCAATATCACCAACTTTTTCTTTGCCTAATTAAGCTTTATTCAGTTGCCAACTCACTTATGTGTATGTGTTGGGTTGTCATTGATGGCATCATATCCTTCATGCTAGGAGAGATTTATTGTTTTGTGTAGTGTACACGTTTAGATAGTGTTTAGTTTTATGAAATGAAAATAAAGTAAAATGATGATTTTCATTAAAGTAGTTATTCTTACATTTGGTTTATTATAAAATGATAAAAGTGTATTATAAATAAAATTATTATTTATAATTGTAAGAAAATAACTATTTTATTAATAATACTGCATAATTAGAAGTTTTACTCATAATATTATTCAAAACGGTTAGGTATACTTAGCACTTCTATCCTTTCATTGTAATCTTACTTTGGTTTCTTCATTTTTAATTGTAACAATCAACCTTTACACTTTAAGTCAAGTTGTAATGTTATCCTTTCGTCAATCCTTTTTTTCTTTTTTTTTTCTTTTTTTTTTTTTTTTTTTTTTTTTTTTTGAGAACATGGGAAATATTATATTAATAAACAATAACATTACATAAATAAAACCTCAAAGGGCCATCCCAACCAAACAACAAAACAAAAAAACAAACCACCAAAAACAAAAAATAAATCAACCAAAAAAATAGTTACAAGTTAGGAAAAGCTATCAATCTTCTCAAAGAAGTGGTCTGGAAAGTAAGATCTGCTTGAAAGTCCACCATCCTCGTTGCTACTACCGAACTTTGTTGCCGTCAGCGGACATCAAATGCCGCCAAAAGCTAGAGTTGAGAAGGAAGTATACCCCCAATGGTATGGGAGAAAGCTTGAAAGAAGAGAAAATCATTGTGAGTGTTGAAAATTCAAAATTTTATGTCAAAATCAGAAAAGAAAACTTTCAAAATCCCTATTTTGGACATGAAAAGTCCAAATCTATACTTGAAAATTATATATCTATACTCTAAGAGTGTAGATCTACACTTTAAAAATGTAAAATGGATCGCCAGAGTGTTGTCGGAGTGTCATCGGAGCACTGTCAGAAATATCCTCTAGAGAGAGAGTCTCTCTCTCACTGGACCATTCGAAATTAATCTATTATTAATACGGTTAACGAAACTTGTCATATGAGCTAAATGTGAGACTTTTTTTCCCGTCTCATTAGTACCCCTATACTTTTATCAAAATTTCATTTTAATCTTTACACTTTTACTAAAATTTCACTTTGGTCCATTCACTTTTATATTTTGTCAACCTCATTAACAATAGATGGACAAAAGGGTAATATTCCAACTTGAATTTTAAAGTGTTATGGATGACTGTCACGATTGAAAGTAAAAAGGCCAACATGAAATTATATGGTGAAAGTGTAGGACTGCAAAGTATAATTTTTTTTTTAATAAATAAATAAGAAGTGCTGAGTATAATTAGCCATAGATGGAAATGTCAATGTGTACTCTGTTGCATAAATTCCACAATACACCTATTGAATCTTAACCACACATTTTTATCATGGCTAAAATTCTTGACCATCTTTCTGGTTAGGTTGAATTTTCCTCATTCTATAGTGAGACTAAAAAATGATCATTTTATTTCATTTCACTTCGTTCTAGTGAAACAAACACTATCTTAGTCTCCCTCCCTTTTTAAGTTTTTGGAAATGAAAAAAGATTATAAATAAATAAGCATAACATAATTTTATTTATAAATTCAATTTTTTTTTTCAAAACCAAAAATAGAAAATGCACTATATTAAAGATTTTTCCCTGAAAATAGTTTTGAAAAGTGTTTCTTGTATGGTTTGTCTTTTTGTTTTTTTGGGGTCATGTAGTTATCCTTTTTCTATTTTTGAAACAAAAGATAATTCTCAAAAGGGCTAAACTGGCACTCACGTCATTCATTGTTATTTTGAGCAATGTGCTTTGGGAATAAGATGGTAACCAAAAATTGGAAAAATAGAAATGTATTTATATATGTAATGTATGTATTTAGGAAAATTCTAATATACACTATTTTTAAAATAGTGTACTATATACACCCTTAGTTATAATATTTTTTTCTTTAGTTATGACTAATTTTTTTTTAGTTATGACAATATTTTAGTTATGACTTATGAGTTCTTTAATTATATCTTATGTTGTGTTTAGTTGTAACACTTTTTTTTTTTTTTTTTTTTTTTTTTTTTTTAAGTTATGACTAAGAAAATTGAAGTTATATCATTTTTTTTTTTTTTTATAGTTATAAGGTGCATATATAGTGTACACCCTTTGAAGGGTATGCACCATAGTGTTTCCCCAAATATCTCTATTGACATTTAATTTTTCATTTTACTTTTCATAAGATAGAGAAGAAAAATAAAAATGTTGCATATTCTCACTATCAAAATGATGCAAATTATTATAGCACTTGCATAACTTTTGTTTCTTTTAGGCTTCTTAAAGGGCAAGATTTGTATAACTATATCAAATTTATAAAATTTATTTTATATTTTTAAACCTCTGCTGCGGTCATTACAATTTATTTCACTTTTTAGAATTCACTTTTCATAAAATTAAAATTTTTTATTTTCTATATATTTTTTTTGTTTTTACTGAATCTTTTTAATATTTTAAGTAATTTTTTTTTAAATTTTAGATATACTTAACATAAATACACTTAAAAAATATAATATTTGTGAAAAAAATCTTTGAAAAATTCACTAAATACAAAAAAAAATATAAAAATAAAGAAATTATAAAAATTCAATACATTTTTGGATTCTTGTATAATTATTGATTTTTTAAAATATTTTTTTATAAATATTTTACTTTTTAGATACATCTAAGTAATGTGCATCTATAAGAGTAAAAAAAATGCTTGAAATTTTAAAATTATTTACTAAAAATTAAAAAAATATATATGAAAAAATAAAAAACTTAATTTCTAAAAAATTGAATTCAAAAAATTGAAACGAAATATATTGAATAATAAAAAAAAGATTTGAACCTAACATTATTGGTTTAGAAAACTAATTTTCAAACTCTCTTCCTCTCCCCCACCAATTGAAAGGGGAAGAAATTAACAATAATGTTAGGAATATAAAAATTAAACATAGAATTAAATACAAAAAATATATTAATAGACTAAATTTTACAAGATTTGTCGGGGGAGCCTATTTATTAAAAATCCTATCAATCCATTTGCTTTCTATGGGTGGTAATGTGTTTGATTTTTGAGTCCTAGATTTACTGATTTAAAAAAAAAAAAAAAAAAAAAGGGGGCACAGGTGAGAGACAAAAGGGGTAAGACTCAATCCTATTTTTCAATCAATTCTTGTCTTTTACACTTCATATATATGTGGCAATGATTGAGCTTGAAAAATAGGATTGACCATCCACATTATATAGTTTTATTGTAGGTTAATGATATCACATCAATAGTATTACCCTTTTAATAAAATTTAATTTTACGAGTAGATCCAACCCATTGTCTCAAATCCATTTCTCATTGTATGAATTTTTATTTTACTTTTTTTGAAAATTAATTCAAAACAAAACAAAACAAGAGAAACTAATAAGTTGATAGATTTGTCATGGTTAAATTGCCATGTATATGTATTAGTTAGTGTAAAAAAAATAAATAAATAAAAAATATAAATAATAGCCCTAGGGAATGGACCCATGACCTAGTTCGAAACCAAGTCATTGGGAAGGACCATGCCCAGCAAAAAAGGCTTCCAACGTTGGTTTTTAAAGAAAAAGTCCGAGGAAAGTGGAAAACCCGGTCCATTTGGGTCCATTTAGGGACCCTAATGATTGTGTTAAGACTAATTAGAAAATACAACAATTGAGATCATAATCATATATTATAATTGGGATATAACCAAGAATGTCCCATCACTCATTTATAAATTATTATTGGATTGCAATCAACCTTCCAAAAAGCTTATTCACTATCCTCGGCAAGATTTTCAATTGTCGTTTGATTTAACAATTAGTATTATATTGTGGTGGTTAGAAAAAACACACACTCATTTCGTTATTAAATAAATCCAAGCTTCCATAAAACGCGTTATTAAAAAACACTTGTATTATATATATGCCTTTCCTTGTGTGATAATTATTGTAAAGTCTTGCATATAAATGTTACAGAAACAGTGTTTAACGAAAATATATGTAGGTTTAATAATTATTAATTATGGATTTGAACATAGTTCAAAATTAATAGTATACTATTATTATATTAGGTTTTACATCGTGATAATTACTTCCATTAATCAAAATCATGTTGACTTTTTTTGTGCCAATAACTCATTGAATTGACTATGTTATATTCTTTCTTCAATCTTTTGGTGATTTAATGTGTGATTAACAAAAAACATAAATAAATAACATGGCCAAAGAAAAGCAAATATAGGAACAATGCATTTTTAATGCCCATTTAGTAATGTAGAAGTAAAACATTTCCTAAGAATTTTTTTTTGAAGAAAAGCAACTTAGGAGCTGTTTGGATTAGATTTTTTGCTAGATTTTTATTTTATTTGTCTTTTAAACCATATTAAAAGCTCATAAAAAGAGGTTAATTGAAATACCCCTTTTAAAAATCATATACATATATATATATATATTACAATCATTAGAAGAAACATAGGCAAGCAAAAGTTATATATCGCAACAATATGACTTTAAATAAGTAATCACGTCTGATGAGGAGTGGCTCATCTACTTAGTCAATCCCTTAGTCTCTAAAATCTATTTAAAATGATAGATTAAAAAAAATTAACAGTGTTAAAAATACAAAAACCTCTGCCATGCACACCCTAAAAAAAATTGCATACCTTATGCAACTATACATTCAGTCGCTCAATTTAAAAATGAATCTAAGCATTGATCATTGTTACGTTGAGACTTAAGCAATATTATGTTAAAACATAATCAAAGATCACTTTAATTGTAACAAAGTTATCGTAATAGGATTCTAACTAACACTACTAAGATATAACCAAACACTATAATGAGTATAATTAAATTTGATTTGATAATTTAATAGTCTTACCTTATAATGACTCTGGAATCAAATACCATTGTGCATTGTGTGTGGGAACATGATTTTTAACATGTCCACGTGACATGATCTCAAACTGAGATACCACATGGCGGAATGTGATTAGCTAAGGTATGAAAACAATCCATAGGTCGAGGTATTCAGTGAAGAATATGAGTCATAGTGAATGAATGACTCCTACTTTGGGTGTATTTAGGACTCTTCTTAGAGGTAAATCCTAACTCAATTAAGAGAGATGAGTCCAAGATAATGTATCATTCCTAGAGGGAATATGATTGACATAGAAAGAGCTAAAGGCAGGCACCCTATGAGTCAGAGGTATGTATCTATGTGGGAATTTGTGCATAAGAGTTATTTGTGTTTTATCTTTGTTGTGAGTTGTTACTGATTTATTATCGGAGTGTCCTCCCAGTTTAGTTCAGTCTTATAGGTGTGGATCTCGGTAACAGAAAGATTAAAGTTAGTTATATGGTTAGATTTTAGCGCACACAGTGTACATTACCATAAAAAATAAAATGGAAAATTTTACTTTGGGCTCAAACAACTATACTTGAATACCTTGTCTATCGAACTGTCAATTTTAACAATTATCACCTTAAAATTATCACCTTAAACTATTGAAATTATTTTGCAGAAAATAAATGAGACTCACAATATAAGTCCTATAATTATACTTATAATGACTTAACAGATTATATGTGAATTTTTTATGAACTTAACCGTGTATATTTCAACTCTCTTGCTATATTATTGTGAGTGAATTGTTGGACTTAAATTGTGAGTCTCTAACATTTTTATTATTTTACTTCGTTCCAATTCATTAATGATGTTACAATTCTTTGACAAAAAAATTCATTATACCCCCCTAAACGATCACACTTGTATCATTTTATCTTTATAACTATCAATTTTAGCAATTAACACATTAATAATTAAAGTTAATTCACTTTTAATCCTTCCTGAGCCTTCGAGCATCCCTAGTTTTGCGTTTATGCTGAAAAATTATTTGGTGGTCTTGAGACAAGTATATGTGATGCCCTAACTTGATTTTTATTGATCAATATAGTAGGAGTTAATATTTTTTGTTTGGTTTATGAGAGACAATATGACAAATGTAATGTATTGAATAAGACCCCTAAATATTATGTGTTCTAAGTGTTAGAAAAATGGTTTGGAAACCATTAATAGGTGAATGAGAAATTAACTCAAAAGTGCACCATTTGAGTATAGTTTTATGAAGAAATTTATTTAATTTAAAATTAAATTTATTTGTTATTGGATTCACTACAAAATTCGAATTTGTTTGAAAGAACAATCATGTCTATTATTTGCACCTATTCCATGGAAGAGTTGTGTCTCTTCATAGAAAAGAGATGTGTCTTTTCATTGAAAAGTCAACATGACCTTTCGAAGAGCTAATAATTCACTCATATAAATATACTCCCATTGCATTCATTCATCAATCAAATTCATCTTGTGTTTTTCTCTTCTTTGACACTCTGTACTTCTTCTGTAAAAGAGAATTATGCATAGTAAGGTTTGCCAGACTTATCGTGGTAATGCTGCTTCTGCATGGTTCAATCATTGTATCCTGAAAGACGAACGTCCAATAAAAACTCATAAGCATCATAGGGGGTGAATTTGTCTTAAGAAAATTGTATCCAACACAAGTCTCGATCACATTTGGTTTCATTTCCAAATTTTTACAATTTGTTTGTAAATTTTCTACTTCTCTGTAAGTATTTCTAATTTTCTATATATGGTTTGGTTTGTGTGGAGATATATTTTCTGAGTACCAACACGTGACAAGATGACGCCGACGTGTCAGCCGAGGTGCCACGTGTCTTGGTCATTGTGTTGAGGTCATCTCGGCTAGGCCGAGGTTGCCTCTGAAGATATCGGAATCCGAGATAAGCGGATAAGGGACAAGAGTCCTAGAATGAAGAGGGAACTCGACTTGGATATGGACAAGAGTCCTAGATTGGGAGAAGACTTCAGTTTGGGTAAAGATAAGACTCTTAGAGAGTTTATCCTAAACCCACTAGGAGTCCCAAATTAGCAGTAATCCTAAGTCCATTAGGGCCAGGCTCTTTTTGGGACTAGAATTGTATTGACTATAAAAGAGAGGCACCCCCATGGGTCTAAGGTATGCTTTTGACACTCAAGCTTGTGAGTTTAGTACTTGATTATCTTTGAGAGATATACTGACTTGATCGTCGCAGTGCCCCCGGGTGGTCGAAACCACCGCGGGATTCTTATATTTCTGTTGCAGGTCAGTCAGGTGCCATCTATTCCGCCAGTGCTCTCCAGCTGGTTACTAAGCGGGCAGTGTGGTCAGAAAATTACCCACACCATTTGGCGCCGTCTGTGGGAAAGAAAGAAGAATAGATGGCCAATGACGAACAGAATGATCAGATTAGAGACTACGCTCCTGTTGAGAGTGGAAGACCTATCGATCTCGACGTTGAAGGGGACAATAGCAACACAGACACTCGTGACCAAAGTCACGGAGTGAAAGAAGCCGACCAGGAAGGTGACGTACGAAAGACAACAGATCGAAGCAACGAAGACGACCTCCAGGTATGGGGGGATAGATACCTGCGGAGGAACGAAGACCCTTCCAGAAGGGATGCAAAGACAGGGGGCATGAGCGCTCCCAAGAAGATAACACTCAAGTATAGAAGAGCTCAACCTGAGTGAGCAAATCCCGGATCCCAGATCCCAGAAGACATGATCTCGGCCTAGATGAGTAGATCCGAGAAGAGAAGAGCACAATGAGCAGATCTCAGATTCCAGAAGATAAAAAGGAAACACACAAGATCAGACTAAAGTTGGCCAGAATCGAGAAGTATGCTAGGGCCGAGGAAGACATGCCAGGAACAAAGGCGTCGGAACAAGAAAAGAGAAACGGCTCGCCGATGCGAGGCCGAAAATCAAACTCAGGTTGGAGCCAAGTAAGATCAATAGAGAAACCAAGGCCGACAACCTCGGCTTGAATTCAACCTCGACGACAAGGTCGAAGCGACATGTATGATGAGAACCCAAGTGGATTTTAAGTTCACACTGGGGGCGTAGAGAAGAAGAATGCGTTTACCACTTGTTGAAATTTATAGCAATTTACAAGTTGGTTAAACCAATATGATGTTTATCACTTGTTGAATTTTGTGGACAATTTACAAGTTGGTTAAACGAAGATGATGTTTAACCGAAGTTAAACCGAGATGATGCTTAACCAAAGTTAAGCCGAAGATGATGTTTAACCGAAGTTAAACCGAGATGATGCTTAACCGAAGTTAAGCCGAGATAATGCTTAACCGAAGTTAAGCCAAAGATGATGTTTAACCGAAGTTAAACCGAGATGATGCTTAACCGAAGTTAAACCGAGATGATGCTTAACCGAAGTTAAGCCGAAGATGATGTTTAACTGAAGTTAAACTGAGATGATTCCTTATCTTCACTTGTTGAAATTTGTAGCAATTTACAAGTCGAAGTTAAGTCGAGATTATTCCTTAATTCACTTGTTGAAATTTGTAGCAATTTACAAGTTGGAGTTAAGCTGATTCCTTATCTTCACTTGTTGAAATTTGTAGCAATTTACAAGTTGGAGTTAAGCCGAGATTACTGTTTCTCTTCACTTGTTGAAATTTGTAGCAATTTACAAATCGAAATGAAACCGAGGTTATAGTTTGCAACACTTATAGCAATCTACAGGTTGGTCCAACCAAAGAAGATGCTTAACACTTGTTGAAATTTGTAGCAATTTACAAGATAACGTTAAGCCGACATATGACCATCTGTTGAAATTTGCAGCAATTTACAGGTTGAGAAAAAAGCTAAGTATGTTGTTTAAACACTTGTTGAAATTCATAGCAATTTACAAATAGATTATTGTTTAACACTTGTTATGTTAATCCTTGTTGATCCCTGTTACAGTATATATTAATCCTTGTTGAAATTTGTAAGCAATTTACAAGTAGGCTAGACCGAGATCACCGTTTAAACACTTGTTGAAACTTGAGAAAAAGTTTGCAAAATTACCATTGAGTAGTATATGTTTCACACTTGTTAGAATTTATGAAAAGTTTACAGGTCAGTATCTTGCCGAAGTAAAAGTTTTGTAGCTATTATACCCGAGGTATGTAACCCCGAGAAGATTGCACAAAGGAGGCAAAGTATGAAAGGCATACAAAATATTCTAAGTATAGAATCATGCAAGAGCAGTTAGAAGAAGATCAAGACAGAATTCATGGTGATTGACACGCCTTCACCTTACAACATCATCTTGGGAAGGCCATGGTTGCATGCAATGGGAGCAGTTCCCTCAACATTGCATCAATTACTGCGGTTCCCAACAGAACATGGGATTGAAGAAGTCAGAGGAGACCAACTGCAGGCAAAGAATTGCTCCATGACAGCAATGAAAACTACCTGCAACATTCGGGAAACCAAGGAAGGCAGAGATTGAAGACGAAAACGAAGAGGTACTAGATGATGTCGGCAAGGAGCCAGCCGAAAAGAGTGAAGAGACAATGAAGAAAATCCTCGTCTAGGAGGCTGACGAAGAGCGCTTCTTTCTTCTCGGCTCAGGCTTAGCCGAAGAAGAAGAAAGAGAATTGAAAACAAACTACTCGGCATCAATGGCAAGATATAGAAGACAGTTGGGAAGACTTCTCAGCAGCCTTCTCGGCCTCGAGCTCAACCTCGATCTCCTGAAGAGTTTGATCAAGGCTCTTCTCGGCGATTGGCACCTCGGAGTTTGAAGGCAAAGATTGAAAGCAAGAATCTGGAAAAAGACACAGAAAACAGAAACAAGAATGTAATTCGTAATCAAGAATGATGATGAAGCTATCAAGAAATCAAAACAAAAAGATTACACAAGTATGTCAAGCCAAGAACAGTGGTAGAAATCAACAGATGTGTGAACAGTGTGTATTCGAGAAGACGATTTGGAAATAATGGGTAAAACAAGCAATGGTGATTAACAATGAAGCAAAGCTTCTTGGAAAGCAACAAGAAATAAAACCAGGAGGAACAGTGGCTTACCAGAAAGAGGGAAGCCGGAATGAGGATCGCCGAAGTCTGACGACAATGGCAGAATGACGTAAAGCTTCACCGGAGGAGAGAAACGAAGACAGTTGCAAAAGCTTGAAAGCTTGGAACAAATGACGGATTTAAGCAAAAGAGCTAGAAAGAAAAGAAGCTAGAGGATTAAATGAAAAAAGAGAAAAATAGTCAAGAAGACGACAAAGTTCAAGAATAAAGTCAAGTGCATAGGCACTAAGTAAGTATATGAAGAACAAGAAAGTAATGACCCAGACACGATGCTAGCAACAGAAAGCGGATATGACAAGAACAGTGACACGCATTCAAACAATTCAAAACTTGAAGACAGACGAAAATAGAAGGCAACAGATGGCAAATAAACAGATTCAAAGTAAATCAGAAGAGTTATGAAAGATTGAGCTTAATAGCAAGTAAAGAGTTTATGAACCTACAAAGTGAAATGAACGCCGATATGAAAATCGCCGGAGTCAAATAGATGACTGGAAATCGGGAACTCACCAGAGAGTGTGAGTGGAGCAGTTGCAAAAGCTCTTGAAGTTTACGAATTAATGGAACCAGAACCTCGTCTAGGAGGTGCGATTTCAAGCAGCTTGAAAAGCATGAAACTTGATTCTTGACACCAGTGGACAGTAAAGTCCAGGGAACTTTGAAGTCGGCAAGTTTGATCTCGGACAGAGGGGCACAGATGAACGAACAATGTAGGTTCCATCACCTCAGAATGCCGAGGTAATAGAACCTAGGGGGCAGTTGTGGGGATATATTTTCTAAGTACCAACACGTGACAAGGTGACGCCGACGTGTCAGCCGAGGTGCCACATGTCTTCGTCGTTGTACCGAGGTCATCTCGGCTAGGCCGAGGTTGCCTCCGAAGATATTGGAATCCGAGATAAGCGGATAAGGGACAAGAGTCCTAGAATGAAGAGGAAACTCGACTTGGATATGGACAAGAGTCCTAGATTGGGAGAAGACTTCAGTTTGGGTAAAGATAAGACTCTTAGAGAGTTTATCCTAAACCCACTGGGAGTCCCAGATTAGCAGTAATCTTAAGTCCATTAGGGCCAGGCTCCTTTTGGGACTAGGATTGTATTGACTATAAAAGAGAGGCACCCCCATGGGTCTAAGGTATGCTTTTGATACTCAAGCTTGTGAGTTTAGTACTTGATTATCTTTGAGAGATATACTGACTTGATCGTCGGAGTGCCCCCGGGTGGTCGAAACCACCGCGGTATTCTTATATTTCTGTTGCAGGTCAGTCAGGTGCCATCTATTCTGCCAGTGCTCTCCAGCTGGTTACTAAACGGGCAGTGTGGTCAGAAAATCACTCACACAGTTTGATTTCATCCAAACAATTTACATTATATTCAACTTATATTCTTTATATAATTTGGTAATATATCTGGTACAATGATTACGTATTTCACACAGTACACATAAAAAATTATTCCAACACTAAGACAATATGACAAATGTCATGTGTTATAATTTAGTTTTGTAAGTTAACTAGCAAAAAGTGCTCCAAAGGGAGGTGTTAACAACCGGTGTTAAAGAGTAATGTTAGAAATTATAATTTGGGTATCTAAATTTACTCACAATAATGAGACAATAAAAGTAGGCCCTACACAATTAGATATATGACAAATTAAAAGTTGACATGTAACATAATACATCATTGTAGATCAAAATGTAAGAGATTTTTGTGTGGATCTTAAACATTTTCCGGTGTTAAAATAGTTAGATTTTAATGTGTTTGTTAATTGTGTTGAGTAGGCCAAAATATAAGAGAGAAAAAAGTAACGAAAGAGATTGATTGAATAGTAAAATTTTAACAATAAAATTTAAAATCTTAAGTTTAAATTATTTCAAGGGACTAATAAAAATCTGTTCAATTGTTAATTTCATGGTACTAGGATTAATCGAGATACGCATAAATTAATGCATACATTAGAATATCAAAATAAATAAATAAGAGACAGAAGTAGAAGGGGAAATTTTGATCGTAGCGATGGAGAATGAGAGGATCTTAGGAGTAAGAGATTGTTTGATGGTTCTAGAGTATTATTCTAGGGGAAATTAGTTTAAGATCCTTATCCCATTTTTAGTAATGGAAGAGATCCACAATATTATTTTATAATATCTGAGGTCCCTCAATCCTACACCGATATATCACAGAGAAATTTGACTCTCTCAAATCAAATCTCATTTCTCTCTCTCTCTGTCTTCCCTATTTCGTCTCTCTCTCTCTCTCTCTCTCTCTCTCTCTCTCTAAATCCAAACCTCACTTAATCGAATCCCCAAATCTCTCTTCTGAAAATGAATCAGAATCGAAATCCGAACCCAAATCCCAATTTAGAGTCGAAATTGCATTTGAGTTCATCAACATCGCATAATTCTCTCTCTGAATCTGCAAATTCATTAACCCAAATCCGCCAACGCAATCTGATAACTAGTGCCCTAGATTGTTCAGCTCCGGTTGGTTTCGCCAGAGAAGAAGCAACTTTTCCGGCAAATAATCGACGAATTCAACCTCACTACCACCACGACTCTATTTTTGCTTCGGCTTCTTTCTCCAACTCCTTCTCGTGCACTTCAACACAGTGAGGAAGAAACATTCGGTTTCCATGACAACCGCCTCAAAGTTCATCTTGCTGGTGACGGGTATTTTCTGGTGAACCTCGGTAGATGACTCTAATAATAGCTCCCACAAAGGCTAATCTTGAGTTTCCTTTACCTGCACCATCCAACCAGGTAAGAACTAATCCTAGTGAAATTTTGAAAATTGGAGACTTGTTTTCCATCAATAGCATCTGCCAAAACTGACTGGGTAGATATCCGGTTAGTTCAAATTTCTCTGGTAGATCTCTGGTTGTTCAAATTTCTCTAGTTGGTCTCTACTTTGTTCAAATTTCTCTGGTAGATCTCTGGTTGTTCAAATTTCTCTGGTATTAGATTTTCTCTGCATTAGTGATTTTTTCAACAAAATCAAAAAAATTATGAAGAGAAACAGAGAATTTATCTGGGTTTGAATTCTACATTTCAAATCCAAATTGATTGTTCTTATTGTATTTATGATTCTGACTTTGGATTTTCTCTGCATTAGCGATTTTTTCAACAAAATCGAAATTTCTGTGGGTTGCCAAGAATTATCCTCCTCCTGCCTAGGCGAATTGACCCAATTTTCGTATAAATTTGCATCATAATATGCTAAAAGTTCAGTACAAATTGAAGAGTCTAATATCAACTATTAACCCTAGACAGAGCACTAGATATACAAGCCTCTCAATAGCCCATTCTCAACGAAAAAAAGCTCACAGTAGGAATATATTATCTTCTGTCTCCTTTGACTTTTAGTGTTATGTTGTCATATGCATCCAAATCACTGAAGCCATCAAACTACAGACAACACAAGTAAATTTCTCTGGGATGGAGAGGATAATTTCTCTGATTTTGAAGAATTTCTCTGGGTTGAAGTAAATTTCCCTGGAAAGTCTAGAGAAATTCTTGCTGTGATTTTCTCTGTAAAGTCGAATTTTCTCTGGATCAATTTAAGGGACTTTAGACATTATTAAAATATTAAATGTCATTTATACTATAAAATCTTAATACCAAGGACCTTAAAAAAAATTTCATTATTCTATACCATTTACATGTATTATTTTAAAAAATTAACACAAAAATAATAAATCTTATAATTTCAATTGATAAAAATCTAGTTGAGGGCATTACATGTGTTTGCCACGAGATCATGATGGTATAACTTTTCCTGCGCGAAATGGGTTTCGGAGAAGAGAATGGGAAAGACATCTCAACTGAAAAAAAAAAATAATAATAAATAAATAAATAAAATGACCTCAATTTTTATAATTTTTCTTGGATGATATAATTAGGGATAAATTATGGTAAGCCTTTTTAAATTATGATTCATTTACATTTTGTCATCTTTACTTTTAGAATTTAATTAACTCTTTCAAATATTATCTCATTACAGTTAACATTTTTTTGTTAGATTTTGTTAAGAATTTATAGAAAATCATATCATGTTAAAGCACATGACACATTTTTAAATTTTAAGGCAGTAGTGTCCTTATATGGTGATTTCATTTGTACTTTGTCACTAAGATAGATGAGACAAAGGGTGTGTTTGATTGGACGGATTGGATAAAGAGGGATTAGAATCCATCGAATCCTGGGACTGTGAATCCCCTGGACTATTTGGTTGGATTGGATATGTATCATGTGTTTATTTTTTCATGGGATTAGATGTCTGGAAATGACTATTTTTAGTAAATCCAACGTTTGGTTGGACGAACTGGACAGGATAAATAAACGAAAGACTATTTTACCCTTTTTCAATTATGTACTAAGTAATAAATTAAAATAAATTTGTTTTAAAAATAATAATAATTAAACAATGAAATTAAATAAAACATCTATTAACATTTAAATAATGAAATTAAATAAAATATAAACAAAATTTTAAAATAAAACATCAATAAAATATCTATAAAAAATTATTTATAAATAAATAAATAAAACATCAATAAAAAGTTAAATAAAATTATTTTATTTTTAAATTGAGACATTTAAATTTTATTAAATTTTACTAAATATAATACATAATTAAATAGTAGAGAGTCAAAATGGTCATTTCATCACCTAATCCCAACAGTAAATAATCCCCCCCAAATTGTCTCTCACCCCCCCAGGATAGTATAATCCCCCATATGGAGGATAAGGAGTCCGACCGAACTCCATGTCCGCCGGACTAAAAAAAAAACAAATATCGGATTGGATGATTGTCTCGGATTACAATCCGCACAGTAAATAATCCCCCCCTTATCCCCTCAATCAAACACACCCAAAGTGTAAATGAAATCACTATATACAAGTATTATTATCTTAAAATAATCAATTATGGGTATTATTATCTTAAAAATTCAATTAATATGTTATGTGCATTACATATGATTTGATTTTTTGTAAATTTATAACAAAATCCTAACAAAAAGAGTTAATTATAATAAGATAATATTTTAAATGACTTAAATGTTAAATTTTAAAATTTAGAGGGACAAAATGCAAAGGAGTCATAATTTAAGGGACTTACTATAATTTACCCTATAATTACTGAAGTAATGCTTTATTTAGGCCTCGTTTGAGAACTGACTTTTTTAGTAACTTTTTGATTTTTTGACTAAAATATGATATAAAAAATAACAAGTATGTTTAGAATGACTTTTTAATTTTTTTACGAAAAGGTGTGTAAAAAATAAAGAGAAAAGAGAGTGTTTGATTTTTTTTGTATAAGTTGTTGGCTTTTTTATTTTTTTAGTGATTTTTTGACTTTTAAATTAAAAAATAATATTGTCAAACGAGGCCTTAGTTCATTAGAATGAGAGGAAATAGAATAAAATTGTAATTCCTTAAGGCTTTTCTAAAGAATGACTACTCTTTTAAAATATTTAAAAATTATTCTATTTATAATGTATTTATTATTATTTTTTTAATCTAACTAAATATAAAAATATATATTTTGATTAAATAAACATTTTATACCATTTCATCCCAATGAATTAAACCTTATGGCCCCGTTTGTTTTGGGAGATAGAATTGAGGGGATTGATAGTGAGGGGATTAATAGTGAGGGGATTGTTAGTGAGGGGATTGATAATGAGGAATTGTTAAATTATTTTTATATAAAATAATAAAACAAATAAAAAAATATAAAAAATTAAACATTATATTTAAAACAAAATTTCCAATATATAAAAAATAAAAAAATTTCTAATCCCCTCACTATTTTTTAATACCATCTCTACCTCCTTCTTACCAATCCCCTTTTAAGGGTATTAGTAATACCAAGGGACTAATAGTCCCAAGGCTATCTCTGCAAACAAACAAGAGCATTAATAATACCTTGGTATTACTAGTCTCAATACCCTCCCTATAACCTAAAACAAACGGGCTATAAGAGAATAGAGTAGAGCGAAGAGACAAGCAAATAAGGAGAATCCAAATCCAACCATTGAGTAGGCCAGGAAATGACGTAAACAACAGCGATTATAGTGATGTCATCTTGTGATGATCCAATCCTTCGTAGAGTATCTCTCAAAAAATTTATTAAATTTGAATAAAAAATTAATAAAAAGTGTGATTTGATATTGTGTATTTTAATGCAAAATCAAATGTTCAGTAGATTTTTTTGCAAATCGATTGTCCGGGGTCGACCAACCTATGCAAAATTTTGTGAAACTTGTTTGTATCTGATTTGCAAGTCTGATTGACAAGTAGGTTGTCTGAGAGGACATCCAACTGATCATCCCATTGTATTGGTATAGCAAGAGCAGCAATAACTATTTGCAAATTTAATGCAAGAGGAAACCTTCTCAATTTGATGAAATATTTGATGTTACCTTCATTTGATATAAATTTAATGAAACTATTACGTTAAAAAAGTGAATCAAATTTAAATTTAATAAAAAATCTAATTAAGTGTTGGAGATGATATTTCATATTATATATTATATTGAAAAAATCACATGTGAGAGGTTTTTATAAAAATTAATTACAAATACATGCTAAAACTTATAGTTTTACTTTTTAATATATATAAAATTTATCATTAATTTGTAAATATCTTTCTAAATATACACTAAAATGAAATTATTCAGGGGTCGTTTGGCATTGGATAATATAGTCAACTTTTTTAACCTCGTTTGGTTTTTATTTTGGGACTTTTTTAATTTTTGTGAGAGAAAAAGTGTAATGATTATAGATAAAAAGTGATATTTGTTTTATTGACTTAATATAACTTACTTTGTATTTTTATATTTTTTTAATCCCAAAATGTTAGCCAAACGGGCACTCAATTTTATATAACGTTGCTAATATGCTATAGAACCAACCGAATCTGTTACTACATTTACGGTCACTCCATTGTGGCACAAACAATACCAAGCCTCCGTTTGGGAAGTGGGTTGGCTTTTTGGCTTTTTGGCTTTTTTGGCTATTTTAGCCTGGGCTAAAAAGCTTGGTTTGGGAAGGCCTTTTTGGCTTTTTGACTTTTTGGCTTTTTTTTGTGAGAGAAGAGTGTAATGATTATGGGTTGGATGTGATGTTTTGTTTGTTGTGGCTAAAATAGCCTGTTTTGTCTTTTGTGGCTATTTTAGCCCCAACCCACTTGCCAAACACCACCCAAGTAGTAGTAGTTTGGTTACCAAATAAACACAATTTCATCATAAAACTATATACAATTTCATCATAAAATTATATACAAATTGCAGGATTTGACAATTACTTTTTTAATTTTTTTTACTTTTTTTTTTTGTATTTTGAAAAAAATAATTCATTCTATTTGGTTTTGAATTTTTAAAAATAATTTTTGAGTTTTCAATTTTTTTTTTTAGTTTTAATAAACTTTTTAAATATATTTTTTATTTTATTTTTTACTTTTCGCCTAATATCGATATACTTAAAAATTAAAATAGTTGTGAATTTTTTTAAAAAAAATTATTAAATATAAAAAATACTAAACTATATTAAATTTTTATATTTTTAACAGATATTTATTTTTTCTTACAAAATTTGTACTTTTTGACTTAAAACCAAACCAATGGAGTACATTAACCAAACCGATGAAGACCTTTTCACATGATTAAATGAATACATTAGAATTTTTTAGTATGAAAGGTAAAATTGTCTTTTAAGATTGATGAATAGGACCTAAATAAGATTTTACATGATTTATTAACAGGATCCAAGTTTATTTTTATTATTTTTAATTTTTTTATAACGCCCTACTTTTGGGCCATTATATACATTAAATCAACCTTAAATATGTATAAATTTCCCCCAAAAAATAATAATTACATAAAAATCGCCAAACTATAATATATACAATAGTCTCCAAAATTAATAATGGTGGTGGGCCCAAATTTTTATCTCAAATAATCCTTTATAATTTCACTTCCGATCTCTACTAAAATTTGCTACACATTTGAAAAATAAATTAATTCGAAAAATATATAATACGATAGGAATACAAGGCTCGGATACAAAATAAATTAACAGGGATCTAACAATTTATAACATTACACCAACAATACAATAATCAAATAATTTACCAAATTGCACAACAATTCAACCCGACATATGATAATTTATCCAGGATCAAGTATCCGGTCCTACTCAGTACATTACCAGTGACCAGCCTCACCCCTCTCACCTAAGCACAATTGCTTATCCGAGAATATTGATACAGAGCATATTGACAGGGTCCACTCGATCCATTTATGGAGCATTTCCACGTTATTCAGTCAAACAATCACCATTGTTAACACAGAATATCTTCACAAAATTTTACCATATATCCAGAATAATCAATCAACAAATAACTTCACAAAATTTATCAATGATCACAATAATCAAGAGGATTACAAGATTAGATGTGAATAAAATAAACTCTTTACAAAGAGATTTAGATGGAGCATATTGTATACCGCCCAAATTACTTCAAATAATTTTCTCTATCGCCAACACTTTGATAATCTGAAATTACTCCAAAAAATGGTAGATTAAAATTTGACAAAATCTACAACTCTCTCCTTCAAAACAACAAAATGAGGGAATATTTATAGAATTTCAAATCACCTAAAAGACATGGCTAGTCATGTGGTATTTCCAAAAATATGTGGTTTATCATATGGTATCTCAAAATTATGTGACTTGTCATGTGGTATGTGATTTGAGGGAATTTTTCTTTTTTTTTTTTTATGTTCAAATTCATCTAAAAATCTCACCAATAAACTATTATAATAAATCACCAATACATCTCACTAAAATATTAATACCTCAAAAAGAAGAGGTTTCACATTTTTAATATCTAATTCCTTGATCGATTTTTACGTTTCTGGAGTTTCTCAACAAGGAAGACCTAGGTTATGTTTGGTTTGATTTTCTCAAACAATATTTTGAGCTTTTTTGAAAAAATAGAAATTAATTTCACAAAAATAAATATCAAAAATATATTTTTAAAATTTTTAAAATTATTTATGTCTTTCTAAAAGATAAAATTATATAAAAATGATAAGTACTTCTATTTTTTCATTTTTTTCACCAAACTAAATTTTAGTTTTTTAAATCTATATATATATATATATTAAAAATCAAATCAAATATGACCTCAATGTACGAGCACGAAATAATTTTCTCGTATAATCTTGTTAATCAAGTCTGTGCTCCTCCAAACGTCGTCGCTTTACTCCCTGAAAACACAAACGTGAGCTAGCCGGCTGGTGTGTGTCGAATACCTCTCCGATGCCTAAGTCAGCAAAATAGACAAATAGACAAAAGCTCTGTGTATTCGAGAATCAAAGTTGTGTTACCTCTACATAGGTTCTGTTGTGAGCTTTTATGATTTTTGTCTGGCACAATCCTACTAGGACTCTTATTCTTCCATGTAGAGTCCTTCTAAGAATCACACTCCTGAAAGATAATGTTTATCCTTCAACACCCCCTCACTGCTTAAACCAAGTGAGATGGTTTTACCACGGTTGGATGACAGTACGACCGAACTAACACTTGCCCTTTGTCATACTTAATGCAACGTCTTCACTTGCAACTCATAGCTCGGCTCTTGTTCTTGCGTACCTCAGTTTTGTCCGTTAAGACCGAGCTATCTACAGTAAATTCTGACCGCGCTAACCAGAACAAGGTCCACCGTAAGAAGCTATAATACCTCGGTTCCAAACACCAGCCGAGCTAATTACCACTCTGACCGGGGTGACTGAGCTAAACTACAAGGCCCTTTTTGGACCGAGCTAACTACAAGACCCTTTTACTCAGCCCTTTTTACTGCGCCCCACAGAATGGCCCATTACCACGCTTTGGCCTAGCTCGTCCCTAATGCACATAAAAACTCCCTCTCAATAAAATATTAAAATATTTATAGTTCTAATATATTTTTTTACATATTTTTGATATATTTTTCAACGGGTTTGGATTGCTTCCAATTCAGATGTTATTGTCTGGATTTGTGAGACTCACCACGAATTTCATTTTGATTATCTGAATCATTTATTTGTAGGATTCTTCGTGTATATCAATTATTAAAAAAAAATTAAAAATAAGTTGATCTGATAACCGTAATAGTCACAAACAAACAAAAAAAAAAAAACAATAGATGACCTATTTTTAAAAATACCCTTGTTGTTTATTTTTTTGAGACAAATCAAATAAATTAAATAGATTACGATTATTTGATCAATTTAATTTTTTGTGTCAATAATATCCACCAAATGTCCTACAAAATAAATAATTTAAATTATCGAAATAGGATCCATGATGAGTCACACAATCCGAGACAATATCTTCCAATTCAGATCTTAGACTAGAAGGAAATCCAACTCCTATTCAATATTAATAACGGCCTTAAAATAAATATTTTCTTTTAGGTTGAGTTTGTATTGTGAATTTAAATTGTAATTTACTTTTAAGAAAATATGTTGATAATGTAAATTAAATGTATTTTTTTCTTTTTATTTTTAAATTTTTATCCCATTTATAATTTAAACATAATGTTAATGTAATAAAGAGAAAAGACAAGAAATAATGCGTGTGATGTTTACGCATGAACATGAAAAGGTTTTTATATATTAATAAAGTATTATGTGATATTATTTTTTATCAATCATAAATAAATATATTTTTTATTATTCTTTATATATTTATTAAATTTATATTTATTAAATTCAATCACAATAATAAAATATATCACATAATATTTATTTTACCCACATGTAAAAATTACTTGGCGAACATGTGTTAAAATGCGTGGGGCATAGTTTCCAGCACATTTCACGTGTTGGGCTTTTAGCAACTTTAACACGAGGCTGACCTCAGGCTTCTTATCAAAAACTTTCTCTTTCTATTTTTCTCACTTATTTTCTTTTTTCTTTTTCTTTTTTCTTACTTTTTGTTTCCCTCAGTAAATTAATATTTATTTAAATTCATAATTTAAATATAATTTTACACTATGTTTAGTTCACTAAAATAAAGTGGAAAGAAATTATTATTTTACCATAATATTTTATCATAATTATTTTTATCACTATGTTATTTTTATATATGATTAAAAGTTAGTTTCTTGGCTTCTTTTTTTTTTTTTTGTGCTCTTTTTAAAAAATGTGTAAAAAAATATGAGATATGATGTGACTCAAAATCAATTAAAAGTTGAGAAGTGACTTTTAATTCACTTCCTAAAAGAGTCCTCATCTTAGAGGAGACACACATTAATTATAACATTAAATTAGTTTTTCCTCCCATAACAAGTAACATCAAGATATTATTAAATTTATATTTTTTAAAAAAATTGTCAATCAATGAAATGGAATATTACAATTATCGTGAAATTTAAATCAACATAACTTATAAATTCACTATCAATGACTAAAACCTATTAACCCAGCAATAGGGACAAATAAACAACTGAATCTACAATCAACATATTCAATCCTATCAACTTAACAAGGAGTTCCGAAATAGAGAGAAATAACTAACTAAACAAACTCAAGTTAAGAGTTCATATAAGAATGGCTAAAGAATACAATAGAGAATTTTTAAAATGTTAAAAATATGAATTTTACATAATTTAAAGAGTGCGGTACTACAATTTTATAAGAAACAAACATAATCATTATACATATTGGATTAATAATATAAATATCAAAAATTAAGAGGGATAGAGGGGGGCTGGTGACCAGAGCCTAAGGTAACTCTGTCCTTAATTGCAGGCACCTCTTCTATTAGGTTAACATAACTAAACGTAAAAATAAATATTTTATCTAATCAAATTTAGTCACATATCTATAAATATAAAATTTTATTGTGCATTAAATAAGTATCCAATAGAGTTATGTCATGTCACGACTTATTCACTCATTGTAGTTCAAATTAATTTTGTTGCTAATTTTTGTCTTTTTTTTACATGCAATAAATTTATGGAGAAAATTTTATTTCTATCCTTATATTTTGTCTCAATTTTTAATTACACTTTCAAATTTTAAATAATTTCAATTTTATCCCCAAATTTTTTAAAATAGTATCAATTTTTCCCATGCCGTCAAATCTGAAACGGAAAAAGTTTAAAAAAATTATATTTTGACCTTAAATTTCAAAAAAAAGATGTAAACTCACCCTCCCCCTACCCAAATTCACCCTCTCTAGCACACTCTCCGGCAACTCACACCACCACGACCATCGCGACCCTCACAACACCATTGTCACAAACCCACTCACCCTCCTACTGAAATGAACAAAAACACATACTTTACACACAACCACCATCATCAAAGCAAAATCACCTCCTTAAATGAGAAAAATACAAAAACACAAAAATTAAAAACCGAATTGGTAAACTGAACAAACCAACATTTCTTCCAAATCCTAGTCATCTGTAGTAAATTATGTTGCATACACCATAAATATCAACAACAAACACACTCATTTGCTAAATCAAACAAAACCCACTTCGTTAATTGCACAAAATCCCAACACATGCTCCCCACAGTGGTCATCATCAACCAAAAACACCCACAATGGCGTTTCTGGTTTAGACCCGACCCAATTTGTATTCTAGACTCGGGTTTCATGGTTTCGTATTGTTGTTCATGTCTTACGTCTCTTGTATTTCCTTGAGTCTGGCTATTAGGTTGTATTGGTTGCATTTGGAACGGGTTGGTAACCTAGAATTTTACTCCTCCGTTCGAGCGTCACTTCTTGCGCTCGAGCAAACTTTGTAAACTCTTAGTACTTTTGCAAGTCAGCAAAACTACTATGAGAGTGTATTCTACTCTTGAGCGGTTCTTTCTGCGCTTGAGCGACTTTTCTTGCGCTCAAGCGTTGGTCTGCTGTCTACAAAACTACTGGAAGTGTATAATCTGCGCTCAAGCGTCACTTCTTGCGCTCGAGCGGAACAACTTATTGTATCTGGCGCTCAAGCGTTACTTGTTTCCTTGAGCGGACTGTGTGTATATCAGTTCGTAATAGCCACTTTTTGTATCACTTTTTTATCTTTCTCTCTCTCTCAAACATTTCAAAACCCAAAATCTAGAGCCTCTCTCTAAAACCTACTTTCTCTCTACAAAAACACTTGGATCTATCCATCTCTCCACCCTACTCCCTTTGTTAAAAAGGTAGAGCTCACCTAGAGCTTCATTTTCATCCGATTAAAGTTGAGTTTCGACCTTGTTGAAGTTCCTTCATTCTCTCAATCGTCTTCTAACTTTGAGTTAGGGATTCTTTATACTTTCTTATGATTTTTAACTTAGCTATTTGCTTTTCATAAACAATATTGTGATTTGGTGGATTTTGAACAAACCTAGAGTTTTGGTTTAAAATTCAAAAGAGGGATTTTTTAATGGTTGTATGGAAAATGGTTGGGGAAGTGCAAATAAGGTTAAGTTATGAGAAAATTGTTGATTTTGGTACTTGCAATGGACTTTGGAGGGAAAAAGGGTTTTTGCCCTAAATGTCTCAATATTTATTTTGTATAAATAAATGAAATTGATGTTGAGAATGTGAAATTGGATGGATATTGATATGGATTGTGGAGTTAGATATGTATTATCGCTCACATCTTGAATTTGAAAAAGTTTTTATATATATTGGAAATTTTATATTTTTTAAAAATATCTATTTTAAGCTATCGGTGGAGGATAGCTATGATTGTTGTCGAAATTGCATAAGGATTAGGTGAATTGAAACTAAATTCTCATCCATGTGCATTGAACATTGTTGATCACTTATTACATTGCAAATGTATATGGTTTCGATAAAAAGTGGTGGATTTGGAATGAGGTGTGTATCACCAAATTAAGTTGGTCTGTGTGTCCTGGGTGACAGTCCCAAAAAACATGCGTATACATAAGTGTCGATTCCCGCGGACGAAATATCCGTAAAATGGCAATAGTAGCGCTTATATAGACTACGTTTACATAGGTGCCGTTTAACGATTTCCCACAAACAAAATATCCATGAAATGTTGTATCAGTGAGAATTCCCCTTGTTTTCTATTGTAAAGAATACAAATTAAGAATCGTGATATAAATTGAGCATGGCTTGATTTTGAGAAAGAAATGTAAATCGTTTTGTCATTAGAATTGCATATGCATTTTACCCTTACATCTTTGTTAAGATTCATATATTGTGTTAGATTATCTCTACTGGACTTTGGCTCACCCTATGTGGGAAAAATATTCCGGTGCTAATGATATACCTCCTCCAAGGCACTAGCTTGGGAAGATCTGGAGTAAGAGCTTCTTTTGTTGTGTTTGTTTTGTATAGCCAAGGGCTTTAAATGTATTGGACTTAAAGTCTACTTTTGTTGTAGCCAAGCCTCGTCTTGAAAATATGTAAGCCCACAGGGCATTTTTATTTGTTTATCTTGCTTTCTCTCTTTTAACTTGCGGCATATACTATAGATTCAAGGCTGGGCTTTTGAATGTATGATGCATATGTTTCACTTGTGTATATCACATTGGAGTTAATGGAAGTTACCCCTATTATTGTTGTTGTCATATATTGGATGTTGTGGATGAATTATTGTAACTATTTCGGGGCGTTACACCCACTTTACTTGATAGGACAAACACAGATACATATACACATTCATAAATATAATTTCAACACACTTTGACTACTAACCTGAATGAGTGGAAAGTCTAGAAGATCGCTTTGTGAGAATGACGAAGATCACTATTGTCCTCTTCAAAGAGACAGATCAGAACAGCTGCTCTCTTGGGTATGAATCTGTCACGACCCAAACCCGTCCCTATGGGTTTAGCATTGCAACCGGCCAGTAATCTGTGATTACTGAAGGTCTGCTCAACGATAATGACAGTAATAAAGAGTAAAAGGGCTGGCGGAAGCCAAAACAGTAAATAAAAGATGTTCACTGAGCTGTGACAGTTTGAATGCAAAAAGACTTTTTATAAACATGCCACATTGACAACCAAAACATATATATATGCAACATATACACAAACATCCATGTCAGGGATCAAATCCCTAACTATAACTGTACAATCAAGTCTATAACATTCATTACAAGACAGAAACAAAAGGGTAAATCTGGACACCCCAAAACAGTCGTGGCTTGAATGCATTTGAAACCTCGAGGTGAGGCGCACTGGTTGGCTTTGACAAAACTAGAGCTAAGCCGACGCTCCTAGCTCCGTTCCGGTGCTTGGACACCTACATATATATATATAAACAGTGAGTTAAAGCCCAGTGAATAACAGTTATGTAAATGGGTTAAGAATGAATGCCCTTTCAATAATTAAACAGTCATATCAGTCACTTAGAAACCATAGCAGTCATATGTGGTACATCCCATAGCAAAACAGTACAGTAGGTCTTAACAGACCAAACAGTCAGTTGATGGCAATCATAACAGTAACAGTAGTGGTTCCAAACATGGGAACCGACAAAGATCTCTGTGACAGTAGTAGTAACAGTACAGTAACAGTAAATTGCTATGGATGCCAAGGATACAGTTTACAAATCGAACAAACATTTATTCATTAAACAATAACGTTTCAGTAAGTAGAACAGTTGATCATTCAGAAAATAATTGTAATTGAACATATCTTTACAACATTGTTACTCACAGAGCACTGGGCTACAGATAGGCTAATGAGCGTCATCGAATGCCAACTCTACATAGTTACAAAACGAACATACATTAAGTTACGCACTAGGGAATCAATAACTTAGCCCCTTATCTAGACTTGGTGTGGTTCTATAACATTATCCTCATTAAGATGCCTTAAACTTGGCCTAGGAATGCCTAGGATGGAATGAGGATGCAAAAATGCACTTTAAAACACTTTTCAAAATTTGCTGAAATAGGGGTCTTGCTCGAGTGTGGCTTTCTACGCTCGAGCGGACAAGTAGACAAAGGAGCTCCGCTCGAGCGTGACTGCCCTCGCTCGAGCGGACTGTAAACTCATAAAAAATTACTAGATGCACGATTTTCACGCTCGACGGACGCTCAACCTCCGCTCGAGCGTGAGACTCAGATCCTCGCTCGAGCGTGAATTCTCTCACTCGAGCAGACTGCAAAACATATGAAATTCTGGGCATATGCATTTCACGCTCGAGCGTGACTTCTACGCTCGAGCGGAAGTGCATGTACTCAGAGTGTACGCTCGAGCGTGAAGTCCTCCGCTCAAGCGTGGATCCAAAATCTGGAATTTCCAGATTGATCCTCAAGCACAAAATTCAACTTCTAAAGCTTCAAACTTGATTCTTTTGGGCTAATTTTCTGGAAAACACTCGAAGACTCATAGTACAACATGTTTCAAAGATCAATTTATGAAATCAAGCCCAAAAGTAAACCAATTGAACACAAAATTAAGTGTAAATACGAAGAATAATGTAAAAATCATACATGCATGAGTTTCCATGAACTCCAATGTTTCAAAACATGATCCAATGCAAGCTTTAGCTCAAGAACATGGTGAATTCATGGACCTCTACTAAAATATGCACATGCATGTAAGGATTTCATGCAAAACAACTTCAATTTTCAAGAACATGTACATGCATGCATGAATTACTACTCAATTCAACTCTTAAATTAATTCTTGACATAAATCTCCAAATTTTCATGAATCATGCAAGAAACAACTTAAATACATAAACCAAAGGATGAATTCTCTACCTTAGGTCTTGAATTCAAAGTATACAAGCTCAATTTTGCAAAATCCCTTCTAACTCTCCAAGTTAATCTCTTGTTGAAACCAATTCTCCTATCTCACTCTCTCTCACGGTTTGCTTCAGAAAACTGGGTGAAGAATGGTGTGTCAAGTGTGTAAGTAATGGGGATTAAACAATAGTTCTTGAGGGAGTCCACTAAAGGGCAAAAATGTAATAAGTCAAACTAATGAAATTTACCCTTATTTAATCTAATTTAATCATTCCAAATTGAATTTTAATTAAACCTACCATAAAATCACATAAATTCTAATTAGCATAAAACACCAATCAATTCCGGAATCAGTCGCCGGTAAGACTTTCAATTCGCAATTCAAAGTTAAAACATGAACAGATCATTTGATGACTAATAGATAGAAATGCAATTAAACAACATACTCATGCATTCAGTTTAGAATTTCAATCTTATCAGTTACTTACCATGCTTAACCTGAGATTAGCACTAATCAGAGATGAGGGTTGTCACAGAATCTTTCGAGTTGGCTTGCAATTGGGGTTGCAGATTCCACAAAACCCACCTGAGAAACCACTTTTCGATTCTTTACTTTGATATTTTGCTTGAGGCTCTATGTTCTCTCTCTCTTTCTCTCTCTCTCTATCTCTCTCTTCAAACCCAAGTATAAACTCCATATGGGTCTTCAATGGCAACTTGGTTCTTATTAGACCTCTCCCACAACTCTTTGCAAGACCCATAACTAGATTCATCAACCCTATCCAATCAAAGATTGGTTTTTTACATGTAAACAAGAAATTAACATATTTAAAGTATCTTCAATCTCTTCCTCAACTGGGTTTTATAGAGAGAGAAAGTGGTTTCTCAAGTGTCCTTCAATCTCTTCTCCAACTGTGTTTTGTAGAGAGAAAAAATGGGTTATCAACATAAGTGTTCCATTGAAGGTTGCATTTGTGGAAGAAGATGAGAATGAATTCGACCGAAGCGTGCCACTACCGTTCAAATTGGCCGAAATTCAAGCCGCTATTCCGAAGCATTGCTGGATTAAGAATCCATGGACGCCTATGAGCTATGTTTTCAGACATGTTTGTGTTGTTTTTGGCTTGGCTGTAATAGCTGCATATTTTAACAACTAGTTTGTTTGGCCTCTTTATTGGGCAGCTCAGGAACATGTTCTGGGTTCTTTTTGTTCTTGGCCATGATTGGTAATCACACAATTTTCTATACTTGGGTCCTAATTTTGATGCACATAAAGTGTTTGTGTTTATGTGTGAATACAAGGAGGGTGAGTGGATTTGCGACAATGGTTTTGTGGGGGTTGCAATGGTCGTGGTTGTGTTAGTTGTCGAAGAGTGTGCCAGAGAGGGTGAGTTTGGATAGGAGATAGTGAGTTATTATCTTTCTTTTGAAATTTGGAGTCAAAATGTAATTTTTTTTTAACTTTTTCCTTTTCAAATTTAACGGTAGAGGCTAAATTGATATGATTTCAAAAAAATTTAAGGTAAAATTTAAATTATTCAAACTCTGAGGGTTTAATTGAAATTCGAGGCAAAATATAAGGATAAAAATGAAATTTTCTCTAAATTTATGTGTAAAGTATATCCAAGTATTCATGTGAATTTAATTTGGGAATTAGTTGAAATAGTTAAAAAGTTAAAAAAAAAATTACTATCAAAAACTCAATTATTTTCTATATTTTTTTACACATTTTTTTATAAAAAAATAAAAAAAATAATTAAAATAGTTAATTCTTAAAACAACACTTCACTTAAAGTTTATAAGTTTGACTCTTTTAACTTTTGTGTGATTTTTTTTCTTGGTATTTTTATTTTTAAGTCTTTTTGTTTAATTGTTGAGTTTGTGATACACTTGCTTTGGTGAACTTACTCATATATATGGTTGAACTAGATGGAAATCTTATGATATTAATAAATTGTCACCAATTAATTGAAGAAGAGGAAGAAAAAAAAAAACAAACAAACAAACAAACAATTTGTGGGTTTAGTAGTATTGTGGTCAATTCTCAAAAGTCTCACTTTGGATGGTAAGTCTAACCAATTTATTAGATTTTACTTCTATGTATGGCCAAAATCTTTTTTTACACACAAGCCTCACTTTATGAATTTATATTCTATTAAATCTTAGATATAATTTTTGACTCCTTCAAATTCTATTAGTTTTTAATAGGCGAAATTATCATTTAAATAATAATTATTCATCGTTTGTAACTGTTTATAAAAAAAAAGTATGATGATATAACATTTATTTTTATTTTCAAAATTTCAAATCATCATAATTTTTACAATGTATATTGTACTTTTTTATAAAATTTATATTTCTAGAATCAACACAACGAAATCAATCAGGCAAGATTAATATTAAATACAAAATTATTTAAACATAAAAATATTTTTTATTACAAATTTACAATTTAAACCATTTTTAATAGTAAGTCTTGTTAACTTACTTAACTAACAATATTTTTTGGTCTAATTTTTTTAGTTTTTTCTAGGTTTAAAACTAAGAATATTCTCAGTTTAAAACTGAAAAAACTGACTCAGTTTTAAAACTGAAAAAATTATCAAAAATTGATAATATTCTCAATTAATACTGAAAAAAAACTGAGAAATTTCTCGATTTTACTGGATGTTTTCCAAACTGAAATATTTTTGGTTTTATATAGCTAAAAAAATAATATTTTATTTTTATAAATTTTATATTCAATATTGGTCTTATTTGATAGATCTCATTGTATAGGTTTCAAAAATATAAATTTTATTAAAAATAAATATGTATAATAAAAGTTATGAAATTTATAAGTTTTGAAACAACAAAACAAAAGTAAAATGCCACGTTAGCAAGACCTTAAATAAGAGAGAATATCTAGCGTGTTTTAGGCATAGTTAAGTGATTATCAAAATATTTATTATTGGTGAAGATGGTGGGGCTCACAATTTCGTATTGTGGCATGAGGCATAATACTTGTCAATTGGTAGATAGTATTGTCATGTGATGCACTTATAATACCTAATAAATTTTTATTAGCATTCAATGAATTGACACTTCTTACCTTTTAATAAGGGTAAAACAGTCATATATATATATATATATATATTTTGAAAATAGAACTTTATGGGTTTTAAAAAAAATTAAAAACTTAATGGAACACTAACCTTACCAATAAGCCTATTAAGTAATTAAACTTTTTTTTAATGTATGAAATTTAGTTTTCAAAACCATTTGTGTTGCCACAATTAAATCCAAGTAATTTATTCAATTCCTCCAACCAACTTTTGTGGCAGTTTAAACACTCCTAATTTGCAACACTCAACATATTTGTATATGTATATATGATAAATAACCAGCCGTGATTCGGACCCCCAGCTGGGGCACCCCAGTGACTTCCCAATGCCACATTGCGCTCTATTAGTGGCTGAAACTAAAAAAAAAAATTGTTTTTTTTGACTAATCAAGAGTGACCCCCAATATCCCCACTGGGGGTCTTAAGCTTTATTCATAAATAACACAGACTTCTCTTGAAATTTTTTTTAAAAAAAAAAATACACTAAATTTTATAAATTTGGCATAATTACATTGATATTCCTTTTACTAAGGTTAAGTTGATTAAAACTAATGCAGATAGTATGAAAATACAAAAATAAACAGAATAAAATATATATATATATATATATATTTTCGTATAAAAAAATATGACAATATTATCTTCTGATCAATAACAAATTATTGACGAAAAAGGAGGTTATGTGTTATGTAAATTAAAATCTTAAGGGAGTTTAATGTAATTATATCAAAATTGTGAAACTTACTGTGTTTTTTTCCAACTTTAAGGGAGATTAGTATAATTCATAAATACTAGCGGTTGACACATGTAATACATGTGCCATTCAAATAAAAATAATAATAAATAATAAAGATATTAATATCACAATATGTGTGTTAACTTTTCTTTGGATAATGATTGAGATATCAAATTTTCTACCAAACTAATAACTAAATGTCTGGCGTCCACACCCAACACTCATGTGAGACATTTGGTCATTTATTTGGTACACCCATATAAGACATTTAGTCATTAATTTGATAAAAAAATTTGAGATCTATAACATTTTCTATTTTCCTTCCCCATATCAAGATCTTAATTACAAAACTTTCGTAAATAATTTTTATACAAAATAACATGCATTATTGTAGTCTTTACTTCTAATTAAAACACTCAATATTATTCTTATAATTTAACAAAATAGCATTAACATATTACATTCTGAGATTTTTTTATAATTTTTTTTAATGGCAGCAATTGGGGGAACTTGGCATGGCAACTTAAGAGGGCACATATGTAGCTACTGCATACAAAAGTTGATGAGCCTCATCCATTACAGGGACTTTGATAGTGACATCCCAACAATAACTAATTGATAACCCAAAACCCATATGATTGGCCCTTCATCTTCTTTTCATTATTAGGCTGGTGAATAGGGGTTGAACCTTTGCTACTTGAGAACCTACTCCTACTTTTCTTGTATGAGTGGATAGAATGGTTCCAAGTCTGGTTTAACCACAAATTATTTAGTTGGTTTAATTTATTTTAACAATAATAAGATTTTTTTCCCCACAAGATAACGATTAAAATGTTAGTAATTAGATTATACTGCAAGTCAACATCTCCCTATAAACTCAAATATGAAACTCACTCACGTAATACTTAAGTGTCCTCTTCATAACTACTTAGACAATTATCCAAAGTCTAACAATAGTAACATAACATACGATTATTCTTGGTTTTGTTTTGACAACATTTATAAAAAAAAATATTTTAAAAAAAAATATTCCTTTTTGTAGTTAATTTGTTTAAAATGTGTCAATTTTTTAAATTTTGAATTCGTTTTACACTCCGTTTGGATTGGAAGGTGAGAAAAGAAAAAAAAATGATTATAATTTTTCATCTAGGTAAGAAAAGAAAAAATAGTTTTGTTTCTTCACTATCATATTTAGAAAGGTGTGAAAGCAAATCATATGAGAAGGATATAGATGAGATTTCTTTTCCTTCCTTTTAATTTTAAAGGGTAATCTTGGTATTATAAATATTTTATAACTAATCAATGGGAAATTCTATTTCAACGCATCCATTTACCTTAGTACACATCATTTCTCAGTGTTCACACTTATTAATTTGGTAATTCAATATTCTTCTCATTCCACACACTTGATGTTCCAATTATATCCCAACTCCTATTCTTGTACACACACCACCTAAACCCTCTTTCCACCCACCTTTATCCATTTTGGTTTTCTCCTTCCACACACCTGATGTATCAAAATGACCCATGAAGAAACAGTGAAGAACCATTGAAGAAACAATGAAGACCCATTGACAACTCCATTGAAGACCCTTCATTGCATTGTTGAAGGAGAGAGAATCATAATTTCATTCAGTGTTTACAACTCAAATTCAATTCAATACATCAAAAACATTGAAGGAGAGAGAATCATAATTTCATTCAGTGTTTACAACTCAAATTCAATTCAATACATCAAAAACAATCTCTCTTATTTAAAAAAAAAAACATATCAAAATCACACTATTGAATTTAACACTTATAGGTAAAAATAATAGACTTGCAAAGAAAATCGAAGTAAAAGCAATACACACACCAAATCACACACACACACACATATATATACGCTTGATCAAATATATATATGGATGGTGCATGACTATATATACAAATGATCTTCATCTGCTGCTTCAATTTTTCATTATTATCATCATAATTTAAGTCAAAAGATCATTGACCCAACCAAGATCAAACCAAGCCAAACCATCGTCATTGAGCTTGTCATTAATGAAGCTCTTGCTTCAACTGAATCAATCTCTAGACACAAAAGGACTTGGGGTTAAAGGAGAGAGATTGAATTGCGGTTGATCATCACCATCATCAATGGATAAATTAGGATTTAGTTTTTTTTTACTCAAAAATGTGCACTAAGATGTGTATAGAGAAAAGTTGAATATAATGTTAATGGTGTATTTTGATATCTATTATGGTCATTTCACTTTAAAGTATAATTCTCATTAAAATAATGTTTCATTAAGTGTGTGCACTAAGGCAAGTATGTTTGTGGAAATAGAATTTCTTCTAATCAATTTGTTGTTCGGAAATTTTCAAAATGGTTTTCAAAATTTATAGTTTAGTCTTTGAGTGATTTCAAAACCTTACTTATTTTTCTTTGAAAAGCTTGAAATAAGCTTGGGACTTTGTCTCACATTGGAAAAAGAGGAAAACATGGATCACGTAATAAAGTGCTACATAGAATATTCCTTTGAATACGGAATTGTGGAATGGATACTAGTATGCATGCACTCACACCGTAAGCACCACACGCATATGCACGCACACGTGGCATGGGTTGTGTGGCGTTTGATGGCACACCTTGCATTTAACACCAATACAAGGCGCTATGAGGGCACTTTTCTATTTCTATTAGACTAGTCAGAGCGATGACGTGGATCCGATGTCCCATGGGTGATGTGAAATATAGTCAACTTTGCATAGTAGTGATGCGGCGTCTGTTGGTAACGAGTCAACCAACTGATCGAACGATTGTGTGTTCGATCTAAAGCGGTTTGATCATAGCCATTGATTGGAGATGTATGTGATTGTATGGCTAAGATGGCATCCGATCGTGATCAGTTGTGATTAGTCAAACCATCTATTCAGTGTGAGATTGATCTGCACCATAGATTATCGATCCAACGGTCAGATCTGATCAGATGCGATCAAGGGACATGACCATTAGATCAGATGCATCATTGTGACGCCCCAAAATTTTTTTTTTTTTTTTGAAACGTCATAAGAGTTAAATAACAATAACTTGCTAGATAAAATTTTAACTACTAGTTAGGAACTTTTAAGTTCTTACAAAGCCAAAGTCCAACGACAGAATAAAACTACAAGTTCACACACAACGTCACAACATAGTTTAATCCTAATACAAGGGATAACAGGATTTTATTCTGACAAAATATTGACTCTAAGTCAGCCATGGTTCGATATTGGCAGCAGCTCCAATTTCAGCCTCAGTCCCTTCTTCAACATAATCTGGCATGAAACGCCAGGGCAACAAAATATATGCCATGAGTTTTGCAACACAGTAAGAAAACGTAACCAACCTACCATTCTTTTTAAGAGACAAATAATAATATTCTAAACATGAGATAACAATATAATTATACACAGAAATTACAACCATTAGAATAGTTTCAGTAATTTTAATAATTTAGGTGACACTCGAAATCTCACCAAAGAGATTTAACTTACCAACCACTAAGCATGGCAACGGTTAATTTGAAACCCTCCCTTGGTCAAATATTTAAGTGTTACCAACCGTAACTACCAGGGATGCCCACGTCCGGAGTTATATACCCAAGTAGTGGCATCCGTGGTCTGCCCCAAGGAAACGGTCTGCCAGGGGTAAGCAACCTCCCTGTGTGCCACCTGCACATCCACCCTTATTCCAAAACCGAATACCGAAAAGGGTTCAAATAAGTCCCGTGCCATCTTAGAGTTTCGCAACACAATTTACGTGAGAATTCTCAAAACCAGGGCTCACCCTGAACAACCGGTGTTAACCGTCAACTCTTAATTCCGTACAATCTTTAAACCAAGACTCACCCCGAACAACTGGTATTAATCGTCGATTGTTAACTTTGTATATGCCGTTAATCATTTCAGTTAATTTTGATATTAATCACAAATAACTCCAAATTTTTAATCACAAGTAATGTTATACCAACTCATTAAAATTCCCAATCATAAAATATTGCACGTGTCACACAATAAAAGTACAGAATTTAAATAAACAATTTATTTAAACCATGGTATGAAATAATAATTTAGATACAAGAATTAAACCCTAAATACACACATGCACAATTTTTTTGATTTACAAAATTAGACTAGCATAATATTAAAGTGGTGATTTTATTCTGTCCAGAAAAATTTTCAGAGTATAAACCTTGCAAATAAAATTATAAATACATTACTTATACAACTCTAAAATTCATATAAATCTACAGGATACTCAATAAACATGTTATGGTTATTTTTCAGAAAGATTTTTTCAAAAATAACTTATAAATAATTCTAAAGAAATTCCAAGGGTGTTTATGACACAGATTTGTCACATTTCCTTACATTAATTTCATGCTTAAATTTATAGATCAAACCCATAATCTAAAAATTTATCATGAAACTAGACTTCTCAAATTTCATCTTTTAGTTAGAAATTTTCAGATTTGGCTTAGTATAGAATTTTAAATAAATTTTCAAATACATGGTAAAATCTGTCTCACAGTTTCAGATTTAGTTAGAAATTTGTATAAATTCATAGAAAGCTCGAAAATTGTTTCCAAAAATTTCTGGAGAAACTAGACATCATTATCAACAACTTTGTAGAAGAAATCATCTCGAAATTTTGAGTGTAAAATTGTCTAAAAATTCGGGTAACATGCTGGCAGATTCAAGACAGATTATTCTCAACACTGTTTCAGATTTAGTTAAAAATTTGTATAAATTCGCAGAAAGCTCAAAAATTGTTTCCAAAAATTTCTGGATAAACTAGACATCATTATCAATAACTTTGTAGAAGAAATCATCTCAAAATTCTGAGTATAAAATTGTATAAAAATTCGAGTAACATGCTGGCAGATTTAAGACAGATTATTCTCAACACAGTTTTAGACAATGTATCAAATGTACATAATCGGAAAAATTTCAATTATATAAAAAAAATGAGAGGGTTGAGAGGGTTTTCTTACTTAGTAATAGAGTGACAAAATGGTTGAGAATTTTGACTTCTTTAATCTCCTACTCTTCTTCTTCTCCTAACACCAAGCTTGGTGGCTTTGGGGATTTCTCTCTTCTTTTTTTTTTTTTTTTTTTTTCTTTCTCACTGGATGCTTGCATGCACAAGGAAGGCTTGCATGCATATAAATATTGAAGACATCTCTCTCTCCCTCTCATTCTTTCCATTATTTTATTTTCTCAAAAACATTCCATTCCCTTTCTCCAAGTTCTAAAAATGAGTTTTCCCTAAATTTTATGGTTTCCTAATTTCTAAGAGATGGTGGGTTTGGTAGGAACTATGGGTTGTTTGCCCATGGTTTGTTTGTTTGTATTATTATTATTATTTTTTTTTTTTTGTGTGGGTTTCTGAAAATTGACACACTAAGATTTTTAACTAAGGTATTTAGTAAGAATAGTTATTATATTGAATCATAATTAAAATAATTTATAAACAACAAATATTGAACACCCACAAAATTATTATTCTTAATAATGTCTTGTTAGTGATTGAATTGAGTCAATTTAAAACTAACTTTTACACTAATGTATAATTCGGATAGACTGTAGACAAAATTAATTAATAAATTTTCTTTAAAGAATAATTAAAAGATGGGTTTTCACAATCACGACCTATAAATAGGCTGCAAAATCAGCCATTTCAATCTATCCAAAATCTTGAAAAACATTCCTACAATCAGCCATTTCAATCCATCCAAAATCTTGAAAAACATTCCTGCAATTCTCTCTCTCTCTCTTTCTCTCTCTCTCCCTCTCCCTTTTGATTTAAAATTTTCGAACGAGAGTTTCTAAAGCAAGTTTTTATTTTTTTTACTGGTAATTAAATTCTACAAACTTGATTATCAGTGTCTTAGTTTTCTTAATTATATCAAGAGTGTTCTGATCTACTGTCGTCAGTGCAAATGCCGACAGACTTGATCCTCATATCAGGCTTCATTGTATCTTGGAGGCGAATTTACTATAACCCCCTGCACACCTATTGGTGGGTGCAAATATTTTCTTTAGGAAAGTGCCTAAATAACGCAACTTAAAGCATCAATTTTGTGTTCTACATAAACAAGATCATCGCTAAGTTTTAAAGACCTAAAGACCACTAACTGAAGAATTTAAGATGAGTTTCTCCAGCAATCTAAAGACAATACTTTTGTTATGGCAATGTCTATTTAGAAAATGACTTAAAATTTCATGAAGCTTGACCGTTTTGATGAAGAAATTTATGACGCTGGCAAAAGAAAATGCACTTCTTGCTCACTACTCTCAAAGTGGTCTATGTGTTGATTATCCCTTATTAGGCGGAGCAAGAAAATGAGACAATGGAGCAAACTTGTACCAGAATCAAAGGGAGAATGACGACTACATTTGCCGAGGACACATTCTGAATACGTTGTCAAACTTTCTGTTCAATGTGTATCAACATTCGAAAACAGAAAAGAAACTATGGGCCACATTGCAGTCAAAGTACCTCATTGAGGATGCCATCAGTAAGAAATTTCTTATTAGTAGTTTTACGCGTTTTACTATGATCGATACAAAGCCCATTATAGAACAATTCCATGAGATCCAGCATGCTCTGAGTCAGTTCCGACAAAAGAATATGAACATGAATGAATTTATTATAGTTTCATCTATAATAGAGAAATTGTCATCTTCTTGGAAGGATTTTAAGAAAACTCCTAAACACAAAAGGAAAATCTTACTTTAGAGGAATTGGCACAATACCTCTGAGTTTAGGAAGAGTCAAGGCTTTTCGAAAGTAAAGATAACCAATTGGCTCAGACTTCTAACATCCACATAGTGGATGATGGAAAAATGTTTAACAAATGGGTAAACGCGACCCCCAACCCAAGAAAGATGCTAAGAAGTCGAAAGGCACTTACTGGCATTGTGGCAAGCCAACGCATTTCAGAAATGAATGTCGGCCATACAAGAAGAAGCCAGAAGCATTAAATGCCAAAAAAACATTTGTGGTTGTTGTATTGAGGTGAACATGCTCAAAGATGCTGGTGACTGGTGGATTGACTCAGGAGCAACGAGGCACATCTGCAACGACAGAAGCCTTTTCACCACTTATGAACAAGTGAGTAATGGAACAGTTCTTTACATGGACAACTCTCCAACTACTGCTATCAAAGGCAAAAGGATAGTGGATCTCGAGTTCATATCTGGAAAAGTCTTAAGTCTTAGTGATGTTTATCATATACCTGATGTTAGGAAAAACCTTGTATCTAGAAGCCTGCTTAATGAGCATGGTTTCAAATTGGTATTTGATTCGGACAAATTTGTTCTGTCTAAGGATAGGATTTTTGTTAGGAATGACTACATGTATCAATGAATGTTCAAACTTAACATTGTCAATAATAAATCTATGTCTGCTTATATTGTTGATTCTCTTTCTTTATGGCATGCTCATTTAGGTCATGTTAATACTAGGAAAATTCATGATATAGTTAATTTAAATTTAATTTCTAAGTATGGCATTGACATGTTTGAAAAATGTAAATTTTTTGTACAATCTAAAATTATCTCGCACTCCATTTCCTAAAGGAGATAGAACCACATCTCTACTTGAACTTATGCATAGTGATGTATGTGACATGCATAGCATCCCTACTAGAGGAGGTAAGAAATATTTTGTAACATTCATTGATGATTTTTCTAAGTACTGTCATATACATCTTTTGCATGCAAAAGATAAGGTGCATGATAAATTCAAGATTTTTGAGAGAGAAGTAGAAAATTAGTGTAATGTCAAAATAAAGAGACTTAGGTCTGATAGAGACAGTGAGTACATTTTTCAGAATATTGTGAAAATGTTGGTATTATTCATGAGAAATTTGCACCCTACACACCACAATAAAATGGAGTAGGTGAAAGAAATAATAAGGATAAACTACCAATAGGTCCTAATAGTTGGACTTAATGCCCATCAAGTCCTATTGAAAATAAGTCTTGGTAAAATTGTCGCTAAAAATAATTTTTTTGTGACAATTTTTTATATATGTCGCTAAAAATTGACAATTAGTGACCTTTTTTTTTGTCATAATTTTTATAAATTGTTGTTAAAACTTACAATTAGTGACTTTTTTATGACAAATTTTTTTATAGGACCTATTAGACAATAAATTCACTTATTAGGACCTACACGTAAATACTGCAAATAATAAGACATTAACAGAAATTATTAATACTATGTTTTCTTACTCTAGTTTAAAGTTTTGATTTTTGTGGTGAAGCCCTATTCACTGCTTGTCACATAATAGAATTCCTCTCAAGGGAAGAAGTGTTACTCCTTATGAGCTTTGGAAAAGCAAGAACCCTAATCTAGGTTATTTGAGAACTTGGGACTGTAGAGTAATCGTTAGATTGCTTGAACCTAAAAGAAAGAAATTAAGTGAAAAAAGAATTGAATGCATATTCCTTGGATATGCTATGCACAGCAAAGCATATAGGTTTATGGTAATAAAGCTCAATGATCAATATGCAATGCATAGCAAGCAATATAGGTTTCTAGTAATAGAGCCTAATGGTTCAATAGAAATAAATACCATCATTGAATCACGTGATGCGGTATTTTATGAGAATCGTTTCGCAACCATTCTAAAGTTGTATTCTAATTATAGAAATGAATCAACTCCTTTTATGTCTATAGAGGAAAGTGAACAAAATGAACCCATTAAGCCTATTGAGCCTACTGTTGAGCTAAAAAGGAGTAAAAGGGCTAGGACTGAGAAGTCTTTTGGCCCTGACTTCATTGTTTACCTAGTAGAAGGAACTAGGAATGCTCATTGTAAGCAAACAATGATTTCTTTGAATATAGATTCAGATCCATTAACCTTTCAGGATGCTATGAAGTTTCAAGGTGTTGCTTTCTGGAAAGAATCAATAAATGATGAGATGGATTCTATAATGGCTAACTATACCTGGATACTTGCCAATTTGCCACCTAAATCCAAACCAACTATATGTAAATGGATTTTCAAAAAGAAAATGAAATTTGATGGCACAATTGACAAGTTCAAAACAAGATTAGTTGCTAAGGGCTTTACTCAAAAGGAGAGGATCATTTATTTTGATACATATGCTCCGGTGGCCGAAATCACCACCATTCGAGTATTGATTGCCCTAGCCACAATCTACGAGCTTGAAATCTATCAAATGGATGTTAAGACCGTTTTCCTAAATGGAGAGTTAGATGAGGAAATCTACATGCAACAACCGGAAGGGTTTATAGTATAGGGTCCAGAACACAAAGTGTGTGAACTCGTTAAGTCACTTTATGGACTGAACAAGCTCCAAAATAATGGCATGAGAAATACAACAAAGTAATAATGTTAAATGGTTTTAGAATACATGAATCTGAGAAGTGTGTGTACAGTAAGTTTACTGGCAATAGAGATGTAATCATATGGCTATATATAGAGGACATGCTTATTTTTGGTACTGACAATGATGTCATTGAAAGTACTAAAAGTTTCTTATCATCTAGCTTTAGTATGAAAGACAGGGATTTGGCTGATGTGATTCCGGGTATTAAGATCAAACGAGAGAATAATAATTTGATTCTTACCTAGTCACACTATATTGAGAAAATTCTTAAGAAATTTAATCAATATAATTATTTACCCATGTCTATACCTTTTGATTCACATTTGAAATTGTATCCTAATACTGAAAGAGCTACCGATCAGCTAGAATACTCAAGAGTAAGGTAGCCTGATGCATGCCATGACGTGCACTAGACCTGATATTATATTTGCAGTGGGAAAACTTAGTAGATACACTAGTAATCCTAGTAGTATGCATTGGCTTGCTGTTAACCAAGTACTTAGGTACTTGAGGAAAACAATAGACTATGGAATACTCTATAATGGCTATCTAGCAGTGCTAGAAGGATTCACGAATGCTAGTTGGATAACTGACAGTGAGGATCACTCATCTACAAGTGGTTAGATTTTTACTCTTGGATGAGAAGCTATCTCCTAGGGTTCTAAGAAGCAAACATGCATAATAGACTCAACCATGACGTCTAAGTTTGTAGCATTGGCTTCTTGTAGCAAAGAGAGAGTGTGGCTAAGGAATCTCATGTTAGAGATTAAGTTATGGCCAAAGCCTATGCCATCGATATATTTGCATTGTGATAATGAAGCAACTCTATCAAGGGCTTATAGTCATGTCTATAATGGTAAGTCCAGACATATAGGACTTAGACATAGCTATGTCAGGCAATTAATCACAAAAAGTCTGATTACTATTGGTTATGTAAAAATAAATGAAAACTTGGTTGATCTCTTAACGAAAGGAATTGCAAGGGATTTGGTGTAGAAAACATCAAAGTGGGTGGGTCTTAAGCCTACTTAACATAATCACTCCTGGTGGAAACTCGACTCAACGCTTGAAAAAACATCAAGTATTGAATTCAATGAACCCAAGAACACTATATGTTGTAATTACAAGCACTTAGTTTTATATTTCATTTTCATCCCAATGTTGAAGTGCGTGGTACCTGTAATGTGAAAAGAAGATGATGAGTTAACAAACTCATAATAAGCTTACAACTGGGTTGTTAAGGTACTGTAAATTATAGGGGTACTCTCAGTAAGCTTACCTATGTAAGTGTAAGAGCTGGTGTCACTTCCTATGCGTCCAAGGATTTGACTCTAGAGTGCTCATGAAACAGGATATAAACACAAGGCCAATCCACATGTTGATTTGTTTGAATACTTGAGGTAACCAGTACTGTATGTGAGACAAGTTCGGTTAATCGTATAAGATCACTAGCTCAAAGATAAGACTACTATGTCATATTGACTAACTTTGAAGTGTCTTCACTAAGTGAATGATTCAAATCGTAAGATATCTTCATCTATGTATAAGGCTGCCAAGTGAACCAAGAATCATCATCTGGTATTTTGAAAATGATAGGGAAATGTTGGGGAATTTTCAAAATGTTTTTTAAAATTTATAGTTTAGTTTTTGGGTGTTTTCAAAATCTTCCTTATTTTTCTTTGGGAAGCTTGAAATAAACTTAGGGACTTTGTCCCACATTGTAAAAAGAGAAAAACATAGAGCACTTAATAAAGTGCAACATGGAATATTTATTTGAATATGGAATTATGGAATGAATGGTAGTGTGCATGCACTCACACCGTAAGGATGGTGTTTCACACCATCCGCACACGCGCGTGTAGCTTGGGCAATGGGCTATGTGGCGTTTAATGTCACACTTAGCACGAACACATCGGTGCAAGATGCCATGAGGGCACTTTTCTATTTGCATCGGACAGATTGGAGTGATGACGTGGAATATAGTCAGCTCCGCGTGGTAGTGATGTGGCATCCATTAGTGATTTGATCATAGCCATTGATTGGAGATGCACGTGATCGTACGATAGAAATAGCATCCAATCGTGATCAGGTGTGATCAGTCAAGGCATCTATTTAGTGCGAGATTGATCTACACCATAGATCGTCGATTCAATGGTTAGATCTGATCGGATGCAATCAAAGGACATGACCATTCAATCAGATGCACTGATGAGTTTTTTTGGAATCTTACATTATTACATGTGAGAAAAGTACACTAAGTAGTTTTTTAGTATGTTACATTAGAGTGTTACATTTAGAAAAAGTACACTAAGGAATTTTTTTGGAATGTTATGTTATTATATTTGAGAAAAATACACGAAGGAGTTTTTTAGTATATTCTATTGGAATGTTACGCTTCGAAAAAAAGTATACTAAGGAGTTTTTATGTGTTACATTGATTGAAGTGTTATGTTTGGAAAAAATACACGAAGAAATTTTTTTGAAACGTTAAGTTGTTATATTTGTAACAAAAAAATACTAAGAAGTTTTTTAGTATGTTACATTAAAGTGTTACGTTTAGAAAAATTATACTAAGAAGTTTTTTTAAGTGTTACGTTTAATAATTTCAATATTTTGAGAAAACTTGTATTTGTCCCTTAACACATAACATACGCACATTTATGATTGGCTCTTTATGTAATGCACACTAGAATGAGACCTTTGGATCCATAAGAAAAAAGTGAGGACCAAACAGTTCATAAGATCACTATTTAAGATTTATTGTGCTTCACCCTTTTTTTATATGTACAAATAAAAAAGGTTTACTTTTAATTCTATCCATTAACACTTTAAGCTGGTCCAATATGGTATAAATTAAGAAAAAATTAGAGGAACATCCCACTCTAATTTTGAGTAATAGGAGAGGTCCAATATGTTTTATCTTATTAGTTAAAGTCCCTTTGAAGAGCTGAAATTTCGCTATAAAAAAAGAAATTTCTCTATAAAAATATTAAGGGATCTCAATTATTATGAAAATATTGTATATTTTTTATCTTATAAAATCCTAATATTAGTGATCTTAAACTACAAATTCTTATAATTAATTGTTAAAAATGATGACGGAATGTAACAGAATGGTTAAATAGTAAATAAATTTTAAAAGTTAAAAGGTTTATTTGAACAAAAGTTTAAATCAATAACTTATTCATAAAAAATATAAAAAAATAATAAATAAAAAACAGCAACAACAAAATTTAAGAATTTTGGGTATAGTTTACTATTTTTTATTCATGGGTATACTAATAGTTATGACTAATGCTATATTGAGTAATTATAAATATAAAAAGGGGATTTGGTCCTCTTAATAAAATTTTAATGCATCAAGAATAAGGATAAAAAAATTTCTTTAAAAATTTCATCACATACTATTATTATCAAAATATCCTTAGTAAGTAATTTAATATTTTAAATTTTGAAATAATATAACTTTTGACCTATATATCAATTTTTAATAAAATTAATATTTTTAGAATCCTCACATTAGGATATATCAAACAAGATTCATATTGACTATGAAATTATTAAAAAATAAAAAATTTACCTTCGAAATTGACGTAAACAGTAATATGTTACTCTATTTGACAGTAATATTAATTTGTTTCACAGTAAAATGTTACTTAAGTTGACAGTAACATTTACTATTACAAAAAAACATAGTATATACTAGATGAACCAACTAAAAATACAGATACATAACATTTGTAAACTTGTATAAAATAAAATAAAAGTAAGAAATTATTGAATTGATAGACAATGGTGTCAACATAAGCCTAGTTTAAGGTACATTAGAATAAACAAACAATGATTACCTTTTTTCTTATCTATTTCTTCGAACTAAAAAAATTGAATTGTGGCTTGCGAGTTTCACCTTCAGTGATTGATGAACAAAGACCACAAATTTTGTGGCGTTCAAAAGTAATTTGATAACACTCCCAATCCCAAACATAGTAGGATTTCTCGAATAATTACAAACTAAGTGATCTTCGTTGATACAGATTTCAAATTTGTGAAATATATATATATACATAGGTAATATTGTTCAAAAAAAAGTATATATATTTACTCAGTCCTTACTTAATTATGCGCCTCTTAAAACAAAATAAATTAGGTAATTATTTTCACTAAAAAAGGGCATAATTGAAGCATTTCGGCCAAATTTTTCATATAAGGAATATTACATCAAATTAGACAAATAAAAAAATGAGTAAATTACTCTTATTTAAGGAATATACAAATAATCTTACAATTTTATCATAATTATACTAATCCTTTTAGCAGGGTTAAAAGGACTGATATTAATACAAATAATATAAACACAACACAAAGATAAATAATAAAAAATTATACATTTCAAGGTAAAAGAGACAACATCATTTAAACAAATTATAAATAAAAGGGTAATTAAACTGACACCCCATGAGATTTCTGTTTAATACAGACCCCCCTCACATTTGAAAAATTATACTTACCCCCTATCAAATTAAAATGACATATTTACCCCTTAGCCTTCCTTCTTTTTTTTTTTTTTTTTTTTTTTTGTTGTTGTAAATGGGGCCGAAGCCAAAACTAAGAAGCAACAAACCCAAAGCTAACAAGCTCTGGTGTATCCCCCTCTATGAATCTAGCCAAATCCCTAGGGGGAAAGACAATAAGTTCATGCTAGAAAGTTTGATGAAGAGCACTCTTGGAAAGGAAATCTACGCATTTGTTTGCCTCATGCCAAATGGAGTGGAAATCACAAACCAATCAATGCCCAAAATTCCTTGATTTCTTGACAAATGTTGAAGCATGAGTGAACTATGGATAAGGACTTTAGCACATTCAGTGCCTCAACGCAGTCAGACTCAATCACCACCTTACGAAAACCCATCTACCAAGCCAGTTGTAGCCCCAACCAAATAGCCCACAATTCCACAGCAATGACAAGGGTTGAACCAATGTGATGTCGAAAACCACCAATCCAACTGCCTCGGTCTGACTGAATAATCCCACATGCTCCTGCTAAGCCTTGTGGTTCTAAAACAAAGTGGTCAACATTGACCTTAACCCATTGAGGATGTGGGAGACTAAGGGGCATGCAGTATGCCATGGCTATTCTTGGAAACGACAATGGCTTAAACTTTCTCAAACTCAAGAACTCACCCTCTAATAATATCAACCTGATGAGGAGTCAAGGAAAAATTTGGAACATGTAATTGTTTGTTATGTCAGAACCAAAGGAACAAAAGAGAAGCCAAGAAAACCAAGGCCCAGTTCTGATAAGATATAGCCCATACTGGAAAGGCAAGATTGAGATCAACCCACTTAAACAAAGAAGATGTAAAGAATTGCAGCCAGCATGAAAGGGGAGTAAGCTTTTTCCCCATTTGCCTGGGCATCTCACAATCATGCAAAGCATGGAGCATAGTCTCACTGTAATACCCACAAAAAAGACAAGTTGAGTCTAAGCTTAAACCTCTGCGCAAACGAAGGTCATTAGTGAGGATACGATCATTTCTGACTAACCAAGCGAAGTGCTTCCATCGGTTAGGTCCAGCAAGGCGCCAAATCATGTGCCAGCCTTTGGTACCCACACTATTGGAGAGTAAAGGCTTGAGAATATTATAAGCATACTTTGTGGAGAACAACCCCGAAGACAAAGATTTCCAAATTTCCTGATCATGATTGGCACTGTGAGGTTGAAAAATCACCCCTCGAAGAAGGTCTATGAATTGACGAGGCAAAAGAGAGGACAGAAAGGCTTAGTCCTAACCACTACCTTCAATCCAATAGTCATACACTTTCTTCTGTAAATCAACCACCGAAAGAGTAGAAGAAGTAACTTGGGCTAATAGTAGATCACCTAGCCAAATATCTTTCCAGAAGTTGATGGTCTTTCCATCTCACATTCACCATTTTAATCCTTCTTTGAGAATTTGAGCTCCTTTGTTAATACTCCTCCAAGTATATGAAAAATTAGACATATAGGGATCCCAGACGCGTTTACCTTGCCCTAGATATTTATTCCCCAAGGATTGGGCCCAAGGAAAAGTATTATCTTGAGTTAGCTTCCATCCTACTTTAGTAAGTAATGCAAGATTCATATGCTTCATACAACGCAAACCAATCCCTCCTTCATTTTTCAGTTTGCAAACATTTTCTCAAGCAACCATAAACAGTTTTGACTACAATCACCTCCTCGTAAGAAACGCTTATGACTGCGATCAATGGTGGTACAGACTGAAGTGGGCAAGAGTGTGGATTACATAGTGTAATCAAAGATAGTAATGGTAACAGACTAGATAAGAGTTACCCTTCCTGCCAAGGACAACTGTCTAGCTTTCCAACCCGTTAGTCAACCTCAAACCCGATCAACCAAGTGATTGTATATGGACTTAGAAACCTTCCCATGAAAAAGCGGCACCCCCAAATAGCGTCCCAGATCTGTGGTGATAGAAATTTGGCAGATGTGACCTAAATTTCTACTCATGTTGTTTACAATATTAAGTGTAACAAAAAGTTTGGATTTTTTGAAATTAATCCTTTGTCCAAACGCCAGACAAAAATCCTGAATAATTACCTTCATTGTTGCCACTTGTTTGTCCATTGTTCTCCAAACTAGAGCATGTCATCGGCGAAGAAGAGATGAGACAAGAAAGGACCTTGCCGACCTAGCTTGATGGGTTTCCGTTGTTTACATGACACTGCCTCCTCAATACAATGTCCTAATTTTTCAATAGAAAAGAGAAAAAGGTAAGGTGATAACGAATCACCTTGTCTATAACAACCCCGACCCATGATTAACTGTTAAGCCATGATTAAGTATGTCTTATAAGTAATTAAGATGAAATTCCATGTTAATTACATGTGCATAGCATTATTTGTGTTTATATCTGTCTATCGTAGAAATATATGTTTCTATTTCTGTTTTGTTCTGATTATTGAAGGCCTTATCGGCATCCGATCACATAATTGACTTGATTTCTGTGTTAGTTAGAATTTTTAGAATTTTATGGTAGGTTGAATTAAAATTCGATTTGGAACGATTAAATTAGAATAATTAATGCCCATTTGATTAACTTTAATTAATCACCACTAGGTAAGCCTATAAAAGACTCTTTATGTACTTTAACTCATTCATTTTCTTCATCACATCCTTGAACCTACACAACAAACAAAACATAGAGAGAGGGAGAGAGAGAGAGGAGATTGAGTTCAACTTAGGAGGATTGCAAGAGAATTTGAGGGTCTTGGCTTGGAACTTCACACAACTAACTATTTAGAGCATAATTGATCATCTAAGGTAAGAATTTAACCTAGTAACTTTGAAATTGAGTCACTTAGCACATGAATTCAAAAAATTAGTTGTGTAATGCTAGAATTGGGCTTAGATAGATGAACATGGGAGTATATCACGCATGCATGCCCATTTTATTATGTTTTGAGGTTATTCCAAAAAATTAATACATGTATGAGTTCATTCTAGCATGGTTTTGAGAATTGGTCTCATTTCACATCATTTGACATTATTTGATCATGTTTTCAAAGTGTAGAACATGAACTGATACATGCATGTTATGGTTTTTACCATTTCAAGTTTGGTTTAGTTCAATTGGCAAAGCTTTTGGGCTTGATTTTGCGACATGCTTTTGAATTTATCATGTTTTACAAGTTTCTAAGTGTTTCCTCAAGTTTTTTTTGGCCCAAGAGAACCTGTTTTGTAACTTGGATTCGAGTTTGGAGCTTGGGAGTGCAATTTGAAAATTCCAGAATTTTACCTCTCCGCTCGAACGACAAATCTTGCGCTCGAGCGACCGTCATTATTTTCATATTTCCGCTCAAGCGACCAAAAGTTGGCTCGAGCATAAATTGCATGCTCCTAGAAGTTGACACATTTTGCAGACCACTCGAGCGACAAGAGTTGCACTCGAGCGAAGACCTCAGTCTCACGCTCGTACGTCAAGTGGAAAAATCAAACAACCAGTACTATTTCAGAGTTTACAGATTGCTTGAGACTAGGAAATTACGCTCGAGCGGCCCCTCACATTTTTGACCCACCGCTCGAGTGATTCCCCTATTTTTAACATAATTGACTAAGTGTTTCAAAATGTATTTTGGCATCCTCATCACATCCTAGGTATTCCTAGGCCATATTTAAGTGTAACAACCCTCACCACTGTTTACCGATTAACCACTGATTACTGCTAAACTAAGACTGATTATGATAAGTAATTGAATCGACTGAAATACTGAACTGATCGATTGAGTGTGCTAGTTTAAATGCATATCTATCTGTTGATTGTTAAATTATCTGTTTATGTTTTATGCTTTAAACTGTAAAGTGAAGGCCTTATCGGCGGCCGAATCTGAAATTGATTGATGATTTATGATCATTAGAATTTATGTGATTTTATGGCATATCTAATTAAAATGTGATTTAGTATGTTTAAATTAGATTAATTATTGATGAATTGCAATAGTCGATTTAATTACCACCATGCCATCCTAGTGGACCACCCCATACAAAACATGTTGAGCCTTATTACACTTGACCACAAAACATTTCATCAGCCTTTTTCTTGAGAGCTAGCCGACTAAAGGGAGAGAGTGAGAGGAAAAGATTGATTTCATCCCATATTTGCTTGGAATTTGAAGGAATTGAAAGATTGAGTGCATATTTGAGCTTGTATATCTTGCATCCTAGACTTAAGGTAGAACATCCACCTTCTTGAACTTGTTTTGAATTGATTCTTGCATGGTTCTTGAGCCTCTAGTGATTTAACCCTAGAATTGGTCCTTATATGTTGAATTTAAGCTCATTTCATGCATGCATGCATGCTTCCATTGTTGAAATTTGAGTTGTTTTCATGGAAAATTGTTACTTGCATGTCCAAGGTCTAGCTAAGGTTCATGAATTCATCTTGTTTTTGGAACAATTGGCTCATTAGAGCAATTATTTGAAGCTTGATAGTTGTTTAAAGTCTTGCATGTTCAATTGAAGTTATGTTCTTGAAATTTGGTTTGAAATTGAGTTGAATTGATCTTCCTTTGGGACTTTGGTTTTACAATTGACCTTTGAAACATGTTGTTCTATGAGTTTACAAATGTTTTCCAGCAAATTAGCCCAAGGGGATCAAAATTCATGTTTTAAAACTTGATTTTGAGCTTGAGGCTCAAATCTGGGAATTCCAGATTTTGAACTCACGCTCGAGCGGGGTGACTGGAACTCGAGCATGAAATTTGTGCTCCTAGTACTTTGCACTGTTTTGAAGTCAGCTCGAGCGGGGTAATTTACGCTCGAGCGGGACCTTGTGTTTTACGGTCGAACGGGTGTCGAGTGCCCAATCGAGCGTGAATTTCACCTATCCAGCACTTTTGACTGTTTTACAGTACGCTCGAGCGGGTAAGTCTACTCTCGAGCAGAAACCTTTGTCTGCATGTCCGCTCGAGCGGAGTAACCTACGCTCGAGCGGGACCCCTGTTTTTTAAAAATTCTGAAAATGCTTTTAAAGTGCCTCTTTGCATCCTCATTTCATCCTAGGCATTCTTAGGCCTAGTTTAAGACATCTTAATGAGGATAGTGATGTAGAACCACACCGAGTCAAGATAGGGATTAAGTTATATTTTCCCAATTGTATAGCTTAGTGTGTATTCATTCTGTAACTGTGTAGGGTTGGCATCTGAGGACACGCTCTAGCTTAACTGTAGCCCAGAACTCTGTGAGTAACAACTGTGTAAAGATATGTTCAAATATGATTATTTTCTGAGCAATTGAACTGTACTGTTTTCTGAAATGATACTGTTACTGAATGAATGATGTCCTAATTTTGAACTGTATTGTGGCATCCTTAACAACTACTGTTACTGTTACTGCTACTGTTACAGAGATCTCTGTCGGTTCCCATGTTGGAACCACTACTGTTTACTGATATAATGGCCATCAACTGACTGTTCGGTCTGATAAGACCTACTGTACTGTTTTGCTACTGGATGTACCACATATGACTGTAATGACTGAATAACTGACATACTGATTGAAATGATTGTTTTCAATACTGTAAGGACATTCATTCTTAACCTCTGTATGCATTATGTTATTCACTGGGCTTTAGCTCACTGCTCAGATATATATATATATATATATATATATGTAGGTGTACAGGCACTGGACCGTTGCTAGAAGCGTCGGGGTAAACTCTAGTTTTGTCAAGCCATCCTATGTGCCTCACTGTGAAGTTCCGAGCCTGCCAAGCTATGGCTTAGGGGTGTTTTAATTTCCCCCGTCTGTTTCTGTATCTGTTTTATAATGTTGTATAGACTGATACACTGTACTGTACTGTCTTAATAGGGATTAAGTCCCTGACCTGGATGATTGTAAATGTTGTACAAACTGTTTTGCACTGATTGTGTATATGTATGAAAAGTCTTTTTGCATACAGACTGTCACAGCTCATTGGACACTGTTTACTTACTGTTTTGGCTTCCGCCATGCCCCTGTACTCTGCATTACTGTATTACTGTTAAGCAAGCCGTCGGTAATCTCGGATTACTGGCCGGTTACGGTGCTAAATCTATAGGGGCGGGTTTGGGTCGTGACATTAAGACACAATAATATGGATAAGACTTAGAGACACACCAAAAGCAAGGCAAATTAAGTTAAGTGTTTTCCGAGTATATATGTAGACACCCCATTTTTGACCGACCTTAAGACTCATACATCATTGTTTGAGCGCTCGATGATTGTGCATGTTTGTGCTCGTTTCGAGGTTCCGGAGTTTTCGGCTGAGTGCCTTGCCTCCGGGCCTTTGAACTCTTTGTGTTTTGGCTCGGTTTGTGGACCAAGCCTTGTTGATCTTCCCTGGAGGGAGAGAGAGGTTTGTAGACCACTTTTTGTGGTCCTAGACCACTTTTCCCTCTTGTAGACTAGTTTACGATTTTCGAAGCCTTCGGTCGCGCGCCTTATCTCGGGATCGCTTAACGTTCTCCTCTTTACTTGATTTTTGAACCATGCCTTGTTGCCTCTACCTAGAGGGACACAGAGGTCTTGTAGACCACCTTTTGTGGCCGTAGACCACTTTTCCCTCCCGTTGACCACTTTTGGTGCCCGTAGACTAGTTTTCGAGATTTTCAGCTGCGTGCCTTGACCCGCGGACTCTTGTCTTGCATCCTTTTTGGTTTGTTTTTGGCACAAACCTTGTTTTCCTTGATTAGAGGTTGGAATAGGGGTTGTAGACCAGTTTCTCTCCCTGAAAACCACTTTTTCTACCTGCCAATCGGTTTTCTGGTCGGCCAACTGGTCTTGGTGGTCTTTGGACCACCAAAAGTGGTCGGCAACCATGCCACCACCTTGCTTTCTTTGGTGCAGACCACCTCCCCCCCCCCTTGCCGACCACTTGGTCTCCTTACAGACCACTTGTGCTAGTCGGCCGACCAGTGCAAGTAACTAGCCGACCACTTTAACTGGTTGACAGCTTTCCTGCAGTTTCCTACAGATATTTTTTTGTCAGTTGTGCCAACTGTTGGGCACAGAAGGCATTCTCCATACACGTATATGGAGGGATTGCTTGGAGCCTAGAGCTTGTTCAACAAGCTTGATGTTTGTTTTTCTATAAGAGGGAACCTCCTCCCTCTTGCTTTAGGTTCAGAATTTTGGCTTGGAGCTATACATACACATCTATCTCTATATTTCTCCCTTTGTCTCATATTTGTGCTTGAAAGTGTAGTTTCTTCACACTTTTGCACACAAACACATAGTGGAACACCACACTCTTGTTGCTGAGGCACCTGAGGGTCTTGTTTGAACTCAAGAGTTGGTTTTTAGCTCAAAAAGTTACTGGAGCTGCTTCCTTGAAGTGGTTCTACAAGGGTGAGTCATTAGCCCTCTTTTAAGCTTTGTGTTCATTGCTTATTTGGCCCTATTTGCATGTTGTTTTAGGCCTAACTTTCTACTGCAAAAAGTTTTGATTTTCAGTATTTAAGATGTTTGTTTGAGGTCTCTTTGTTATTGGGGGTGATCTACTCCCTTGCATGCCTTGTTTGCTAGGCTTTTGAGCCATCATTTTAGGCCCTTGTGATCATCTTTTTTGGCCTCTTCACCACTGAATTCCAAAAGAATTTCAGTGGTGGAAACTTGGTTTTGAGGCCTCAAATAGGAGGGGGTTGTCCCCCCCCTCCTCTTTTCTTGTATGCTTGTGTTGATGGCTCATGAAAAGAGCATACATTTCTATCTTCTTGAAGCTTTGTTTGAGCACTTTTTTGTGACCTTTTATACTTTCCATGACTCTGTTTTTGGTTGTCTTGGTCACCCCTTGCATGCTTCTTGTATGTGTAGTGCAATCCTCACAAACTAATCTTGTATGCCTCATGTTTTAGCATGTCTTGCTAGCCCATTTTGGCTTTATCTCAGCATGTTTTTGGTGTTGTTTTAGCATGTTATAGCTCTGTCTATGGTTGGTTTGATAGCCTCTTGCATGCTCCTTGCACTTGTAGTGCATTTCCATTCACTAGCCTAACATGCATCATGCTTTAGACCATCATTCTAGTATGTTTTTAGCTCAACTCCAACAAGCTTTTGGCCATGTTTTACAATGCTTGAGCTCTATTTTATGTTATTTTGGTCATGCATGCCTTGCTTTGTATAGCCATAGTGCATTCTAGCTCACTAGCTTTGAGTTTCCAAGTCACTAGCATGCATTGCTTGGGCTATTTGCATGATTTGGCATCATTTGATATGTGATTTCAGTACATGTAGTATGGTCATACACTCACATCTTTCACTCTTTCAATGCTTTGGAGGGTTGGTACTTTATGCCTTATGTATGAGCCTTTATGTAGGCCATCTTGCCTACGCTTTTGGGCTGCCATATCAGTGTGTTTTGGGTGTTATTTTGCCATAATACAACTCTGATTTTTGTTGATGAAGCCATCTCATCCTTGGTTTTGGTAGGTGTAGTGTAATCATGCTCATTGGCCTAGCCTACTTGATGTTTTGGCCCTTCATGCTAGCGTGTTTTGGCTTTGCTCCATGCATGTTTTAGCATCATTTTGGCATGCTCTAGGACTGTTTTGGGTTGCCTTGGTCATATGGTTCTTGTGTTGCATAGCTGTAATGCAATTGGCCTTGCTAGCCTTGAGTTTTGAGCACCATAGCATGCTTCATTTGTGACATGTGCAGGATTTGGCATCCTTTAACATGTTATTTTAGAGCATATAGCATTGCCATGTTCCCATTTCTTTCACCCGTTGAGAGCCTCTAAGGGTCATGCATTATTGCCTCATTTGTGGCCTAGCTTGTATGCATGCATGCTTAGACTTTTGAGCTCCCATTTCAGCATGTTTTGGTCTTTGTTTTGACCTATTTGATCTCTGTCTATGGCTAGTTCATTCATTTGTGCCATATATTGTATGCCTCTTGTATAGTCCTCATTGGTAGCTTTGTGCCTTAGGCCTCCTAGCATGCTATGCTTATGTTGTTTGGATGATTTGACATCATTTCATACATGATTTCAGTGCTTATAGTGTGGCTACACTATTACATTTGTCACTCCTTGTGCACTTTTGAGAGTTGTACTCTTATGCTTAATTGGTGAGTCAATGCGTGAGCATGCATTTTCTAGCCTTTCATGCCATCTTTTAAGAGTGTTTTGGCCATTATCTTGGCATGCATGAAGTCTATTTGGGGTTGGCTTAGTCTATTATGCATTGCATTGTATAGCCTTGGTGTTGTGTGCCTCAGTGCTTAAGGACTTTATTTTGACATGCTTATGTTGCATTGCATTGTTATTTGCATGTGCATGCATTGTATTGTGTTTGCATGCCATTTGCATTGATAGGTTGAGCATGTTGCATGCATTGCATTATGTTTGGATCGGACGTTGATCCAAACATGAGAAACGAGAGACATTTCATACTTGAAGTAATGAAATGTGCCTCAATTCTCGGTCGCCGACCCTCTTGATCATGCGTGATAGAGGTTAAGGCCCTTATGTTTTCATTTGCATTCATTCACATTGATTGTGCAATCTTGGTTTCTCGGCCATCATGCATTGCGATGCTCGGTTGGTGGCCCGAGAGTTGAGAACCTCACTCCCTTGAGCTTAAGAAATGATAGGGAGAGAGGTTGTGCACACATATCTTGCAAATACACTGTCGTGCCCCTTCTTGTTCTCTGCTGCAGCAAAATGGAGTTGTGCAGAATTTTCTGGTCGGCAGACCAGTAAAAGTGGCTAGCCGACCACTTTTTCTGGTCTGCAGCAAATGTAAGTGGTATACAGGTGGTCTACAACACTAGTAAGTGGTCGGCAGCCTTCTTGGAGGTCTCCAAGTTGAGGTAGAAGGTATCTGGAGCTTTGTACAGTGTTCTGAGATCAAATGCAAACAGAGGCAAGTTAGGGCATAACAATGGATTTTCGAGTGAGGCGATCGAACATGCATACACTTCTCGCCCCGAGGCTCCTCTTTTACTGCTTTACTTAGCTTTTTTGCTTTGCTAGCTAATGCTTTGGTTTTGTACTTAATTAGTTGACGCAATTAGCTAATCAATTTGCGTTGTAATAACTAATTAGTTAACTAGAATTAGTTAATTAGTTTTGATTTGTAATAATTAGTTTAATTAGCTTAGATTAGCTAGTTAGCTTATTATTCGGACCCTTCGTCGAGAGGGCACAACTGTTGTAATAAGTATGCGTGTGTGTGATGCATGTCTCCCAACCCCCATTTCTTTCTCCGTTTTACTTAACCGCTTTCGATGGTTAGTTTAGGGTCATTTTCAATTAGCATCCTTATGCTTCGCATGCATGCATTATTCATTTGTCTTGCATGCACCGGGCTCAGCGCATCATACAAACTGCATTGTACTTTAATACACTTTCTTGAATACGTGTTTCAAAGCATGTTATCAAGTTTGCATTCACATGACATCTTAGAGTAGCCAAACCTATTTTAGTTGCTTTTTTGCATGTGTTACATTAGGCATTCTTGACATAGCTAGGATCATGCATTGAATACTAACTAGCTTCTGTTTTGGCTCGGAGTACACTGTGAGTGTTTATGCTTTAGCATCCTTGCATGAGTGTGAGTGCTGCCATGATAGCATGTTTGCCATGAGGCTAACTGCTTAAGTGATTAACTACATAAATGCCTGAGGATGAAGGCTTCATTGCTTGAATTGGAACAATTCATCAAAATGTGCGTTTTAAGCCCACTTTGCGAAGTGGCAAAATCGCCATGTTTTCTAAGCCCACTTGAGGGTGGAAAAATCTGCGTCTTAGCCTACTTGCAAGTAGCACATTCAAACCATTTTCAAACAAACAAACAGGAGATGTTTTGTTCCAAATTGAGTGATTTAGTCTATACTTGTATGATGTGCACATCACATAGTAATTCTAGATTAATAACCGGAATAAGAACGCATGTGTTTTCAAAAATAACATATCATGTTAGTAAAGGCCGATCCTTTGATCGAGCAAGCGGGGGTGCTCATTGCATGACCTTCCCCTCTAGTACCTAAGTTCCCGAGCTGAGGCAACTTTGGTGATGACGGACACGTGGCCTTAGGCACGAGTCAAGGTTTCCTAAATTTCCCAAAACAAAATATTTAGGTGGCGACTCTGAAATCTGGCAAAGCAGTCCATGTTTGGCACTTCTTGATTAAAATCAGTTTTTCAAAACAATTTGTCGGATTTGGACTCTTTGGTGATTTATCAGTCTTACATTGCACTTTATGAGATTAGATTCAGAACTGTGATAGGAGTTCAAACTGTAGTAGTTAAGAACTATAATTCGCGCCCTCGAGTGCAGAGCGGAATTCCGGGCGGTCTACAGTTTCTGGCGACTCTACCGGGGATTTAGAGAACTTGACTCGAACTCATGATATCTTGTTTTGTTTAAACTTATGTGTCTATTTGCATTGTATTTGCATTGGTACGCCTAAGTCACAGTGTTTGTCGTCTGTTATTCCCGAACGGTTTGCCGGAGGCTCGCTTGGAAAAGCGTACCATAAGGCTGACCGGTTGCAGGCTCTGCCACAATGGGAACACAAACCTCGGTTTTTACCAGGGCACCCTTTTTGACCATTCGACCTAGTGCATATCGGAATCCATAGTGACTATTCTAAACTAGGACAAGTTGCTTACCCGGTTATAGGTTGTTTGAAAACGCTGCGTGCGTAGTGAAACCCTAGCTCCTGACAAGATAGGATAGGGAAATCCTACCCCTCCATAGGGGTGTTGAGAATCAACTGTATGCTTTATGGTCATCCCTTTATGGGTCAACTATTTTTGCTAGTGCTAAAGAATGTACCACGTATGATTAACTGCAAATTCTGATTATGAGTATGATTCTGAATATGTTTCTGTTATGAACTCTAATTTCGAAACATGACTATGAATTCATTTCTGGTAACTTCTGAATTCTGTTTCTGTAACGATTATGGACAACATTCAATAAAATCTTTACTTTGGTATTATTCACTGGGCTTCCACTCATTGTATTATTTATGTATGTAAGTGATCAGGCGCGTGGCCAAGCTCAGTGATGATCGCCTGGAACTCCATTTTGTCGACCACCCTTTGTGTCTCTCGAGGAGGTTTTGGATTAAGTTAAGTCTTGTGGTCTTGTTTTGTGAGCTATGTTTATGATTTTGCTTTCTTTTAGTGATTCTCGAACAAATTTCTATTTATCTGTATTTAGGGCTAAGCCCCGTTCTGGTGACGTAAGACTACTGTAATTTGATGTCACATATGTTTATCAAGGTTTAAATCATCTGTTCCAAGTATGTTTGCACAGCACAATGGACATAGTATTTTTTCATATTTGTTTCCACAACCCATTTTTATTTGTTATTCTGTTCAGTGGCCTTTCGTAATCCCAGGATTACTAGCCGGTTACGGCGCTAAACCTATAGAGGGCAGGTTTGGGTCGTGACATTGTCGAAGTCCTCGTGAAGGTTGAAAAAACTGGGTAGCTTCTCCATGTCATAGCATTGCTAACTGAGTTATTGAAGCACAACTAGTAATCAAGTTGACCTATGTAGTAGAGAACCAAAATTCCTCGAGAATACTCTTAATAAAACTCTATTCTATGCGATCATAGGCTATTTCAAGGTTTTTTTTTTGCAGCTATGCTACCTCTCTTATTTTTAGAACATTTCATTGTATGTAATAGCTCTTGCATAATGATAATGTTATCCGATGTTTGACAACCAGGGATAAAAAGGGGATAATTAGCTTAGGTAGTAAGGGACAAAGCCGACCAACCAAGATTTTAGAGATGATGCACATGACAACGTTACAAAGAGAAATGGTTCAAAAGTGTCCCATAGTTGAGGGCTAGTCCACCTTCGAAATCAAGGTAATTAGTGTCATGTTCAATTCAGTATGAATGGTGCCTGTTTGGAAAGCAATCTATATAACATCAAGTAAAGATGGTCCAACCGTGTCGCAGTATTTCTGATAGAAGAATGGTTGTAAACCTTCTAGACCTGGGGCCTTGAAAGTGCTCATTGCAAAAACTGCCATCTTGACTTCCTCTCCCAAAATTGGCCTATCCAACCAAGAGGCCTTATCCACCGACAGATGTGTGATAAAAGGGGAGAGGGTAGGAGGATTTATCACTGGCTCAGATTGGAAAAGATTCTGAAAGTATTGGATTGCCCTTGTATGAAGTTCATTTTGATCATTGCACCAAGTTCCATCCAAATTTTTTAAGGCCATTAACTTATTCTTCTTACGACGAATAATAATACTGGAATGAAAGAATTTTGTGTTAGCATCACCAAAAAGGAGCCATTGAGAGTAGGACTTTTGATACCGATGTATTTCCTCTTGAAGTAGAATTCGATTGTACTCAATAACAAGTTCCCCTTTTAATTTTTCTAGAAAAGTATTGGGCCAAGTAGACAAAGCCTTATGTACTCCATTAATACAAGCTAACACTTGTTTCTTATTCCAAAAGATATTCCCAAAAACTTCTTTGTTCCAGGACCAGACCGCCTGAGCAAAACGGGCAGTGGTGATATCGAACCTGCCTTTACTAAAATCCCAAGACTGTTGAACAAAAGAGTCAAATGAAGAATGTGTCATCCATGCGGCCTCCATACGAAAGGGACGCTTGGTTGGATGGGGTACAAAGCCAACAAAGGAAATAAGGATAGGACAATAATCAGACGTAGTTCGGGGCGGATATTGAATCCAAGCTTCAAGAAAGATGAGTCTCCAAGAGTTATTACATAAAGCATGATTGAGCCTTTCTCTAATAGTAGCTAACCCTTGGCATCTATTAGTCCACGTAAACTTAGGGCCTATGAAACCAAGGTCTATCAAATTGCACTAATCCATACACTAAGTAAACAAATCACATCGTCTCTGAGAAGTAAAGGCACCACCTTGCTTCTCAAATCCTGAAGCCACATCATTGAAATCCCCAACTACCAACCGAGGGAGGGGCAAGCCACAAGCTACCCTAGCTAAATAATCCCAAAGCTCTATTCTTGAACTTGGATTAGGGCTTACGTAAAGGGCTGTAAACATCCAATCTAGTTTATTTTTGCAACGAACAGCTGTGCTAAGAGCCTACAAATGAGGTGATAAGATTTCAAGTTCCACAAGATCTTCACGCCATAACATCCAAATGCCACTGGAAAAACCCGAAGCTTTGATCGTTAAGAGGATCGAGAAACGAGTCCGTCGTAATATCATTTTAGCACGAAAACTTTGAACCCGTGGCTCCAAAAGAACCAACACAACTGGATCATAAGCTCTTGCTTTGCTAGCTTGCAAATTGTTCCCAAAGATTCATCACTACTAGCACCCCTGCAATTCTAGACAAGAATCTTCATAGGATCAACAAGAATTTTAAAGCCGAAGGCCTAGTTATAAGTCCATCGCAGCTATCCCGCTCTAATCGAACTCTCTTGCGTTAAGTATCTCATCTCATCTCGTACCTCCATAGGGAGGGAGAGCTCTATCTCAAATTCCCTAAACATCCCCAGTGATGTCCATTGCAGATCTCTCATTTTGAGTTGAATCACATCTACTGGAGGGCTCAGTATGATCAGACAGAGATAATCCGTGGGGTGGCCTGCCATGAATATCATGAGTTGACTGATCAGGTGGGCTACCTAAGGAAAAAGAGATAAATTGGTTGGGGGGTAAAAGGTATGGTAGTGGGTTAATGTGCCAAGGTCGATCCATGTGACACAGTGCATTTGGAACCACCAATTGAGAAAGCAATCAATTGAGGGAATTCGGTGGGATCGAATGCAGGATTAAAGAGAGCTAATTTCTGAGTGTTGCCCAGATTTGAGGTCATTTAAAGGAATGAGGAGCTGGGAGAGCAACTTGGGGCGAAGTGGAGACATTTAGGGTTCCATCAGATGAGTAATTGTTGGGTTAGAAGTGTGGGTGTAAGATTTCTTATCTAAGTTCCTCTTTGAAGAGGAAAAAGTGTTCACAGGCCCAAACCTTACGTTACGCAACCTAATCTCCCTATTTGTACCAATAGAAAAAAGGACCAACCTAGAGAACACAAGAGACTGTAGCCCGACTTTTCGTGCTCCTTTCAGAAGAGCAATAGCCCTACAGTTCGGACTCCACTTGGGGTTCTGAATCTGATTTCATAAGTGCAATGTGAAATAGTCAAAACGCAAAAAGAGTCCAAATCCGGCTTGGAAAATCAATGTTTGAATCAAATGCCAAAAATAGATTGCTTTGCCAGATTACAGAGTTGCCAACTAAATATTTTTGGCAAATTTAGGAAACACAAGACTCGTGCCAAAGGCCATTAGTCCGTCATCACTAAAGTGTCTCTCTTCGGGAACTTAGGTACGAAACGGGAAGGTCATGAATTGAGCACCCCACTTGCCCGATCAAAGATCGGCCTTTACTAATCATGATGTGTTTCTTATTTACATTATATACTCTTGTTTCGATTTATTAACTATTTTTACTATGTGATCCGCATAGAAGGTATAGACTAGTTTGTACAAATTGGAACACTTGATCTCATGTTTTGTTTCGAAATTGTTTTGTGAATTTACCATTTGAAAAAGTGGGTTAAAATGGACATTAATCAAGCCATCCCAATTTAAGCAACTAGCCTTCATGCACAGGCATTCAAACAATTATATCATTTAAGCAATTAGCCTCATGGTATTCATGCTTTGGACATGACAACACAAGCATTCAATGCAAGATGCTAAAGCAATAAAAGCTCACCTAGTACTCTGAGCCAAAACAAGGATAAAAGTTAGAAAAATATGCATGTTCCTAACTTATGCAATATGGCTAATGCAACGCACACATTATGTATTTTATGGGCTCGTCTATGAGCATGGCATATGATTGCATTTAAGACATGCGAGAGAGCACGTATTCAAGTAATGAGTTTGAACATTTGATATCAGGTTAGTATGATGAGCCGAGCCTTGGATGCATGCAAGACAATAGATGCAAAGCATGAGAATGCTAATGAAACGTGATGCCCTATACTAACCATCGTAAGCGAGTAAGTAAAATGGAGAAAAACGCAGGGTTGGAAGACATACAACTTATTACAACATCGCCCTCATGCAAGAGGGTGCGAATCAAAGTCCAAAAGTCCGAATTAAACTAATTATTACAAAACTGAATGAATAAATAAGCAAGGCTAATTAACTAGCTAACTATGCTATTACAACAAGGATAACCATGATAAACGAACTCACTATTTAAACTAATTAACTATAATAATTACAAAAGGACAATAATAATAATTATAACACTTAATAATTAACGAGACTAATTACAATAAACAATATTAAATTAATTACAACAACGATCATAATGTAAGCGAGGATGCGCAAGGATTGTATGCATGCACATGCACAATGTTCAAGAACAGCTCTGTCTACCCCAGGCTTGCTCTGTTTCATTTCAGCCACTACCCTATGTTTTCTGCAAAAAATACACTATTAACCAAACATTAAGGACCGGCCATCCCTCAATGAAGCCCAACCGGGCCTAAAGAAGACCGGTCGTGCCTCGATTTTGTGCAAAACTCTATTTTGTGTTCTAAAGTGAAAACAGTGCAGACAGAGTTGTTCAAGCTCTATTTGTCCCTCTCACACTTCTCTGTCATGGGAAAGCCTCGAGAGAATGTTGGAATTGTTTCCAAAACCATCAATGAGCAAGTTGATTGCTTGATGATTTCGAATGAGATTTTGGACAAAATTAGTGAATGCAATGAATATGACCACTCCTCCCTCTTTGTCATGGAATGAACTCAAAAAAAAAGAAGTAGAGACGCTTCAAGGATCATCAAAACGCCATGAATTAGTGTATGACCACTCTTGACTCGATAAACCTGGCATAACGTTCGACTAAGCCCAAGCAATATGACTCATTTTCTTTATGTGTGTTGGTTGCTTTTAAGCCAATTCTCTTAGTCATTTCCATTCTTTAGTCCATTTGTCCGAAGTAATGATTAAGTCCTCTAAAAGGAGAGAAGCGTCAAACGGGAAGTAATTCTCAACATGAAAGAGAGATTATGCCGTTGACAATGAATCTTCGTAGAGATTAAGCCACTAAGCGTGAATCTCTAGTTCATGTGTTGAATGACTATCAACCGATTGAAACAACTCTCAAATGAAAGAAATGAGTGGCAAGTTGATTCTTAAAATGAGGTTATTAACATAAAAGTTAGACAAAGAAAGGCTAAGAACAACATAATACAAGCTATGTACGATGACCAATGCTACAACAAAGGAACTAATCGAAGCTTGAATCAATTAAATAAATTAGGAAAGCTCTAAAACAGTCTCTAATAAACCAAAACAGTGGCTTAAAATGCAAGAAAAGAACTCAAAAAAGCTAAACAAAAAAGTAAAGACACTAAAGTTATATAATCAAAAACAAGGAAGGGTGGTTAACCCCTCCAATTTCAAGACTTCAAACCATACTTTTTGGCCTTAATTAAACTCTGAAAATCAATTCAAAAATCAAAGGAAAAAAATGTAAAAGAACTAAGGGTTGAGCTATGAAGATAGGTGCAAGTAAGGGTGTCACCCTTACCACCTTTAGTAGCTTATTCAAACCCAAGTTCCAACACTTAAAATGGATGCAAAATAACCCAAGAATACAAGAAATAGATAAAAATGAAGTAAGCAAAAGCAAGAACAAAAGTTGCAAGCTTATACCTCTCAAAATGAAGCTTTGGTTAGTGATCAAACTCACTCTTGACACGCTCTCAAACTTGAATTATGCTTTTAAGGGTCAACCAAGGCTCTAAGATGATAATTCAAGGTTGTGTATGGTGTATATAGATGATACAAGGAAGGTATGTTAACTTAAAGATAGCTTGCAATGGAAGAAGGAGGAAGAAGGAGCTCTCTCTATGTCTATAGGCTTTCTCTCAATTGTTCAACCACCAAAACAGATGTATATTGCTGTATTTATAGAATTTGAGCAAGAAACATCATAAATATCTTCAAAAATGGACAGTTGGCAGCCTCCCGCCCAAAACAATGTTTCTCGCTACTAAAACCCAGCCGGCCCTCAATAGCCATGACCAGCCCTCAATGAGGCACGACCGAGCCTCAATGAATTCCCCTGTTTTTCTGTTTCAGCCTCAACACAAGGTGTACAAATGAATTTCTTGGGTATGATCAGTGGGAATATGGAAGGTTTGGGGTTGTTTCGAAGCTTACATAAGGCTCCTTTGTTAAGACCTCGAACCACGCATAATACCACTTTCATCATCGAGTGTACCGAGCAAAGCGTTCGAGCCTTATGGGCAATCAAAAATGGGGTGTCCACAGGGACTTACTAGGCCTATCCCCAGAGTGTGACCCAGTGTTGTTATGCTCAGCAAGAGCTGTGAATCGAGAACCCATGGAGTCTTTTGCTACCACCGTCTTCCCTTTGCTGACCGTTGTACGAGTACTGACAGACTTGTGCGCATTATCCATCTTAGCAGACGTAGTGGCTGAGGTAGAGGGGTGGCCACATGTATTCCTGGGTGGACCTCTGGTCCAAGTCGGTGCCATCATCTATGGTCCAAACTAGTGAGTGAGAGTTGAGTCATCCGAGTTGGCCCTAGTTTCGATACCCTTAACGTTCTCTCCATTAGTCTCACCACCAAGCGATACAGGGATTACCTGGGATTATTTTAGAGTTAGACAGACATCCATCTTGTGCCCATACTGACCACACTCAAAGTAAATAGCATGCAACCCCTCATATTCTACATTAAACGTTTTAGAGTTGATATCAGTTTTGGAGGGTAGACAGATATGGTGACTAGTAGTGATGGGTAGCTGAATGTATCCACCATAGTTAGTAATCAGATTTGGTCGGAGGACATGAGGTGACCGGAAGGACGCCAAACGATGATCGAAGGCTTGATGGTGACCGCCTATCGGCTAGTCAATCGCCAGATGTTGGCTGGAGCTCGCCACTCACCAATAGCGGGAGTGGTGGCAGTCGGTAGGTAGTGGTGGTGACGGGTAGTGGCCAAAGATGACGGGTGAAAGGAAAAAGTGAAAACTTGTTTTAAAAACAAGTGAAAATAACTTTTTTGTGTTTTTAAAGTTTTGAAAACTTTAAAATCAATTTCATTTTTTTGAAAACAAAAAAATATATATACCAAATAAGTTTCGTTTTTAGTTTTCAAAAAAAAAAATTAAAACAAAAACAGAAAAGAAGAAATAAAAACGTTAACAAACTACCCCTAAAAATCAAATTAGAAACTAGCTTTTGAATTTTTTAGATTTTTTTTAAAATAAATTAAAAGTCAGATGCTAGTTTCACAAAAATAAATATAAAAAATCATATTTCTGAATTTTTAAAAAATATTTCTGCTCCCAAAAATAGTAAATTATAAAAATAATGAGTTGTTTTTTATTTTTTTAATTTTATCTACTAAAATAATTTTTTTTTAAATTTGGAAAAAAATTCATAAAACTCAATCAAATAAAACCTAAAAGTTCTCCCTTTTTTTCAATAATAATGTTTTAAATTTATTAAATTCTTTTTTATTAAAAAGTTATAGAGACAGATTACAACCCTTTCTCTTACAATTTTTTGTAAAACAAATAATTATAAAAAAATAAAAATAAAGAAATCATAAACTAAATTAAATGGCCTTGTTTGTTTAGTTTTGATAAGTCATGAGATTGGATTGACAATTCTATGAGCCCAAAAAAAAAAATTGAAAAAACAAAAAATTAGTTAGAAAATAAATGGGATGGGATTATGAATATCCTCTAAAGATGATAATAACATTCTATGGGAAGTGGAATTGTTAACCCAATCTCATAAGATAGAATGTGAATAGATTATTGTAGATTGTAGATTTGTTTCACATTGATTAAAAGCAAGATGAACTTGGAGCTCGTTGAGGTCTGCAAAACAAAAAGCCCGTTATTAGTTTCCTGACTTGGTTGTTGGTCAGAAAATTACTCCGACGATTAAATCAATACTTGATAAGAGAATGAGAAATAGAATTCAAATGGATGTTATTAGGTACATCAAGTGTTACCTTCCCTCTATTTACACTACTTTTCCCTAGTAAATTTTTGATGGCGTGGTGACAGCTTGTTGTCTATATGGCGTTCCTCTAATGTTTATCATTTTATTTAATCTGATCGACTTTGTTGTGCTTCTTTAGCTAACGTAGTTTGTCGATTGAGCTAGTTTTCCCAGACTGACCTACTCTTTATGTGCGCTTCTCCTCCTTTTGGGTCCAAAAAGGAGATTAGCGATTAGGTTTTTGGCATTGGAATAACCTTTGAGCCTACTCCTCTGGATCAATAACCTTGGAGCCTACTATCTCAAAAGTAATTTTATTACTAAATCTCACAGTACTCCTAAATCTAATCCTATCGAACAAATCCGGTAATTATACATGACTAAGAAAACTTATATCGTATTGATTCTCATGCGTATAAATTCAATTATGGATACCATTTTCTCATATAAGGTAGGATTCACACATTAATAAAATGTCCCGTTAATGGTATTATCAATAAAAGACTACAAAATTTTAAATATTTATAATTTGAATACAGTTTTCATATATCTCAAAGTACTTCTATATATTTTTATGACCTTTTATATATTTCAACACATTTTTATGTACAATTTCTAATGCTAACAACAACCCAATCTCACTTCATATAAAAATTTTACATTTCATTTTGTGATTGAATCATATGTACTTAAAATTTAAAAACAAAATAAAATAATATTGTATTTAATTTTGTGATTGAATCATATATACTTAAAATTTAAAAACAAAATAAAATTGAGACCTACAATTTAAGTGATAGAATTGTTGCCACAATAACATAAATGGTTATGTATTAATTTTTTATTTATTATAAACTTCACTATGTAAAACTTAACTACTTTATGTAGGGGTAGGCAAGCATCTACCTAATCTGTTAAAGTTGAATGATTCGAACCAATTTGTCGCAGAATAGATGGTTTCAATGGTTTGAGCGGACAAATAATGAACATTTTTTCTAATTTACCTATGTTTGAGCGAATGGCGGATAAGAGTCCACCCGTCCTATCCTAATTCGCCAACACTTCTAAGAAAAATAAAGTTATGTGTTTATTTTTTGTGTGTTAAAAAAAGGATAAATCACAAATACACCCGTTGAGATTTACTTAAAATACGAATTGTCCCTTCTGGTTTAGAAAATTACAAATACCTCTCTGTCAGAATTTTTTATTTAATAGAACTAATTGAAAAAGTGAAATTTCTAACTGTTCACTTATACAATAATAAAATTATCTGAAGGATTAATTGAAATAAAATTTTAACATTATTAAAAACTGTTAATTAACTTGATGATTTATTAATAAAATGACCTATTTGTTATGAAATTAGAAATCTTAAGGGGCATAATGTAATTTCTAAAATCATAGGGGATAATTTGTAATTTAAGTAAGTCTCAGGTTATTTACCCTAAAAAAATGATAGTTTATTTAGTAATCATATTTGCTATTTATGAAATATGAGAATTAGGCATTTATTTTTATCACAAAAAATGAATAATAAAAAATTTTGAGAGTAAAATAGTAAAGAATTACTAGAAATAGTTTGAAAATATGTCCATAACAGTTAATCTCAAACCGTGAAATCAATTAGCATCTACCCACCAATTTGTATAGCCTATTCAATCCACATCTGCTAATTAAACGGCCAAATGTGAATTGATATTTTTTTCAATCCATCTAAAGTCAGACATATAACGAATAAAAGACTACCTGACCCAATCCGATTTGCAAACGCTCCTATTTTATCGTATTATTATTGTGAGTCAATTGTAAGACTTAAAATTATAATAATAATGCTTCGGTTGTCTGGGCGGAAAATATTTTTTGATAAATATTTTATGTATTTTATGGTGTTTGGTATAGTGAAAAACAAAAAGTCAACGAAAAATATTTTCTATGATCAATAGAAAATAAATCTATTTAGGCATAAAATATTTTCTACTTTTTAAAACCCAAAAAATATTTTTCAAACTCAAATTTTGCCAATGTCACCACACTACCACCACCACAATCACCGCCATCATCACCGCTGTTGTCGCCCCACCATCATGCCACTATCTCTACCTCCACCTTCGTTCCACCACCACCACCAAACATAAAAAAAATATTTTCTATGGAAGATGTTTTCTGGAAGGGTAAATTACAAATATACCCCATGAGGTTTGCTTAAAATACGAATTGCTTCTTGTGATTTAAACAATTACAAATTCCCCTTGTCAAAAAAATTTATTTTATAGAGTTAATTGAACAAATAAAAGTTTTAACTACTCTTCTATATAATAATAAAATTGATATCATTAAAAATTGTTAACTAACTTGATGATTTATTAATAAAAGGGATCATTTGTTATGAAATTAGAAATTTCAAGAGGCGAAATGTAATTTCCATAACTATAGGGGCAATTCGTATTTTAATCAAATTTCAAGGGTGTTTTTGATTTACCATTTTAATTTTATAACAAATGGTCATTTTTATTAATAAATGATCAAGTCAATTAATAATTTTTATTATTGTCAAAATTTTATTTCAATTAATAATTCAAGGAATTTTATCATTGTGTAGTAGAGCAATTAAAAATTTTATTTTTTAATTAATTCTGTTAAATAAAAAATTTTGATAAAAAATATTTATAATTTTTTAAATTATATGAGGCAATTAAATTTGAAGTAATGTATTTATATATTGAGAGGGTAATTTATTTGAAAATTGGGCCGAGCTGGATCTATGGGCCGATTTGTGGGTCATAATAAGAGAGGCCGAGTAAAAGGGACTAAAAGTTAGCTCGGTCCAAGAGAGCTCTGCAGTTAGCTTGGTCACCACACTTAGAGCGATAACAGTTAGCTCGGTCATACCATGTTGAGCCGAAGTAAGGTGAGCTTTCCTCAGAACCTTGCTATTGGTTAGCTCGGTCCAAGATCATTGTGGATAGCACGGTTTCAGACAACCCAGTTGGAATATGTGAACCGAGGTGCACACGCAGTGAAAGGAAGAACCGAGCTAGTTGGAGCTCGGTCTAGTCTGCGGCTCTAACGTAGCCATGTTATCTCGGTCATAACATCCAACCATGGTAAAACCATCTCACTTGGTTTAAGCAGTGAGGGGGGTGTTGAAAGATAAGCATTATCTTTCAGGAATGTGATTCCTAGGAAGACTCTACATGGAGGAGTAAGAGTCCTACTAGGATTGTGCCACACGGAACCTATAAAAGCTCATAACATCACCTATGGAGAGGTAACACAACTTTGATTCCCGATTACACAGAGCTTTTGTCTATTTGTCTATTTTGCTGACTTAGGCATCGAAGAGGTATCCGGCACACACCTGCCGACTAGCTTGCGTTTGTGTTTTCAGGGAGTAAAGCGACGTCGTATGGAGGAGCACAAACTTGATCAACAGGGTTATACGAGAAGGTTTATTTCTTTCCCGTACAATTGGCGCCGTCTGTGGGAATCACAAAAAGAACAAAACCTCTTGATCAAAGCTTTCCTCGCTAAATTAGACGCAATGGTGCACAATGAAGATTTGCCGCAGTCCGCCATTAACGGGAAAACTCCAGAGGGAGATGGGAGGCGTGAAGGTTTGCCTTCATCCCTCCCATGGCAGATCTAGAGCCCCAGCGACAGAATCCCCGGAGGGATGCAAGGGGAAGGCAAGGTAACAGCCCCCGTCGCTCTTTAAATCCTGACAGACAGAAGCGGAGGATCGACCATCAAGTTTTGGAGGATCGGTGAAGGAGCAGGACGAGTTAATCAGGAAGATGGCGGCGGACATGGAATTGATGAAGCGCTAGATAAAAGGGAAAGGGGTGGCGACAAGAGAGGGGCACAAAAGCAATACGCCCCCTCGCCACTCTGAAGATCGTGGTAGGCATACCACGCCATCGCAAGCAGAGAGTAAGAGTCTCAGAACAAGCGACACTCAATTAAGAACTTCCAGAACTCGTTACTCCAGGTCTGAGAGAACGAGATCATTGAGGTCTTATACTGAATGAAGCACCTATCGGCCCTCACATACGTACCAGACATTGTCCAGACAAACGGAGTTGCCTAGGTTGTCCGGCTTACGGACTGTGCTTAAAGAAAGGGCACGACGGAAGGAGGATACCAGGGCACATGACCCGCACAGAGTTTCAGCCCTTCTGCAGTTAGCTCCTCGGACGTATAGAAGTGTCGAGGTTGGAATGCCAATACCGCACCTTGCCTACGAACCAACAGATAAAGCATTGGCAAGACTACATAGCTCGCCGTTCGTTTCGGCGATTGAGAACGCACCATTACCTTCAGGCTTCATCCAGCCTAAATTTACCACGTACGAGGGGAAGACAGACCCTTACATGCACCTAAGCCACTTTCGCCAGGTCATGGCAGTATATCGGCGGAACGAAGCTTTGATGTGCATCCTATTCCCATCCAGCCTTGGTGACCTAGGTTTAACCTGGTTCAAAAGGCTACCAGAAGGCAACATAGCCTCCAGGGCGCAATTAGCAGAGGCGTTCGTAACAAGGTTCAGAACGAACACCAAGACGCCAGTGGAGATCGATCAGCTACTCTCCATTGACATGGGTGACAAGGAAACATTGAGATCTTACAATAGTCGCTACTGGGAGACGTTCAACCAGATAGGGGTCTGCCCCACCAATCTCGCCATCGCACAATACAAAAGAGGACTTCCAGTCGGAAACAGATTAAGGGATTTGATTACTATGACTCCACCCCTCACGATGGAAGCCTTGATGGAGAGAGTGCACCAACATATTCGGGTGGAGGAGGATGGCGCCCTGCCAAGGCAAAATCTGGTGCAACAGCAACACCAGATAAGAAGACTACGGCAAAAGGCAACACGGTAGAACGTCCAAGTAAGAATGGACGAGGCAAGCGAGACAACGAAGAGGACCGAGATAAAAGATGGTTAAGAGTCCGCACTACCATTACCACAGTATTCAAGAAACCAATCTACCGAATTCTCAGCGAGATACGCGATGATCCTTTCGTCAGATGGCCAACTAAGTTGGGAGAAGCACAAAAGGACTATGACGAAAGATCTCGATGCACCTTCCATAAGGAAAAGGGGCACCGCACTGAAAATTGCACGCCGTTGAGACAGCATCTGGAGGAGTTAGTGGCAGCTGGTCACCTGGACCGGTACATAGAAAGAAGGACGCAGCCAGCCCCCCAAAACCACGATCACCCAGACGGAACACCGAATGACGCCCCACCTCAAGGCGTGATAAACGTAATACATGGGGTATTCGAGCCTGAACGAGTATGTGAGCTCAGGGGCATGATAAAGAAGGCTGAGCACTTAAGGGAGGTATTGAGTGCACAGCCCACCATTAAAAAGAAAAAAACAGAGGCCACGAACGTCATGTCTTTTTTAGACAAAGACTTGGCAATGATATATTGCCCTCACAATGATGCACTGGTCATCACTCTCCGCATCAAGGATTACGACGTCAAGCGAATCTTGATCGACCAAGGGAGCTCATGTGAGATAATGTATTACGAAACCTTCAAACAATTGAAACTGGAAGACAAAGACTTCGCACCTGCCGTATCTCCCTTGATCAGATTCAACTCAATGCCAGAATGGCCAGTGGGCAAGATTATCCTCCCAGTCAGAGCAGGAAGCATGACGAAACAAGTGGAATTCTGGATATTGAAAGTCCCTTCCACCTACAACATAATCTTGGGGAGGACATTGCTGCACGCCATGCAATCGGTAGCGTCAACCTACCATCAAGTAATACGGTTCCCCAACGAAGCCGGAGTAATTGAAGAGGTCTATGGAGACCAAATTATATCCAAGCAATGCTTCGTCACAGTAAATGGCAGCCGAGCTGCCAAGGGGTTTGTTCAGATGGTGGAAGAGCCCGAGAGTAATGAATTGTTTACGGATGTTGGCAAAGCCGCTGAACAGAGGGCAGTGGAAGACTTGGTACAGGTAAGAATAGATGAAAAGAACCCGGATAAGTTCTTTTTGCTTGGCTCATCTATGTCCAGCACTGAGAGAATAGAGGTCATGGAATTCTTGACCTCTAACATCGAAGTGTTTGCCTGGACGCCGTATGGCATGCCTGGCATTGACCCAAGCTTCATCTGTCACCAATTGAATGTCCACCCAACTGCCAGACCAATTATACAGCGCACTCGCAGATCAGCACTCCACCACACCGAGATAGTAGCGGAAGAAGTGGGAAACCTTCTAGAGGCAGGAGCTATCAGAGAGGTGTACTATCTCAAGTGGATATCCAACACAGTAGTGGTGCCAAAGAAGAATGGGAACTGGCGTGTCTGTGTGGACTACAAAACAGTCAACAAGGCATGCCCAAAGGACTGCTTTCCTTTACCACGGATAGACCAACTGGTAGATCTGACGGCAGGACACAACCGTCATAGCTTTCTTGATGCATACAGAGGTTACCATCAGATCGTTATGTATGAGCCAGACCAAGAGGTCACATCTTTTACGATGCCAAGAGGACTGTATTGTTACAAGGTCATGCCCTTTGGCCTAAAAAACGCAGGGGTAACATTCCAGCGGATGATCACCAAGATGTTCGAACCATTGTTAGGTAGAACAATGGAGGCTTACATCGATGATATGGTAGTCAAAAGCAAGGATGAGAATGACCATCTCAGGGACCTAGATGTTTCAGATCCTAAAGAAGCACAAATTGCGTCTTAATGCATCTAAGTGCGCGTTTGGTGTAGGATCAAGCAAATTCCTTGGCTTCCTGGTGACCAACCGAGGAATAGAAGCAGACCCTTCTCAAATCAAAGCAATTCAAGATCTAGAGAGGCCCAACTCAGTAAAAGAAGTACAGCATCTCACCGGTATGGCAGTCGCGCTAAACCGGTTCATAAGTCGGTCGTCAGACAGATGTCGACGATTTTTTCAAGCATTAAAGGCCAAGTTTGAGTGGGATAAAGAATGCGACCGCACCCTATAAAGTTTAAAAGAATACATGTCTTCTCCACTGCTGCTAGTGACCCCAATACCTGGAGAATAACTATTTTTGTACCTGGCAGTCTCACAGCATGCAATTAGCGCAGTGTTGGTCCGAGCGGAAGGAATCCAACATCTGTCTATCTTTTATGTCAGCAAGACATTGCTGGGCGCAGAAACCAGATACTTACCATTGGAAAAACTGGCCTTAGCCTTGATGATGGCCTCAAGGAAGTTGTCGCACTACTTTCACACCCACACCATAATCATCCTCACAGCTTTTCCATTAAAAGCTTTGTTTGAGAGGGCAAACTTTTCTGGGCGAATCTTGAAGTGGGCAGTAGAGTTGGGACAGTTTGATATCAAGTTTCAACCCAGAACTGCGATAAAAGCCCAAGCTTTGGCAGACTTTGTCGCAGAATTCACACCAGGAAGTCATCACATCTGTCCAGTTAACTTAACGGGTACAACCGAAATAGGGATGGAAAGTGGCGCCGGAATAGCGCAACCCCTAATACAGGATACCCAGCCACATCCCAAGACAGACCAGAGAAAACAAAGGATGGGAGAAACAAACCATGCCGCACCAAGCAAAGACCCATCGACAAATAAAGACTTGGTACAATCAGATAGTAAGGGGCAGACAGTAAGTGTGGACTTTGAAGAAAACACCAGCAACACTCAGGACCCCAAGACATCATCTGATCCCTCTACCTGCTGGAAGCTATTCGTTGGAGAAATGTGAAAGCTCTTTGTGGATGGAGCATCCAACAGGCACGGAGCAGGACTCGGCATAGTCCTCATCTCACCAGATGGCCTAGTAGTGGAACAGGCAGTCAACCTTGGCTTCCCAGTATCAAACAACGAAGCGGAGTATGAAGCGCTTCTGACAGGACTAAAATCAGCACTCTACATGAAAGCCACCGAGCTAATGGTTTACAGTGACCCACAGCTGGTGGTAAGCCAAATTTCAGGAGATTACGAGGTAAAAGATGATAGGATGGCTAAGTACCAAGAGTTAGTCAGAAAAGAGATCAAAAAATTTGAAGTAGTAAGGATAGAGCAGATCAACCGGGAAGAAAACAGCAGAGCGGACGAACTAGCAGGCTTTGCTTCAATGGCAGATACATTCATCCCTCATCCGTTACTGATTGACTACCTACCAAGACCAAACATTGAAGAACCCGAAGTAGAAGAGGTATGTTACGCCGAACTAGGCCCTTCATGGATGGATCCCATCATAATGTTCTTAAAAGACAGTGTCCTACTGGAAGAGAAGAAAGAGACCAACAAAATAAGAGCAAAGTCACAGCGCTTTTGGCTCTCCCCATCAATGGCACTGTACAAAAAATCCTTCACAGGACCTTACCTAAAATGTGTCCACCCCAGTAAAGTGGAAGCATTCTTGTTCGAAATACACGAAGGCGTATGTGGAAGCCATCAAGGAGGAAGATCATTGGCCTACAGAGCAATTTCGCAAGGATATTGGTGGCCATACATGCAAGCAGATTCAGAGAAGTATGTCAAGAAGTGCGAGAAATGTCAGAAGTTCGCACACCAAATACATCAGCCAGCCAGAGAACTCCTACCATTGTCAAGCCCATGGCCCTTCGCAATGTGGGGCTTGGACATAGTAGGACCACTTCCAACAGCCCCCGGCACCCGGCAACAGAAAGTTCTTCCTCGCAGCAACAGACTACTTCACAAAGTGGGTGAAAGCAGAAGCACTAGCATCAATAAAGGAGAAAGATGTGAAGAAGTTCGTCTGGAAAAATATCATCACTCGGTTCGGCATACCCAAGGCGCTAATATCAGACAACGGCACTCAGTTCGACGGCAAAATCTTTAGAGGCTTTTGTGAAGAGTACAAGATAGAATTCTACAACTCTACACCGGTATACCCCTAAGCAAATGGCTAGGCAGAAGCATCAAACAAAGTGGTCTTAGATGGCTTGAAGATAAAATTAGAAAAAGCAAAAGGCAAGTGGGCTGAGAAGCTTCCCCACGTTTTATGGACTTACCGTACCACACCTCGGCGGTCTACTGGCGAAACACCTTTTTCCTTGGCCAATGGCATGGAAGCAATAATCCCACTGGAAGTTGGCCTCCCCACAATTAGAAGTGAAAATATTGATCCAAACTTAAATGGAGAAGCCATAGCATTGGAGCTCGATCTTGCGGAAGAAAAAAAAGAAAGAGCACTGGTTCACATTGCCTCATACCAGCAAGAGTTGTCCATAAAGTATAACAAAACAGTATATCCAAGACAATTCAAAACCGGAGATTGGGTACTGCGCAAAGTGATGGGAAACACCTTGGTACCCGGAGATAGCAAGTTAGGGCCTAATTGGGAAGGAGCTTACAAGGTGGTGGGATTAGCCGGAAAATAGGCATACCACTTGGAAGATAAAGACAGCAAAGCCATTCCCAGACCATGGAACACTGCCAATCTCAAACTATTTTATTTTTAGCTTTTCTTTCAAGTATTTGTAATTTTTTCTTTCTCAATAAAACAAGTAGTTTATTTTCAGTATAGTTGTTTCCTTCTGTAAAAGATTGTTTTAGTGAGTTAGGAGCACTGTAAGCATAGTTGGCCTGAATAACCAACTTTACACTCTCTTCAGCTAAGATTAGGATCAGTGCTGAAGAATTTGGCTGGAATAACCAACACCCCTCCTAAGCCCAGGATAAGGATCCAGGCTGCAGGACGTTTGGTCGGAATAACCAAACACTTCACTCTAGGTTGGCAAGAATAACTAACTTAGAGGTTGGCCGGAAAAACCAACACCCCTCCTAAGCCTAGGATAAGGATCCAGGCTGCAGGACGTTTGGTCGGAATAACCAAACACTTCACTATAGGTTGGCAGGAATAACCGACTTAGAGGTTGGCCGGAATAACCAACACCCCTCCTAAGCCCAGGATAAGGATCTAGGTTGCAGGACATTTGATCGGAATAACCAAACACTTTACTCTAGGTTGGCAGGACTAACCAACTTAGAGGTTGGCTGAAAAAACCAACACCCTTCCTAAACCCAGGATAAGGATCCAGGCTGCAGGACGTTTGGTCGGAATAACCAAACACTTTACTCTAGGTTGGCAGGAATAACCAACTTACAGGTTGGCTGGAAAAACCAACACTTATTGTTCTTCAGCCGAGATAAGGATCTAAGCTGAAGAGGTTGGCTGGAAAAACCAACACTTATTGTTCTTCAGCCGAGATAAGGATCTAGACTGAAGAGGTTGTTTGGAAAAACCAACACTTATTGTTCTTCAACCGAGATAAGGATCTAAGTTGAAGAGGTTGGCTGGAAAACCAACACTTATTGTTCTTCAACCGAGATAAGGATCTAGGCTGAAGAGGTTGGCTGGAAAAACCAACACTTATTGTTCTTCAGCTGAGATAAGGATCTAGGCTGAAGAGGTTGGCTGGAAAAACCAACACTTATTGTTCTTCAACCGAGATAAGGATCTAAGTTGAAGAGGTCAGCTGGAAAAACCAACACTTATTGTTCTTCAGCCAAGATAATAATCTAGGCTGAAGAGGTTGGCAGGTATGAACAGCTAAACTACAAAGTTAAGACCGGGATAAATATCTCGGCCAGAGAATTTACTTCATTCAGATTATATTGGGAAAGTAAATACAAGCATAGAAGTAAACCGAACAGATAGTTGAGGAAAACAAGAAACGATTTCATTGAGAATGCAAATAAAGAGTTACAAAATTGTGGGATTTCAGCCCAGTTACAGTTTTCTTTCCAAAAGTAAAAAAAGAAGAAAATACAAAGTCAAGCAAACAGGTCGTCAAGATCAGCATCCAGTTCAACTCGGAGCCCGGTTTCAGTGGGTAACTCGGTTGTCAAGTCTTCTACCGGTGGTTCAACCCGTGCTGACTGGATGGCAGGATCATTGATGACCGGGGCATTATTAGCCACGGTTTCTTCGTCATTATCCTCAGATTCAAGGAATTTTTGTTGAATAGAGGCTGCATACTCCACCATACAGCTCGGTATGAAGTATGATGGAGGGTTCAGGAAAACCTCAGTTTCTGGACCGTGACCGAGCTGTTCCACCGCCGCCTTCCACCCGCACTTAAAAAACAGATCATTGGCAGCTTCGCACTGTAGAATAAAGGTTGCTTCACCTTCTTTGAAGCCGTAGTCTTCTGCATCACCGATCTTCTTCTCAAGGTCAGTTATCTCGGTCGTCTTCTTCTCCTCAATGGTGGCAAGCTCACGCAGGTATTAGTCTTTTAGCTCGGTCAAAGCTTTTTGTTTCTCTACTTCGACTGTGTTAACTACACCGGTGAGGCGGGCAACCTCAGATTGAAGCTCGGTCATTTTCTGTTTGGCCTCGTTTAGCTCGGCCGTCTTCTGGTCAGCCTCTGCCAAGGCTTGCCTTGTTGTTTTGCGTAGCTCTAGCACACGCTTATGAGCAATCTGGTTCTTCTGCATGGCCTGCATAAATATGGTAAGCAAATTGGAATAGGAACCAGGCTAACAGTTGCACAAAAAATGAAGCTAAAGGAAAGCATACTCACTAGCACCATTGATTTGGTGGCCGAACGGATAGCTTTTAGCTCGGTTAGGTGGGCATGATGATCCATATCAGGGGGCAGACATACGTTCTTAGCCAGATTGAAAGCCAGCATGTGATCTTTGTCTGCCACCACTGAATCTGTGTCTCGGATGGCTCAGTTCTGGTACGATAATTTCGGTGCCCAATTAAAAGAGTTAGCTCGGTTCGAGCTCTCAAGTTACGGGCTTGGTACTGCGGTTGGAGGAAGCACGGTTTCATCCTCATCGACAAGGCGTGGCTCGGGTGGAGAAATCCGAGCACGCTTACTTGCCTGAGATGTTGAAGGTTGATGGGTTGGCAGGGCTACCACGGCCTCTTGTGTTTAGCCGGTCGGTGGTACCTCGGGTTGGTTTGTTTCGGTCAGAAGGGCTCTTACGGCTCTCTTCTTGGCCATCTCTTGTTCAGCAGTTAGTCGGATCAGGTTAATTTCAGGCAAGGATGGGTCCGGTTCAGGAGAGGCTTCCAACAAAAAGTCAGTCACCCTGGTCTTTCGCCTACTACTGTATCTATATGTCAGTTCAAAATTCAATAGCTCGGCCCAACCTCTATTAGGATATCCCAGTGCGGCTCGAAGTGTGTTTAAGTTGGGATAGTTGTACTAGGACTTGAGAAAGTTCAAATCTACATGAAGAAAAGAAGACGACAGTCAGTGCGGTTTAACATAAGAAAACCGAAGTAAAAAAAAGTATGGAATTGAGCCGAGGTAATTTTACCAGCTTCACCCTTATTCCAATTTATTCTGTCGCCCGGGATCTGGGCTTGTTGGTCCTCAAAGTTCCCAGATACCCAGAAGAAATCATCATCATTTACATCCTTATCCGGAGTATTTTTTATTATCTTTTCACGTCGGCACCTTATTCTTAAATAGTAAACCTAGCCGTCTTCATTTGATCCTATGGAATATTGGTGAAAGATCTCGACTAAACCGAGATTAAGGCCAGCTCGACGATGCCATTTATTATGCAGTATGAATTTGTGGAAAGTTGGGTAGGGCAGAGGTTGGTTTGTCTGAGGAACTCGCATAGAAGGGGCTGTACAGGGAATCTTAGTCTGGTTTCTACAATGGAAAGAAGTGTAAAGGGAACAAAGCCAAGGTTTCCCTAGGGTATGGTATCTAGTTTGGCTAGAGTGAGATGAACATCATCAGGGATATGGTAGTCCCTTCGGAACTCGGCCACAGCACCTGGTGAGTTCACTAAAAACCTATATTTACCCATAAAGATTTAAATGATGTATAAATTAGCCTGGAATATTAGCTCGGCGCCAAGTAGATATTGGGTATCTCTGTTGGACGTGTAAAAGAGTGCCTGGCCAACCTAATCAGAGTCTGCAAAGTGAAAAAGAAAGGTGTTAAGCACAGATTGTTGGACCGTGCTAAAAGAAACAAAGGCAGAGATAAATGAAGTCCTAGCTCGGTTACGTGGGCCATAATGCATATCGAGCTCGGTTTGAGCAAGCCTTTAGCCCGGTTGAACTTTTGGGGCAGCATTCTTAGTTCGGTTTTAACTAAGGGAGTTAGTTTAGCTCCAAGTCATGGTTCGGTCGGTGGTTAAGGCTATTGAGGCAGCAATCTTAGTTCGATTTTTACTAAGGAAACTGGTTTAGCCTCAAGTTTTAGCTCGGTCAGTGATGGTGGCTTTCTAGTACAGCATTATGCAAACCTGATCTAATTTGCTAGCTCGGCTAAATAAAGCAAAAGGTTCTTGGACCTACTTGAAACAACAAGTGTTCATAAAGTATTAGTTCGGTTGTTTAGTTTTGCTAGGGCTCGCACCTACTACAAACTACTTCCTAGTTCGGTTGGAATATGATTTCGGATCTAAGACGTCCCAGTTCAGTTTTTTCGCAAAATCAGTAGTGATGGGTACTATTCAAGTTGTTCTTACTCGTTACAGAGAAAACTATTTTGAAAAGTGTTGTGAGAAAGCACGTATAATACATATAAACCAGTCAAACGGAAAGCAAAAAGGGATTAAATTACTTACAGATTGGAGAAGAAAGGATGTATGTCAGAAACCGCGAAGGTGATGTTGAAAATGCAAGCTTCGCAGGTGCAAAAGTGGCAGCAATGGAGGTTCAAGCAAGAAAAAGAGAGAAGATGAATAGTGCAAGTGAAACGGTTTGTAGCATAAGGGTTTGTTTTGTAAAAAGAGAAGGAAAAAATGCGGGATTATTCAAAATTCACGAGGTACGAGGGCGGCGTGACAGTTATGATGGGCCAGTAAGAGTTTGCCACGTGTCCAGGGAATAGAAATCGATTCAGTTACAGCGATTAAAGAGACGTTTTGACCAGACAGATGGAACCCGGAATGAATTTAGCTCGGTGGGAAAGCTAAGGTTTTTAGCTCGGTTGAAAAGCTAAAAGCTTTTAGCTCGGCTGGTAACAAGTAATCCCTATCATGCTGTGCAAATGGAATTAAGGGACAATTGATAGGGTAATTTATTTGAAAATTGGGCCAAGCTGGATCTATGGGCCGATTTGTGGGTCATAATAAGAGAGGCCGAGTAAAAGGGACTAGAAGTTAGCCCGGTCTAAGAGAGCTCTGCAGTTAGCTCGGTCACCACACTTAAAGCAGTAACAGTTAGCTCGGTCATACCATGTTGAGCCGAAGTAAGGTGGGCTTTCCTCAAAACCTTGCTATTGGTTAGCTCGGTCCAAGATCATTGTGGATAGCACAGTTTCAGACAACTCTGTTGGAATATGTGAACCGAGGTGCACACACAGTGAAAGGAAGAACCGAGCTAGTTGGAGTTCGGTCTAGTCTGCGGCTCTAGCGTAGCCATGTTATCTCGGTCATAACATCCAACCTTGGTAAAACCATCTCACTTGGTTTAAGTAGTGAGGGGGGTGTTGAAGGATAAGCATTATCTTTCAGGAATGTGATTCCTAAGAGGACTCTACATGGAGGAGTACGAGTCCTACTAGGATTGTACCACACGGAACCTATAAAAGCTCATAACATCACCTATGGAGAGGTAACACAACTTTGATTATCGAATACACAGAGCTTTTGTCTATTTGTCTATTTTGCTGACTTAGGCATCGGATAGGTATCCGACACACACCCGCCGGCTAGCTTATATTTATGTTTTTAGGGAGTAAAGCGACATCGTACGGAGGAGCGCAGACTTGATCAATAGAATTATACGAGAAGGTTTATTTCTTTCCCGTACATATATATATATATATATATATATTAACAAAATGATAAGTAAATAATAAAAATTGAGTTAAGCTAAGCACCAAATAATCTATTAAAATTTTTACTAAACTTCTCATATAAAACTCACACGCATATGAATTTGTGGGTATTTTACACTAGAATTTATTAAAGTTGTTTGGTTTTGGTTTTTTAACTAAAAAGCATAAAAGAAAATTTTGGCTATATAAGTCAATAAAATAAAATATTATATTTAAATCATAATTATTATAATTTTTCTCTTATAAGAGTTTAAAAAAATCAAAAATAAAAATTAAACGAAGCTAGAAAGCCAAACTATTTTAAGGTTTCGTTTAAGAAGTGGATTGGCTTTTTAATTTTTTGGTTTTTTGACTATTTTAGCTTGAGTTAAAAAGTTTGATTTGAGAATGGCTTTTTGATTTTTTTAATTTTTTTTATGAGAGAAAAATGTAATGATTATAAGTTAAATGTGATATTTTATTTTTTAATTAAAATAATTTATTTTATCTTTTATGACTTAAAAAAATAATAATAAAAAAAATAAAAAAAACATCAAATCCATCGTCCCAAACGGAGCTAACTCTTTTCAAACCAACACTAAAAAATTTGATAAATAATTCATAAAAATCAAATTTCCTGCATTATTCATACAGACAGCCAAGGGCCCACCTCAACCCAAAGAGCTCAAACTTCATTTAGAAAGTACGGAAAAAGTGGGGCCCAACTGACAAAACCCTCCTTACTTTAAATTCCTCTCTTTTCCTCCTCTCCCAATTTACGCTTCAAACAGTGCGCGTGTGAAACACCACACACGAGAATTGAATTTAAAGATTTTAAGGGTCCGTTTGGAAAGGTTTATAGAAAAAGAATTTTGTTAAATAGATAGTTGTGAGAAAAAAATTAATTGATAAATAAAATGTGATATTTTATTTTAGTCTTGTTTAAAAAGTTAACTATTTTAATAGGTTAAAATTTTCAGCTGTGATTGAGGCCTCGAAAATGAGGCTCGAAATTGCCTCGAATGCAATTAATTTTTTTTTTTTCCTGGGCTAATACATTGCAAAAATAAATAAATAAAAATAATAATAATAATAACAAGCAAAGCATCAACCCAGCAAAAAAAAAAAAAAAAAAAAAAAAACAAATTTGAGCCAAAAAATTTGAGGCCTCAATCATTAATATATTTAAGAATATGATTATATTTTTGGAAAATGTTTGAAGGCCACAATTTTTGTGGCCAGAATGGCTTAAAATTGTCAAAACGACGTCGTTTTGGGTGCAAAACATGTCAAAACGACGTCGTTTTGACAGTTTTGAACCATTGTGGCCACAAAAATTGTGGCCCTCTAGCATTGTTGTATATTTTTTTGTAATTTAATGTAATAATTGTAAGAAAAAAATTAAATAATTATAAATTTTATATGATATTTTATCTTATTAACTATTTTAATTTTTTTTTTGGGTAAATTTTAACCAAAAAAAACTAAAAACCCACCTGCCAAATTATTTTAAAGATTGTTTGGGAAGTGGGTTTGGGGCTAAAATAAACACAAAAAATAAAATAAGTTTTTTAGCTCCAATAAGACAAAACATCACATCCAATTCATAATCATTACATTCTTTCTCTCACAAAAAAAATTTTAAAAATCAAAAATTATTTTTTAAATCAAACTTTTTAATCCCAAATTAAAAGAGTAAAAAAAAAAAAATCAAAAGACTAAAAAATCGACCTACTTTCCAAACCAAGCCCTAGTTTTTTTGTCCTAATTCATAATAACTTCTGAAATAATATCAATTTTAACCCTTCATATAATAAGAATAATTGAGATAATTTAATTATTTTTTGCTAGTTGTGTTACACAGCGTTAATGGATTAGGAAAGATGGGTGCGTTTGTTTGGACGGACTGGATAAGGAGAGGTTGTAATCTATTGAATTATTAGTCCTGTGATACATTATTCCTGAACTATTTTTAGATTCACTAAAAATAATCCAATCCAGATATCTAATCCCATGACTAAACAAACATATGATACAAATCCAAGAGGAGATTGTTATCTATCGAATTATTAGTCATGTGATACATTATCTCTGAACTATTTGGTTAGATTGGATTTATATCCTATGTTTATTTAGTCATGGGATTAAATATCTGAATTGGACTATTTTTAGTGAATCCTATATTTGTTTGGGATATTATAAAGAATGATAAATGCCCAAATAACTATTTTATCATTTTCAATTATTTACTAAGTAATTGCAATATTAAACATAGCTTTAATATTTTAATTATTTTTTGCTAGATTAAATAAAAATTTATTTTATTTTATTTTTTGCACAATTAAATAAATCTATTTTTAAAAAATTAAATAAATTAAATATCAATAAAAATATATGTTATTTTTTAATTAAAATTTTAAATAAATTTATTTTAAATAATAATAATAATAAAATAAAATAAAACATCTATTAAAATTTAAATAATGAAATTAAATAAAATATAAACAAAATTTTAAAATAAAACATCAATAAAATATTTATAAAAAATTATTTTAAAAATTAAATAAATAAAACAAAAATAAAAATTAAATAAAATTATTTTATTTTTAAATTAGGACATTTAAATTTTATTAAATTTTACTAAATATAATACATAATTAAATACCAGAGGACAAAAATGTAATTTTATTAACTAATCTCATGGGATGAGTTATCTCATGATTTCTATCCCACCTCTCTCCATGGGATACCATAGTCCCACAAATATGGGACTAATAGTCCAAAGGGTCTATTAGTCCGGTGCAAAACTTTTGAAACAAACAACGGATTATTAGTTCATCCGGATTAATAATCCAATCTCATACCCAATTCTTCCAAAACAAACACCCCCGATAGGAGTGGGGTGGCAATGAGCTGAAGCAGAGGAGGAGTAGCGGTAGACAAGAGAAAATAGATAAAGCAATGTTAGGTCCCGTTTGTTTTCAGAAGTAGAATAGAGGGGATTCATAGTGAGGGGATTAAGTAAAATTGTGTTTGTTTTTATGATAATTGTTAGTGTATGAATTATTAAATTATTTTTATATAAAATAATAAAACAAATAAAAAAATATAAAAAATTAAACATTAATATTTAAGAAAAATTCTCAATATATAAAAAATAAAAATAAATAAAAAAATTTCTAATCCCCTCACTATTTTTCTAATACCATCTTCACCTCTTCCATCTTAATCCCCCTTCCAACCTCCATCTATATCACCTCTTCCATCCTAATCTCCTCCCCAACTCTACAAACAAACACAATATTAAATAACCTCACCTACATCTTAATCCCCTCCTATCTATTTGACCCCCAAAACAAATGGGCCTGAGTGAATTGAAAAAGAGGATGGGTGGAGATGGATAACAATAGGGATAAGAGATAATTATTAACAGTAATAAAAAAAAAAATAAAGTTTTTAAATTATTCCTTCTAACTAAACGATACAAATGAATATTTACAATTAGTACTATTTTTTCTAATTGTTTGAAAAATAAACTCTAGATTTTTATGTTAAATAATTTGAACCAAGCATTAAAAAAAAATTTTAAAAAAAGTAAGAAAAAAAAAACAACAATGATTCATCCCCTTTTTCCCCCACCCCCTTTGACCCCCCCTCTCTCTCTCATTGGTTACATTTTCATTTTCATTTTCTTTTTCTTTTTTTTCCTGCTCCTCCAATCACCACCCGCCACGTGGCAAAGGAGGGTGAGGGGATGACCCCTAAAATCCCAAGCATTATTCAAAAAAAAAACTGAATGTAGAGAAAGAAAAACCTCAAAGCAATCAAAGTAATAATGTTGTAGTAATCAAATTGAATATCAATTTTTTTTAGGGTTGATTTTTTTTTAAGTTGGTCATCTATATTTGTAAGACCATTTGGACTTTGTAAGCCAATTTTGGAATTAATTTTGATAATTTAAACTGTTCATTTTTTAGAACTCATTGCATAAAGTATTCATATAAAAAATTAATATGATCGGATATCAGTAGTTATTTGTTTTAATCAAATTTATATTATAAAAAATAAATGATTATTTTTTAAATTATATTTTTTGTCTCCTAAAAAATGAACGATTTAAATTATTGAAATCAATAGCTTATCAATTTTAAATTCTTTCTCAAATTGAAATGACAACTCGAAAAAAGTTAAACTCTTTTTTTTAATCATTTAAGTCCTTGATTTAATATGTCATTTTTCTATGTATTATATTAATTAATGAAATAATAAAACATCAAATAATTTTTATAATTTGAGTAAGTGCAACTTTATTTGCAATAAGTTCATGTACTAGTAGTTTTATGATATGGGATTTGTGTGAACTCTCTATCTTGGTTCTTTTGCCATACATGCCTATTTTGGAAAGATATTAAAAATTAATTTTTTTTGGAGCATTGATAGAGACCCCTTCCAATCACCACCCCACCACCCCACACATACGTGGCGGGTGGTGATTGAAGGAGAAGGAAAAGAAAAAGAAAAAAAATAGCAAAAGAAAAACTGGCCAATGAGAGGAAAAAAGGGTCAAAGGGGTGGAAGGGAAAGGGGGTCTCAAACATTTTTGTTTTTTTTTTGCTTTTAACCAAATTTTTGGCTTTTTTAGATAATTGATTTAGGAAGTTGATAAAAAGTTGCTTTTAATTTTTTTGATTAATATTTGTCTATGATATTAAATCACAATAAAATGATCAAATTGCACCCATTAATTTAAAATATTTACAATTTCACTCATGTAGCACATTTGGACTCATGAGGGGTAGAATTGTAATTTCACCAATAGCTAAAAACCAACTTCTCAAATGAAAAAATAAAAATAAAAAAAACCAACTTTTAACTTTTGTTGTAAACTAAAAAAAATGACAAAAAGCCAACTTCTCAAAATAGTCCACAATCCGACTAACCTACCTCGTTAACATCCTTAATTGAATTGGACTGAATCAATTCATCCATTTCAGTCTAGTTTTGTGATTTAGTTGAACTCTCTAGTTCTAGTTTTAAAACAAATTGAACCAAACTAATATACATACATATATATATATATATATATATATATAAACTTTTTTTTGAGAAGTAAAAATTATCAGAGTACTATATAAATTTCAATATAGACGTGTGTTACCATTATAAGGCCTATTTTGAAAAGTTAAAAGTTAAGTTTTTGATATTTTTTTAAAAAACGTATAAAAAAATAGAGAAATAATAATGTGATTCAAAAAATTTAAAAACTAAAAAACTAACTATTAATCCATATCCCAAAATAGGTCTAAGTTAGTTTGTCATCAATATATGAAGATTTTCATAAACAATTAAATTTTATATTGAGAAAAAATTATCTAAATAAGTAGTCTTGAGAAAACAATAATAATAATAATATAAAGATAGATTCTAAGGGTTGTCTTAGAAAGTAAATAATAATAATAATAATAATAATAATAATAATAATAATAATAATAAATTTTTTACTTGAGAAAACATATAAAAAATAAAGAGGTAATATAATTTAAACAGATTAATAAATTAATTTTTTTTACACTTTCTAAAATAGGCCTAAGAATTCAGAATGCAATCTTTGACACAGTAACGAGTGTTTTGGAAAGATGGGTAAAAATTGACTTTTTAATTTTTTTTGACTTTTTTAGTTTTTTTATATGAAAGATGATATGACTCAAAATAAATTAAAAATTGACTCTTGATTTTTTTATGATGTTCCCAAATGGCCCCTAAATTGATTAGTAACACTATATTGATGAAGATTGATACACTAAATTGATTGTTACCGGTAAATCACAATGGAGAAATAATTTAGAGATTGTGAATGAAAGTGGAAGGGGAAAGAAATCCTCAAAGAGCAAAATAATTACTTCATCTCAAACATTAGAGCATCCACAATAGACGTGTTAGTGATTGTGTTAGTGTCAAAGGCCAAATTTTAGTTAGTTACAGTAACGTTTGAATCTCACAATGGAAGCGTTAAGTAGTATATTAGTGGATTTTGTTAGTGTCAGGTGTTAACTTCTTTGTTAACCGTGGCTAGCTTTTTAGTCAGCGTGAGAGAGAGGGGAGAGGAAGAAAGGGACATGGGAAAGTGCCTTAGGGTCGTCCGACCGGTCATCTCCCTGGACATCCTGAACCTTCAAAAAAAAAAAAAATTGCCTTTGACCGGTCAATCGACCGGTTGACCCACGGGACGACCTGCCCATTCTGCTATCTTCATCCTGTACCTTAACACATATTATTTATATATATAATACACACATTTAACACATATTATTTATATATTTAATACACATATTATTTATACTATTTTATTTATTATATATATATATACACTTAACACATCCATTGCACCACACTCACTCTCTAAAATTAACAAACTTTTAACATACCTTAACACATATTTTTGGGCCCCACTTTTATTATTTTTTGTCATATAACGCATATTTTAACAAACAATTTCAGCTATTCCATTGTGGATGCCCTTAGTCTGTTATTTTATTTTTTGTTGTCTTAAAACATTAGTCTTTTTCCAAAAATTAATGATTAAAATAATATGAATTTGGAAAATGTTTGAGGGCCCTAATTTCTGTTGCTCAAATAGCTCAAATTTGTCAAAACAACGTCGTTTTGGCGATTTTGATGTTGTTTTGTACTCAAAACGACGTCGTTTTGGCAAATTCGAGCCATTTGAGCCACAGAAATTAGGGCCCTCTATCATTGTTGTATGAATTTTATATTTATCCTTCTTTTAAATTTATTAAGAATACAAAAAAATATAATTATAACAATTGATACTTTTAAAATATAATAATTATATTATTAGAAGAAAGAAAAAAAAAATTAAATTTCTTAAGAAGGACTATTGTTTTGGGAAGGAGAGAAATAATGGTATATTTGAGGGGGAATGTGTAATTAACCCAGAAGAAGAAAGAGAGAGTAGAGAGAGAGAGAATGAGCTGTGTTGGTGTAAGTATTTAGTAGTAATAAGTGGGACCCACCACCCATGTGCCCTCCTCCTGTCTCCACCAGCTCCTGCCGCTCAATGATTAGAGCTCTGTTTCCCACCCCCTCCTCCTCCTCTCTACCACTCTCTCTCTCTCTCTCTCTCTAACACTCTCACACCCAATACACTTCCATCCATAGCTGCAAACGCTTATATCCAAATAATATCAGTTTGATCTCTTTGCTTATCTCTGTTTACAACCCCTTCTCTCCAATAAAATTGGTTGAAGAAGACCCATGTCAACTTCAGACGGAGCAGCCAACGGCGTAATTAACGGCGCAATTATTGAGCAGCAACGCCTCCAGCCGCCTGGAAACGGCGCTCTATCTGTCAAGAAGCCGCCGGCGAAAGACCGACACAGCAAAGTCGACGGCCGAGGGCGCCGCATACGCATGCCGATCATCTGCGCCGCCAGGGTCTTCCAGCTCACTCGCGAGCTGGGCCACAAGTCCGACGGCCAGACCATCGAGTGGCTACTCCGCCAAGCCGAGCCATCTATCATCGCCGCCACCGGCACCGGCACAACTCCGGCAAGCTTCTCCACCGTCTCAGTCTCCGTCAGAAACTCCTCCAATTCCTCAATCTCCGCCGCGCTCGATCAGAAGCCATCTCAGCCGTTGATCACTCCGACGCCGTTTATCCTCGGGAAGCGACTCCGCTCCGACGATGATTCTGTCGACGGCGGCGGCAAAGACGACGTTGCCGCGGCCGCTGCAGTAGTGGGCCCAGCCGGTGGCTTCTGGGCTCTACCGGCTCGGCCGGACTTCGGCCAGGTATGGAGTTTCGCGGCGGCGCCACCGGAGATGGTGGTTCCTTCACCGGCCATGGCGTCGCAGGCTTCGTTTTCTGGAAGGTTCCTTCAGCAACAACCTATGGGGGAAGCTTCGGCTGCCAGGGTTGGGAATTATCTCCCGATAGCTCAGGGGCATCTCAATTTGCTCGCTTCGTTGTCTGGTGCACCATCGGGGTCTTCGGGAAGGAGAGAAGATGATCAGCGCTAAGCTTGAAATGAATTGAAATTTGGGTGATTGTTGTTGATATATGTGTATGTCGTTTTAATTTGTATGTGTGAAGATATGAGAAATTTGTTAGTAATCTAGGGTTAGGGTTTTAGGTTTTCAGTGAGTGTTTTTGGGGGGAGGGGGAATAATTAGGGTTTGTGCAACTTGACCTATTAGATTTTAGGGTTTTACCGCTTCGTTTCAATGCATTCTATCACTAGGGTTTTTAGAGTCCATTTGTTTAAGTCTTGGGTCTTTTTGGAGGAGAGGGGGAGAGAACGATGAATTCATGACTGAATTTGGGAGGAATTTTCAGAAATTTGGCTCAAATTGATGTTGGATTTTGGGAATTGGTACAATCCATGAAGGTGGGTTATTTTGAGAAACTAGGGCTTTTGTTTCAAATGGACATTTTGCTCTCTGTTTCTGGCGAAACCACGGTTGGTTTCCTCTGAATTGAGTTTGTGGCATGTTGAAAAATGATGATTGTGAATTGGGTTTGAAGAATTGTTCAAAGTATCCAACTTGATTGCTGTAGAGACATCCAATTTCTCTGTAATTTGGTCTTTAAGCTTGGTAATTGCATTATAATTAAGATGCTGAATGATGGGTTCTTGGAAGTGATAATGCTAGCTTTGTTGGGATGAGCTTATTTGCAAAGATGATTAGATATTGTGCTTTATATACTGCAAGTTTTGGGTAATTGGCAGAGAGGTTTATGGATGCTTTTAGTTTCTGCGCTCGCTTTGGTACTGTGGCAAATTGTTTGTTGCTCTCTCTTCCGCTTTTGCTGTCTAAGTATGTAGAATGCTCTCAAAGAGGCTGCTGTGTGATGAATGGAAAGGGCTTCGGTTCTTCTCCGTAAGATCTATGTCTTGAATTTTTATGGGTATTTATCATAGACATTTCTTATATTTGTCTGCGTGAAAATAATTTGTATGTAAGTGGATTGTTTTTGGGTGACTATGGTGTGAATAAAAAGCCCACCTGTTTTCTCATTCACTGCTCAAATCTTTCATTTGTGTGCCATTTCCTTCTGCTTATTGTACATATAAACCTATTTAGTGACACATTATTATGTTTGTTTGAGTTGACTGGTACTCTTTTTGCAGTTTATCCCTTGTTCAGTGATTATTGGAATATGTTGATCCTATCAGTTTCTTTGTGCTTTGTGTAGTTTTGATCATCGTAGTGATGTCTTATATTAGGGAATATTTCTACATTTCTTGCCAATAATCAATAAACTAAACTACTGCTTTATAATCCTTCGTTGCGACAATTGAGTACTATAATGGTTGGTTATCATTTTATGAACAACTCAAGAGTTATTTGAACTAAAACTGCATTGTTTTCATTTTGGTATATTTTAATTATCTTTCAGGGATAGGTTGGGTTTTCCTTGAATGGAGGTAAGGAGTGTGTATCCAGTCAGAATTATTCGGTGTGGTTGGTTTCAATTTTTTAAAAATTGAGTTTTTTATTTTTTCATATTTTTTTTATTTTTAGTGAATATTTTTAAAATTTTAAATAATTTTTTTATTTTTTTAGATGCACCTTAAATGTATTTAAATAGTAAAATATTTGTGAATATTTTAAAAAATTAATAAATACACAAAAATATGAAAAATGTATTGAATTTTTATATATGTTTTTGTATTTTTGGTATTTAGTAAATTTTTTTAAGATTTTCTTCACAAATATTATACTTTTTAAATGTATTTATGTTATCAATAATGTTTGAGAGTTCTAATTTAAGAGCTCTAATGGTAGGTCTTACATGATGATGTGATGTTTTAGTTTGCTTTTTTTTTCTTTTTTTTTCTTTTCTTTTTTTTATTTTTGCTTGACACCTCACTAGAGCTCTGTTATTAGAGTTCTCTATCACTACCCAAAACGAAAAAAGTAAAATTTTCTGAAAAGTAAATAAAAAGTAAAATTTTCTGAAAAGTAAATGCTGAAAACTGAAACTGAATAGAGTGATTGATGTTCTTTTTGTTTTGTGATTGTAACAATTGAATGCTCTACTGTTTAACTATATTTTCCTTTGAAAACGGAAATGAAAGTCTATCAGGGTTAACAACATTCTCTTTGAAAGAATTTGAAACTGCTTCTGCCTTCTATTCGGTGCAGTCTGCTATATTTCTTCTTATTTCTGTTTTACATCTTTCCTGAATTTGAATTTGAAATTGATTTGAGCATTAAAGAGTAGGTAACCCACTTTCCTGACTTCATTTCTATTGCATTCTATCTCATATAATCACATTCTGTTATGCAATATTTGAGAATTACAGTCAATACCTCATCAGTGGTAGGTCCGGGAGAGCGGTGGATTTCTAGTTTGCTTTCCAGAAACACAGGCATTAGTTTACTTCTGGTAGCTCATACATGCTCAAAGCCTACTCTGCATAGTATAGAGTTTGTATATTACCAATTCAATCCAAGTTTTCTGGTTGGTAAGGTGACATTTATTTGAGATGTTGAGAGCATTTGGTCCTTTTGTTTGTTTCATTGGTGGCAACTCATTTTCTCTTGACTTATTGTGAATGTTTTCTTCTTCATTTTTTGCCGATTTTGTTGACTTAGTAATTAGTATTTTATCATATAACGATACATAGATTAGGACTTCTTTTTCTACTTGATGTAACTAATTTTGCTAGGAATTTTTTTGCCTTACGCTTAATAAAACTGATTAGTTCTAAGAAGTAAGTTATACTATGGCCTTGCAGGAATTTTTTATTTTATTTTTGGCAAACAAATAAGAGAAGTTGATTGATAAAAAGATAAAACTAGGGGACAATAACGATACAAAAAAAGATAATAGAAAAGAAACAAAGGAAACATAGAGTTCTAAGGCAGCAAAAAAAGTCCAGCTTACAACTGTCAGCAAGCCTGGCAACATATAACATAAGTACATAATTCTCCCCAATCTCTTTAGGGCTGGTTAGCAAAATTAGTGCCTAAGCTTGTGCTTTTTCTTGGGTCGAATTGGATCGGCCTAGTGTTGAAAGGCTTAGACCTAGGTCCTATTGAAGCCCTATCTAGCCTCCGCACGTCTTGACTTGATATAATCGGTTGACAATCAAATTTAATTCAATCCAAAAAAAGACCCCCACCGGATTAAACTTGTGCAATTGCTCATCCAACGGCTTAAACTTGTGCATATTTATATGTTTTTTTTATTTTTGTCGGCTTAAACTTGTGCTTATTTATATATATATATATATATTTTTTTTTTTGTCGGGCTCACGGGTCGCCTCGCACAGATCAATGGATGGGCATTATTCAAGCTAGTCCAACCCACTCGATGTATGCCTTTAGGCAACCAAAAAAAAAAAAAAAAAAAACTGATGGGCTAATTGGGCCTGGGTTAGGCCACAGGCCTTTAATCTAAATGATAACTTTTACTGACGAGGTTTGGATAAAGTTAAATGATGACTTTTACTGATGAGGATTTGATAGAATTTCACACGGATAAATTATAATTAAATGACCATAGAACTATTAGAACCTTAATCCATATCAATGAAGAAAATTAGAGTTCGGCTTCATAAATGCGATCAAATAATTTACCTTTATTAGTTGCAAATATCACTGTTATACCGAAATTATGTCTTGTCAAAATTTCATTGGCAAATAACATCCTCGTCGTGAGTGGGGATACAATGATAATGTTTGTAGAAGAAGAATAAAAAGTTGGCAACACTGTTATCATCATTCAATTCCAAAAAATTGTACTTTCTTTCATATGTAAAAACGATTTGTCTGGGCCCCAAAAGGCAATAATCTCGTGGAAGACAAAGGGACTCATCTTTAAAAAGTTAAAGATTATTTGCTATTTTGGACCATTTAAGAGGACTTCATTTCTACATTAGATGCATGAAATAGCTTTAAAAAAAAAAAAAAAAAAAAAATTGGCAGTTGATAGAGGTCAGAATAACTCTAAATTTTAATTACGAAAATAGAAGAGAAAAATAAGTTCTATATAAAATACAAAAAAATAAAAAATAAAAATGGCATTCATCTAAATTTTAGATTTCATTAAGAATTGGGCCCTGCTTATCATTGTGGTAAGATCCACTCTCTCTATGCATGAAATAATAAATCGAATGTTACAAGTTGAGTTTTTTTAGAGAGAATAAAACATGTCATTTTAACACAATTTTTTCTAAAATCAAGCAATATTAAATTTAATTCTCTTTTTTGTTTTTGAATTTTTTTTTTTTTTTTTGTAATTGTGTCTTTAAAACACATACTTCAATTAATTCTTTTAAAATCATATTTTTAAAACACGATGTTACTAGGGAGTAATTCCTTTTAGGTTTTTTTTAAAATATCACATTGGTAGTGTCTGTCTACTAGTAAGAGATTGTAATGACATATAAAATTAAAAATAATTTTAAAAGATCACAAAAACATCATTGGTCAAATACATATCCTCTCCTAGTGTTTAATGTTATGGGAAGACTAGATAATTCTCTAATTTCTCATTACACCTACTCTTTTCCACTACCACTACCATTGCCTCCTCTTCAGTACCACCACTCCACGCGATTAGGCACTACACTACTGCTCAATCCCTCTTCGCTCTAGCCTTTACCTATCTCAACTTCTTTCACATCTCCTTCGTTTCCCTCTCTACCACTTTTTTGTAAAACCCAACCCATTCTCTCCTCCCCTCATTATCCACCTCTACTCCCAAAGCCCTTCTACCACCCCTCTGCAACCCCTACCCCTTTTATCATTTCCTATCACTCCTTTAGATATGAAATTCTTAGCCTCTCTCATTTTCCCCTACTACCCATTCACCCATATTTGAAACCTTTAGCCCTTTTCCTACCTCCGTACCACCCCTCTATAATTGTAATTCCCACCCCCATTCTCACTTTTAGATATGTCTTTTCTCTCCTCAATGACGATTACCGTGACTTTTTCTATTCCCTTTTAATAACAACTGCTGTTGCAACCACCCACCACCTTGAATCCATATGCTAAAGAGAGAGGAGAAATGAAATGGAAAAATAATAGAGAGAGAAAGAGGACAAAAAGAAGAGTTGTAAGGAGAAATTACGAGATTTGGAACAATAGAATTGAAAAAAATTATAAAACGTAAAATAAATAAATAAATATAATGAGAAAATGATATAATAATTAGATCAAATTATTGAGCAAATATAATTACCCATAGCTCTAATATGAGAAAAATTATTGGTTGGTCTTGAAGCGCCATGTGATCATATATCACACTAATCACAATTCACTATATTTTTTGTATTATCTAATCATCCAACACAAATTTATAAATCCTATCATTTTCATCAATTACAACGCTATTAAAATATCATATAGTGATACTCCAAGACAAACCAACAACATCTCCTAATATGATCCCCAATATGGGAAAATTATGAAATCATTGCTTTCCTTTACTGCACTTCTCTGTCTTTTTTAACTGAAAATGGCGCGGCCGACTCGGCCCACTTTGGTGGGAACCCAACGCGGATAACACGGGTTCCATAAAGCCATTTTACGATATCCCTACCCTGAGCCCTAAGGAAGTTATAGGGGTAGGCTTGGGCCTGTGGGCTTTCTCAATGTTTCATGGTTTTGTTTTTTTTTTAAGTTCTAATATATTTTAATTTTTTTAGCATTAAATAGTGAGTGGAATATTATAGCATTGCAACTCAATTAATTTTTTATTTTTATTTTTATTTTTTATAGCTTAACCAAAAATATATGTATAACTTGGTATCAATTGCCCCGACTACAACCTTCACTAATGCTTATGTTTGGTTTAATTTCTACAAATTTGTTTTAGAAAATTTTTATAAAAAAAATTAAAATTAATTTGATTAAAAAATAATAAAAAATACTTATCATTTTTATATAATTTTATATTTTGAAAAGGTCGAAAATAATTTTAAAATATTTTTTTGATGTTTATTTTTATTAATCTAATTTTATTTTTTCAATAAAAATTCTTTCTTTTTTTTCTTCCTTCTGAAAGTCAAACCAAACATGACAAATTATGCAACTTATGGAGATGATTTATGATTTATGTTTTTATTTTATTTTAAGATTTTGTTACAAAATTTAGTATAATTTATATTTACTATTTAGGGTTATTTACACGGACACCTCATGAACTATTGAAAAATATGACTTTGATCCTCTAAATTATAAAATCGTATAAATAGACCCCTTAAATTATTAGTGTGTTTCACTTTGACTCCTCCCGTTAAAGAGTCTAATTTGTAGTTTTTATAGTTTAGAAGCTTTATTTGTACGTTTTTATAGTTTGAGGGCCTTTTTGTATATTTTTATAATTTAGATGGTCAAAATGATACTTATTAATAGTTATGGAGCCTCAGTATAAATAATTCTATTTGTAAAGGAAAATTAATTTAAATTAGTTAAAGAAATTGATTATGAAGAAGCCGCGGGTGAATGTTTTTAAATTTCATACAGCTTATGCAATTCCAAAAAAAATAAAATAAATTAAATTAAAAAAATTAAAAAATTAAAATGCTTTTTAATTATTAATTTTTTTATGAATTTATTACACTTTATATCCCTAAAATATCATTAAATAATCTATTTAGTTCCTAAACTATCGATTGAAAATAATAAGTGCTTAAAGTATGTGAATCAAAATCTAATTTGCCTTTAGACTATCGATTGAATCTATTAAATCCTAAACTATTAATTCAAATATATTTAGTCTTTAAAAAATTTACAAAAAAAAAAAAAAAAACAATATAAGTCTATAAGTATCATAAATTAGTAAAAGACCCTATCTGAGAGGGTAATTTATATGCATAAACTGGGCCGAGCTAGGTCCATTTGGTTTAGGTATTGGGCCAAGCTAAGTAGACTCCTCAGTTCGTAGGGGCGCCCTTGCGGCCGAGCTAAGAGCTTTTATAGCTTGGTCTTGAGTTGTACAAATATCAGTCCAAGGACTGGAGCATATTGGCTAGATATAAATAGCAATCCGGACCGGGGTATATTTGTAGCACACCGGATTGAAGGTTATCTCAGTCAAATACCATCTTGGTTCTGTCCAGCGTGGAGCAAGACCATGCTAGCTCGGTTAAGTATACTACCGAGCTAAGGAAGGAGGTTTGAGCAATCTCACTTGGTTGGTAGTGAGTAAGGAGTTATCAGGATGTCATTATCCTTGGAAGTGTGATTCCTATGAGGACTCTTATAAAGAAAATTGGAGTCCTACTAGGATTGTGCCAGGCAGAATCTATAAAAACTCATACCAGGACCTATGTACAGGTATCACAATTTATACTCTCGAATACACAGACCTTTTGTCTATTGTCTACTTGTTGACTTAGGCATCGGAGAGGTTTCCGGCACACATCCGCCGGCTAGCTCATGTTTGTGTTTTCAGGTAACAAAGCGACGATGTTTGAAGGAGTGCAAACTTGATCAACAGGATTATACGAGAAGATTATTTCGTGCTCGTACAATTGGCGTCGTCTGTGGGAAGCAATCAGAAAAAAAAAAACCTCTTGATTAAGTTTTCTTTCAACTGATTTCAATGACGCACAATGAAGACTTACCACACTCTACTACTGATGGGCAAACCCCAGAGAGGGACAAGAGGCGCGAAGGCTTGTCTTTTATCCCGCCCATAGCAAAGTTAGATCCCCAACGACGGAACCCGCAGAGGGACACACGAGAAAGACGGGGCTTCAGTCATCGTCGCTCCAAAAACCCTGAAAGGCAGATGCGGAGGTTGGATCCTCAGGCTTTAGAAGATCGGGTAAGAGAGTAAGACGAATTGATACGGAGGATGGCGGCAGATATGGAGACAATGAAGCGCCAAATAAAAGGCCAAGGGGTGGCAACAGAAAATGAGCGCAAAGGCAACACACGCTCTACCACTCAGAATATCGCGACAAACAAGTTATACCATCACAAGCTGAAAGTAGAAGCCTCAGGTCAGGCGATACACAATTAAGGACTTCCAGGACTTGTTACTCCAGATCTGAAAGAACGAGGACTAAAAGGTCTTACACGGAGGGAAATAGTTATCAGCCCTCGCATTCGCACCAAACGATATTTAGGCACATAGAGTTGCTTAGGTCGACGGACCTACGGACAGTGCTTGAGGAAAGGACTCGAAAGAAAGAAGACACTCAGGCTCGTGACCCCCGCAGAGTCTCCGCACTACAACGATTGGCTCCTAGAACACATGGGAGTGTCGAGGTTGGAATGCCAGAGCTGCGCCTTGCCTATGAACCAGCAGAAAAAGCGTTAGCAAGGTTGCAAAGCTCGTCGTTCATTCCGGCGATAAAGAATGCACCATTATTCTCCGGCTTCCACCAGCCCAAATTCACTATTCATGAGGGAAAGTCAGACCCCTACATGCACTTGAGCCACTTTCGCCAAGTTATTGCAGTGTATCAGTGAAACGAGGCTCTAATGTGTATCATGCTCCCTTCTAGCCTTGGCGACCTGGGTTTAACATGGTTTGAAAGGTTTCCAGAAGGTAACATAGCTTTATGGGCGTAACTAGCTGAAACATTTGTGACCAGATTCAGAACGAACACCAAGAAACCTATGGAGACTGACCAACTTCTCTCCATAGACATAGGCGAGAAAGAAACATTGAGACCTTACAATAACAGGTATTGGAGATTGATCAACTTCTCTCCATAGACATAGGCGATAAGGACACATTGAGATTTTACAATAACCGGTATTGGGAGACTTTTAATCAGATTGGAGATTGCCCCACAAACCTAACTATCGCACAGTATAAACGATATTTGCCGGCTGGCAATAAATTGAGGGATTCAATGACAATGACTCCACCCCTCACAATGGAGGCCCTAATGGAAAGAGTGCATCAGCATATCTGGGTAGAAGAAGATGTCGCACGCACCAAAGCAAAAGCTAGCACAATAGCGATGTCAGACAGAAAACCTGCGACAAAAGTAAACACGGTTGGGCGAGAAGAACAACCAAGCAAGAATGGGCGAGGCAAATGAGCCAACAGAGAGGACTCCCAAGCAAGGAAGTTGAGAGTTCGCACTGCCATCACCACAGTATTTAATAAACCTATCTACCGGATTCTTAATGAGATACGCAACGAACCCTTCGTTCGGCGGCAAGCCAAGTTGGGAGAAGCGCAAAGGGGCTAAGATGGCCCTGTTTGGTGCAGCTTAAAAGCTGTTTATTTCAGCTTTCAACTTAATTTAAGCTATTTTGATGTGTTTGGTTTAGCTTATAGCTTATAGCTTATAGCTTTTTGGAAGTCAGAAATCAGCTTATTCTTTGAGTGGGTCAGGAGATGCTTAATTTATAAGTCAGAAATCAGCTTATGTTCATAGTTATAAGCTATAAGTTGTTTAAGCATAAGCTATAAGCACTTTCCCACAGCTCTACCAAACAGGGCCGATGATAGGTATCGTTACACCTTCCATGATAAAAAGGGGCACCGAACTGAAAATTGTATGCCATTGAGGCAACATCTGGAGAAGATAGTGGCCGCAGGCCACCTGGACTAGTATATAAAGGGGGGAACACAGTCGGCCCCCCAGGACCACAACAGGCGGATGGGATGCCGGTCGACGGTCCACTCTAAGGCATAATCAACGTAATTCACGGGATCATTGAACCTGAATGGGTATATAAGCTCAGAGGGATGATCAAAAAAAACTGAGCACTTGAGAGAAGTACTAAGTGCACAATCTACCATCAAAAAGGAAAAAACGGAGGCAACGAACATCATCTCCTTTTCTGACAAAGACTTAGCAAGGTTACAATGCCCTCACAATGATGCACTGGTGGTTACTTTGTGCGTCAAGAACTTCGACATCAAATGGATCCTAATTGACCGACGGAGCTCCTACGAGATAATGTACTACAAGACCTTCAAGCAACTAAAATTGAAAGACAGTGACTTGGCACCCGCAATATCTCCCTTAGTTGGCTTTAACCCAATGCCAGAATGGCCGATGGGCAAGATAGTTATGCCAGTCAAGGCAAGAACGATGACGAAACATGTGAAATTTTGGGTATTAAAAGTTCCTTCCACTTACAACATAATCTTGGAAAGAGCATGGTTGTATACCATGCGATCGGTGGCATCAACCTACCATCAGGTGTTACGGTTCCCCAACGAAACCGGAGTGATTGAAGAAGTCTTAGGGGACCAAATCATGTCGAAACAGTTCTTCGTTACAGTAAACGGCAGCCAGGCTGCAAAAGGGTTTGTATAGATGGTAGAAGAGCTAGAAAGCAACGAATTGTTCGTAGATGTCAGCAAAACAACCGAACATAAGGCAGTGGAAGACTTGGTAGAGGTACCGATAGATGAAAAAACCCAGAGATGTTCTTTTTGCTCAGCTCGTCTTTATCCAACACTGAGAGAATAGAGATCATGGAATTTTTTACCTTTAACATCGAAGTGTTCACCTAGACGCCGTATGACATGACTAGCATTGACCCCAATTCCATCTGTCATCAACTCAATGTCTATCCAACTGCCAGACAAATTATATAGCGAACTCGCCGATCGGCACTCTACAACGCAGAGATAGTGGCAGAAGAAGTGGGAAACTTGCTGGAAGTAGGGGCAATCAAAGAAGTACACTATCCCAGGTGGATTTCCAACACTGTAGTGGTGCCAAAAAAAAAATAGCAAATGGCGCGTCTGCGTGGACTACAAAACAATTAACAAAGCATGCCCGAAAGACAGCTTTCCCCTATCACGAATAGACCAACTGGTGGATCTAACAGCAGGGCATAACCGACTTAGCTTTCTTGATACGTATCGTGGTTACCATCAGATCACTATATATGAACCAGATAAAGAGGCCACATCGTTTACCACTCCCAAATAACTATATTGCTACAAGGTCATACCCTTTGGCCCAAAAAATGTAGGGACTACATTCCAATGGATAATCACCAAAATGTTTGAACCATTATTAGGCAGAACAATTGAGGCTTACATAGATGATATGGTGATCAAAAGCAAAAATGAGGGGGACCATCTCAAGAACCTAGATGAGATGTTTCAAATTTTGAAGTCCCACAAGTTGCAACTGAACGCATCTAAGTGCGCATTCGGCGTGGGGTCAGGCAAATTCCTAGGCTTTCTAGTGACCAACCGGGGTATAGAAGCTGACCCCTCTCAGATCAAAGCCATCTAAGATCTTGAGAGGCCCAACACAGTCAAAGAGGTGTAACATCTCACTGGCCTAGCAGGCACACTAAACCGATTTATAAGTCGGTCGTCAGACAGGTGTCGACCGTTCTTCCAGGCACTGAAGGCCAAGTTTGAGTAGGATAATGAATGCGACCGCGCCCTGGAAAGCTTGAAAAACTACATGACCTCTCCTCCATTGTTAGTGACCCAAGTACCAGGAGAGGAGCTCTTTTTGTACCTAGCAGTTTACCAGCATGCAGTTAGCGTAGTGTTGGTAAGAGTTGAGGGAATACAACACCTGCCTATCTTTTATGTAAGCAAGACTTTCCTGGGCGCTGAAATAAGGTACCTTCCGTTGGAAAAGTTGGTCTTAGCCTTGATGATGGCTTCAAGAAAATTGTCGCACTACTTCTATGCCAACACCGTGATTGTCTTCACGGCCTTCCCCTTAAAAGCCTTGTTTGAGAGGACGGATTTTTTCTGGACGAATCTTGAAGTGGGCAGTGGATATGGGGTAGTTCGGAGAGAAGTGGAAACTCTTCGTGGATGGAGCATCCAACAAGCACGGCGCAGGACTTGGCATAGTCCTCATCTCACCAAATGGGCGAACAATTGAACAGGCAGTCAACCTTGGTTTCCCAACATCCAACAACGAGGCGGAGTATGAAACATTGCTAGCGGGTTGAAATCAGCACTTCACATGAAGGCCACCGAGCTGATGGTGTACAGTGACTCCCAACTGGTAGTCAACCAGATTTCGGGCGACTACGACGCAAAGGATGATAGAATGGCTAAGTACCAAGAGTTGGTCAGAAATGAGATCATGAAGTTCGAAGTAGTCCGGATAGAGCAAATCGGTCAAGAGGAAAATAGTAAAGTGGATGAGCTTGCCAGTTTTGCGTCAATAGCAGATACATCTATCCCACACCCATTATTGATTGACTTCTTACCTAGACCAAGTATTGAAAAGCCCAAAGCAGCCGAAGCATGTTGTGCCGAGCTAGGCCCTTCCTAGATGGATCCCATCATAGTATTTTTAAAAGATGGCATCTTAGCTGAATAAAAGAAAAAAGTCAACAACATTACAGAAAATCACAGCAATTTTGGCTTTCTCTATCATTAGCATTGTACAAAAAATCCTTCACAGGACCTTACTTAAAGTGTGCCCATCCCAATAAGGTTAATGCATTTTTGTTGAAATACACGAAGGCATTTGCAAAAGCCACTAAGGGGGAAAATCGCTGGCCTACCGAGGAATTTCACAAGGGTATTAGTGGGCATACATACAAGCAGATTCGGAGAAATATGTTAAGAAATATGAGAAATGTTAGAAGTTCGCACATCAAATACATCAACCAACCAGAGAGCTTCTATCGTTGACTAGCCCGTGGCCCTTTACAATGTGGGGCCTGGATATAGTAAGACCACTCCCAACTGCACCGGACAATAGAAAGTTCTTTCTCACAGCAACGGACTATTTTACAAAGTGGGTGGAGGCAGAAGCACTGCATCCATAAAAGAAAAAGACGTCAAGAAGTTCGTATGGCAGAACATCATAACTCGGTTCAGCATACCCAAGGCTTTAATATCTGACAACGACACTCAGTTTGATGGCAAAATCTTTAGGAGCTTTTGCGAAGAATACAAAATAGAATTTTACAACTCTACACCGGTGTACCCCCAAGCTAATAGCCAGGCTGAGGCTTTCAAAAAAGTAGTCTTGGACGGTCTGAAGAAGAGGTTGGAAAGAGCAAAAGGCAAGTGGGTTGAGGAGCTTCTCCACGTTTTATAGGTCTACCGTACCACACCTCGGCGGTCAACTGGCGAAACACCTTTTTCATTGGCTTATGGCATAGAGGCAGTAATCCCACTAGAAGTGGGCTTCCCCACTATTAAAAGAGAGAATTTTGATACAAACTTAAATGGTAAGACCATAGCCCTCAAACGCGACCTTACAGAAGAAAGAAGAGAAAGGGTATTGGTGTACATTTCCTCTTATCAACAAGAGTTGTTCAGAAAATATAACAAAACAATGCACCCAAGGCAATTCAAGATTGGAGATTAAATACTATGCAAAGTAATGGGCAACACTTTGATACTTGGAGATGGCAAGTTAGGGTCTAATTGGGAAGGATCATACAAAGTGATTGGTTTAGCAGGAAAATGAGCATATCACCTAGACGATATGGACAACAAAGCTATTCTCAGGCCATGGAATACGGCCAATCTCAAAGTATTTTATTTTTAGTTTTTTCTTAAAACACTTGTAATTTTTCTTTTCAATAAAACAAGTAGACTTTTTTCTAGCAAAATTCTTTCATCTGTTTGTGAAAGTGGTTTGTACTTATTGCCGACTGGGGGCACTACTACAAAAATAGTTAAAGATCATACTTTGACAAAAAAAAATATCTCACTTTTATTGGAAGTGTGATAAAAAAAATTAGATTGATATTTTAATCACACTTAATTTGATTAAGTGTGATAATATTTATTTTTTATGTCACTTTTCAATTAAGTGTGATTACATATATATATTTTTAATCATATCTTTTAATTAAAGTGTGATTATATATACACTAGTATTTTTTAATCACACACTTTTAAATAAGTGTGATTATATATATATATATATTTTTAATCACACATTCTAATTAAAGTGTGATTATTTATATATTTTTTAATCACACTTTTTAATTAAAGTGTGATTATATATACATTACTACTTTTTAATCACACTTTTTAAATGAGCGTGATTATATATATATATTTTAATCACACATTCTAATTAAAGTGTGATTATTTATATATTTTTTAATCACACCTTCTAATTAAAGTGTGATTATATATACATTACTACTTTTTAATCACACTTTTTAAATAAGTGTGATTGTATAAAATATTCCAATTTGATTTTTAGATAAAATATACAATTCCTAATTTTTTTTTTAAAAAAAAAGCCCCAACACCAAAATTCAAATTAAAAAAAAATCGTAAATAATAAAACTTTCTATAACGTACATACAACATGTCGTTAATACATTAACTATATACGATCCACGTACTCCAATTATTAAAAATATTTAATATTTCATGACGCATAAAAAATCAACCATTAAAGATTATATACTTTCCACAACACATAATAAATCAATTGTTTAAAATAATACATATTTCACAAAACACAATTATTATCATGAAAGGTGCTACTAAAAAAAAAAAAGGCGCTAAATAAAAATTAAGGATTATTTACCAATAAATCCTACTTTACAAACTGTTATACCAAATAGTCCCACTTTGATTCTATTATACCAAATAGTCCTGCTAGTGGGTTGATTTGGTCCTTTTTGTTTTTTTTTCCATTTTTTTAAACTGTGTGGACGAGAGTGCCCTTGGTTTAATGTGGGATTGTGTTTGCTGGATCAGTTCTTTTTTTGGAAGCATTGCTCATTCTATCACTGTGTGTGTGCGTGTAACAGTGGCTGCTGTGTGTGTGTATCTTTGTGTGTGTATGTGTATCATTGTGTGTGTGTGTGTGTATCATTGTATGTGTGTGTTGTGTGTGTGTGTGTATCATTATGCTGTTGTGTGTGTTTGTGTATCATCGTACCCCAGCCTTTTCATCACCAAGTAAATCGCATCCAACTGTTCATCAAACATGGCGTAGTCCAGAGTATTCGATGTGAACCCGAAAAATGGGTATGGGCAGACCATGAAGGGCGTGTTTGTTTGGCGATGGAATTCAAGGATTGGGGCAAATATGACCCGGTCGAAAACCCGTCTGAATCGACCCGAACTGGATGGCTCCGAGATTGATAATATACCTAGTGAATTAGGTGTGTAGACCTGAATGTTGGATATTTCGGCAAGATTGACGGCGGCGTGGAGAGATTTCATGGCGGGGAGGAGGTGGGCGATGACGGTTTTGTCGGCGGTGGCAATGAATTCGTTCCCGACGGCGATGCGGTGGATTTTGGCGGTGGCATAGAAAGGAGGATGTTGTTAGCTACACAGGACACGGCGGCGGAGAGTTTGGAGACGGCGGAGATGTCGGAGTTGGCGACGGTGACGTAGATGTCGGAGTTGGCGAAGTCGCGGAGGATGTCGGGGTTGGCATCGAAGATCTTCACTGTGTCAATGGTGGTTTGGTCTTTGATGAATGTGTATGTGTCTGCCTGTGTGAACCCCCAAACACACCAACCTAGGCCAAAACAAAAAACCCCTTACAGTGCGTTGTGTGTGCTGTGTGTGTGTATCAGTGTGTGTGTGTGTGTGTGTGTGTGTGTGAGTGTGTGTGTTGAAGCCATCAGTGTGTGTGTGTGCGTGTATCAGAGTGTGTGTTATGCGCTGGGTGTGTCTTAGAGGGAGAAGAGAGAGCTGGGTTTGGTGTGTGCTGTGTATGTGTGTGTGTTGTGTGTATGGTGTGTATGAGTGTGGCTGCTGGGTGTGCGTGTTAATGGTGTTTTGTGTGTATGGTCTCTTGTGTCTGCTAGAGAGAGAAGATATGTGTGTGGCTGGGTCTCCATGTGTAAGAGAGAAAATGCTAAGAGAGATGAGTGGTGTCTAAATGAGGGTAATTACGTCTCTCAGAATTTTCCAGGACTAAACGGTTTACTATAATAAAAATGGGACCAATTGGTTCATAAGCTTACATTTTGGGATTTATTGGTAAATCTCCCAATAATTAATTAGCGCCAAAACTGAAAAATACGAAACTTTCAGCCCAAAATATTAAAATTAAAAATTAAGAAATTAAGAAATTTTCATCTCTTTCTATAGACTCTCTCTCTCTCTCCATCTTCATCCCTCATCACCATCAACATCCTTTACTCTCCTACCCTAAACCTTTCTCTCACTCACGCTCACTGATTGACCTTTCTCTCCCTCTTCACCGACCTCATAGCTAGCGCACACTAATAGCCGCTTCGGTTGCCCCTGGTGAGTGGAAAAAGAGGGAAGGAAGAGAGTGAAGATTGGAAGGCGGTGGGTTTAGGGTTACAAAGGAGGCCATGGTAGAAGAAGAACGATGATGGAAGTGGAGGAGAGACTCTCCCCTTGTTTTCACAAACAGTCTCCTCTCTCTCTCTCTCTCTCTCTCTCTCTCCATCCTTCCCCAGGTATTTATTCCCTCCAATTTTCTTTATATTTATTTGCTTTAGATTGCTTGAGATTTGTTGAAATTTCCTTTTTTTTCTAAAAAAAAGAAAAAATCACTTGATTGCTTCTGTTAATTGCTTCAGATTTCTTGATTTATAGCATAATTTATGTTGAAATTTCTATTCAAAATTGGTGAAACAATTTCTGTTTTTAAAAAAAAATTATTTTAAACAATCTGTTTCTGTAAACAAATTTTTGCTTTATATTTGTATCCTTTTGTTTTTGTTTTTTTAATGGATTTAAAACTAATATGGGTGAGAGTATTTTGGTATTTTTGATGGTTTCTTATTAATTTTGATGGGTTTATGATTAATTTTGTTTGGTTTAATTGACATAAATCCTTTTAAACTCTAGATTTATTTTTAGTGGGTTTATGATTTTTTGTGCTAGTTTTGAATGCTGAGTTCAATCTTTTATATTGGCCATTTTGTTATTCTATTTTCTAGGTGTCAACTCTTTACAATCTAAGATATTCAGGAGCAAACAATGAAATATTTAGCAGGACTTTTGAGAGCTTTAAGTGGGTTACGGTCCCTTTTCCACCTCCGGTTCTGCCTTTGTACATGTTACTGCTAGAAAAGGAGAGTTGGAGAGGCAGAGAGGCCTCTATATATGTCAAAATTAGTGAAAGATAAGATGTGTTTGCCTCAAGGCATCAGTAGAGGGGCTATTTATAGATATTTTCACTTTTGGCTTTGGCTGATTAAATGGTGACACCTGTTTTATGTTTGTTAAAGTGCTGTAATCTTTTTCCCATCTGGCATCCCCTTGGTGCCTTTCAGTCACTAGCATTACCCTGTTATTCCCCCTAGATGATTAGCTTCTTGAAGCCCCTAGATTGATCCCACAACATAACATGAAAACGGCTTCCTAGTGCTCACACCTACCTCTTTGATGGACCGTATTAATAAAATTGTCAATTTGTCTAAGGTTCCATTTCATCTTTTGGACGAATTTGCATCACTAGTCTAGGTGATCATCTGTTGGCTGTGCTAGAACCTGTTATAAGTAGTTGCCTTGTTAAGGTAATGTCCGTGGGTCTTAGTATTAAATTATTTCTTAAATGAATGCACTTTGTTTTGATCATATTAGATGATATGATACCTGGTTATGAGCAACCATTTATTTTGGAATTCTGGTGCTGTAATAAACTTTAGTTTAGTGTTTGTGTGTTTGGGCATCCCTGCTAGTTCTTCTACATGTTCGAATGCAAAAGATTTTGAGGGACCCTCTTTTGAATTGTCTAGGCATGGTGCACTACCTCTTAGTGCAGTTCGGATCTTTGGATCCCTTTTGGTGTATATTTTCTTTGGATGGGTGCTATATTTGTGTTTTGTAGTTATTGCACCTTCTCTGGTCTTAGTCTCAAAATTGGCAAAAAAATTCAGGGTTCTGCTGGAAATCATCTATAGCTTACACAACAAACATGGATAAATATAGTCATTTGGCAATTCAGATACATATCACACAGAGAAAATTACGTTTGCTGTGTCATATACACTCATCTAAATTTTAAAGTAATTATTTTTTAAAATTTTAAAAGAATTAAGAAATTATTTTTAAAATTTTTAAAAGAATTACAATTGAGACAAAGCCCGATATGACTTCTAATTTTAACATTTTTTCTTATTAGATAGATAAATGTTATCCCAGATAGGCAACCCAAGAGGAAGGGTGAATTGGGTTATTAAAAATTTCACAATATTAAAAATAACACAATATTCAGAATTTTAATAAATAAAAAAAACAGAATAATAATTATCAATATAAAAGTAGAAGAGATAGAAGAGATAGAAAGAGAAAATCAAACATTGAGATTTATAGTGGTTCGGCACGCCAGGCCTACGTCCACTCCCCAAGGAACCTCCTTGAGAATTTCTTTACTATCAATTGAATAAATAAACCACCAAGCTTGTGGATTTGGCACAGGACTTACTCTTATCTATTGAGCCTCACTCAACAATAAATGCCTTACCCTTACAAAATCTCTCACAAAAATAAAGAATAAGAATAAGTGGTAATTGAACCCACTTTTACAATAATTCTCTCACAAAGAGTAGATATGAAAGTGTAAGAACAAAAGCTAGACTTAGATCTGAAAGTGAAAGAGCAGAATACTCAGAATTTTGGAGCTCACAGAAATATTTTCTCTTCAAGTTCTTGATGTTTTTCTCCACACACAACACTTCTATTTATACACAAAAATATACCCGTTGGACGCTCCTTGCTGACGTCATGGCTTACATAAGCACGCTCCTGACGTCATGTCTTACATAAGCACGCTCCTAATGTCATCGCTTACATAAGCACACTCTTGATGTCATCGCTTACATAAGCACACTCCTTGATTTTGAATAGTCAGTAAAAGATAAAAAATAAGACTGATTTTTTCTTTTTGTTATTTCAAACATGGAGCCACCATTTTTGTAGACAATTTAATACAAAGTTCACAACTTTCAAACAAACAAATAATTTTCTCCATCTAGTTTATAATATATATATATATATATACACATATATATATAACTCCATCTTTTTCTTCTTGTTTGATTATAATATGATATAATCAATGTAGTGTAAAAAATTTAATAGCGCATGTGATGTATTCTATTTATATTATATGCAATATATATATATAATGTTATATATGTTCTGATCAAATATTTGCATACACAGAAAAATCTCTTTAAATAATATTTATGATGGATCTGAAAATATATGCCCTCTTTAAAATATTGTATATGTTATAGAGATTTTAAACTAAATATATTCTACCACTCCATATTAATTTTGTCAAAAGAAGACAACTCATTAATATCATATTTGCCAAGATAATACAACCAATCAATCATTTTAATCAATTTTAATTTTGTCAAAAAGTGAATAGTGATCGGCCTAAATTTTCAAAAAGTGAATAGTAAAGTTTTCAAAAATATTTTTATTTTAATTTTGTCAAAAAGTGAATAGTGATCAACCTAAATTTTCAAAAAGTGAATAGTAAAGTTTTCCAAAATATTTTTATTATAATATTTAACAAATATATATATATTTTTAAAAAGATAATATTTTGTGTCAAATAGTATGTATATTAAAAAAATCTAAATTGTTACAAATAATATTTTAGATATCATCAAAATTAAATAATATGATTAACAATCTCCCCCTTTTTGATGATGGCAATATTTGTATGGATTTGACACAAAATAAAATTGACAAAATATTTGATAACCCTGCAACATATAATTTTCAAAATCACATATAATTTTCAAAATCATATTTCTCCCCCTTTGACATCATCAAAATAAAGATGATGATAAGAAACAAGCACATTTGATACAATAATCTGAGTGGCCAAAAATAAAATAATGGGCCGTCTGTCTTGTCGGAATCAGTATGGGGATTTTGGAGTATCTCGAGCGCAGGAAATATTGACAAACAAAATATTAGAGCAGATATAGCAGATATGCATCGAGTAATGGATCATTGGAGTGTATAAAAAGTGACACAGATCAGAGGCAAAGAGACGAAATCATCAAGTGTTTGAGAGAAAAATTTGTTTTAGCTCATTTTGTAATCATGTCATTCCTTACCTTGTCTATCAATGAGTCGGACCTGCATGAGGTGCCTGTAATGCAGGCAAATGAGAAAGTACCAGTGACGCAGGCACATGCTATGCCTGTAAATGAGGGTTTTAGTGGTATTGGCAATCGAAATGATTTCGATGCTATTAATAATACTATGGCTCTTAGTACACAGGCCATGACTGCAGTTTCCAATATGGCGCGACGATTACAAGCAAGAGTACAAGAAAATCAGTAATGGAGAGATGAGGTGTGCTTGTTAAAACAACAAGTAGTTAATATGTGTAAGGAGAAGAAAGAGTTAAAAAGGAAAAATGCACAGTTGGAGAATGTAGTGCATTATTATGCAACAGTGATAATGCCAAGACTCACAGAAATCGAAAATAGAGAGAGGCATGTAAAAGAGGCTCATGAAAAATTGTTGAGAGAAGTGAAAAAGAAAAAATCTGTGAAGCCTTCTGAAAATTTACATGTAATATTTTCTTTTTCTGAAATAAAATTGTGAGTATTTCTTCCTTTATTTATTTATTTATGTTATTTTTATTTATTATTATTATTATTATTAATTTTTTTTTTTTTTTAATTCTGTCGTTGCACAAAAAAAATTTGTTTGTTGGTGCAGATAAGGAGTATGGCAGATAAGGAGTAAAAAAAAAATATGTATATATACTCCCCCTAAAATTATGCACAGAATCTACACATGCCCATTTTTTTTTTTTTTTTATAGTTTTATAATGAAAATATATGAGTCTCCCCCTGAATTAATGCACTAAAAATTACATAAATTTGAAGAGACAAATTACCAATCTATAATACCAAAGGCCATTAAGATCCGGCCATAAACAATTACACAAAGTGCACTAGCATAAAAGGAGAAAATAAAAATAAAAACAATTTCTTCAGACAAGGTAGAAGCAACCATTATTAAATCCAAGAGAATTTGGAGCACATACAACAAGTAAAAAAATATAACACAGTGCAACAAGAATTTTAACATGTTGATCGGTGATAACCTTGATGAACGGAAGAAATTGAGACAATTGGGTAGATCGGTGACGAATTTGTGTAGATCGGCAATGGATCTTGATAGATCAGTCACGGATCTTGATGGATCGGTGATGGAACTTGATGAATCGGTAAAGATGGAGATGCAGATTTCGGGTGGAAAAGTGATGGAGTTCGATGGATTAGTGACGGATTTGGGTGGATGATGGTAGAGATGAATGTGATGGATGATTTTGTGGATGGTGAAGATGGCTGTAGACGATGGTGAGCATGGAGATGGAGTCGGCTGAGGATGTGAGGAAAAAGGGGAAAGCGAGAGACCAAGAGAAAGAGAAAAAGAAAGAGTAAGGGAGAGAGTGGGTGAGAGATAGAGACGGAACGGGAGAGAGAGAGAGAGAAAAATTATATATATAAATATATGTATATTATTATTATTGTTATTATTTTTATAATAATAATTATTATTACAATATTTATTTTATTTAATTATTTTAAAAAAAATCATTTTTTAATATAAACATTATATTGGAGTATTCATCATACCAAGTTCTGTTCTAATATAACAAAATTGTTCTTCATTTAGAGGCTTGGTAAAGATGTCAGCTAATTGACAATTTGTAGGCACAAATTCGAGTTCAATGTCACCTTTGAGTACATGATCTCTTAGAAAATGATGCCTTATCTCAATGTGTTTAGTGCGTGAGTGTTGAATATGATTTTTTGAAAGGTTAATGGCACTTGTGTTGTCACATTTTATTGGAATATGATCATAGTGAAGTCCAAAATCTTGAAGTTGTTATTTCATCCAAAGCAATTGTGCACAACACCCAGCGGCGGCAATGTATTCTGCTTCAGCAGTTGACAGAGCCACTGAGTTTTGTTTTTTGCAAAACCAAGAAGTGAGTGAGTGTCCAAGAAAATGACAAGTGCCACTAGCTTTTTCGATCAAGTCTACATCCCGCAAAGTCGGCATCTGAGTAACCAAAAAGTTCAAAGGTGGTTCCCTTAGGATACCATAATCCCAAATTTTGAGTGCCGACAAGATATCTGAAAATGCGTTTGACTGCGGTGATGTGTGACTCTTTCGGTGCGGATTGAAAACGTGCACACATACAAACACTAAACATTATGTCGGGCCTACTTGCAGTAAGATAAAGTAAAGAACCAATCATACCTCGATATTTCTTTTCATCTACGGGTTTACCTTGCTCATCTTTGTCAATTTTTATCGATGTGCTCATTGGAGTTGCTGCAGGCTTTGATGATTCCATTTCAAACCTTTTGAGTAGATCTTTGATATATTTCGTTTGATTTAAATGGATTCCATCATTAGTTTGTTTAATTTGTAGACCAAGGAAGTAATTTAATTCCCCCATCATACTCATTTCAAACTCACCCTGCATGTCTTTAGCAAACTCTTTGCACAAATTTTCATTAGTGGCACCAAAAATGATATCATCAACATAAATTTGAACGATTAGCATACCTTCCTTTTTGATTTTTATAAAAAGTGTTGTATCAATTTTTCCTCTACAAAAACCTTTGTCAAGTAGAAAATTACTCAATCTTTCATACCATGCTCTAGGAGCTTGTTTCAAGCCATATAAGGCTTTTGAAAGTTTGAAAACATGATCCGGGTATTTATGATTTTCAAAACCGGGAGGTTGTTCAACATAGACTTCCTCCGAAATGTACCCATTTAAAAAAGCACTTTTAACATCCATTTGATATAATTTAAAATCTTTAAAACACGCAAAAGCAAGTAACATTCTAATAGCTTCAAGTCTAGAAACTAGTGCAAAAGTTTCATCAAAATCAATTCCCTCTTCTTGATTATAGCCTTGAGCTACTAATCTAGCTTTATTTCTAGTAACAACTCCAGATTCGTCCATTTTATTTCGAAAAATCCATTTTGTACCAATAACGGGATGATCCTTAGGTCGAGGGGTCAAAAACCAAACTTCATTTCTTTCAAATTGATTTAATTCTTCTTGCATTGCTAAAATCCAGTTTTCATCATTTTCAGCTTCTAAAAATGATTTTGGTTCAATTTGTGAAACAAATGCTAAGTTACCACAAATATTTCTAATAGAGGAACGAGTTTTTATACCTTCCGCCGCATCACCTATGATGAGGTCTTTGGGGTGGCTATAAGCATACTTCCATTCTTTTGGTAGATTTGAGTCATTTTCTGGAAGAGCATATATTTCTTGAAGTTTCTCCATTGTCATTTCTTCGTCATGTTCGCGTAATGGATTTTCTTCATTTTCTTTTTTATAAATGCTCTCCATGCTTGGTTGATTTTCTACAATATCATTACTTAAAAGATTCTTGGAAATAATATCGTTAAATTCATCAAAAACAACATGCACAGATTCTTCAACAAGTAGAGTTCTTTTATTGAATACTCTATAAGCTTTACTAGACATAGAATAACCAAGAAATATAGTTTCATCCGATTTAGCATCAAATTTTCCTAAATTATCTTTATTGTTATTTAATACAAAGCATTTACAACCAAAAGCACGCAAATGACTAATATTAGGTCTTCTACCTTTCCAAAGTTCGTAAGGAGTTTTCTTAAGAATAGGTCTAATCATGGCACGGTTTATAACATAGCATTCAGTGTTTACAGCTTCCGCCCAAAAATATTTAGGCAAATTATTTTCACAAAGCATAGTACGAGCCATTTCTTCAAGAGTTCTATTTTTTCTTTCAACCACATCGTTTTGTTGAGGAGTCCTAGGGGCTGAGAAATTATGATCTATTCCTAAGTTATCACAAAACTTAATAAAATCATCATTTTCAAATTCTTTACCATGGTCACTTCTAATACTACAAATATTAAGATTTTTCTCATTTTGAATTCTTTTACAAAGTTTTGAGAAATTATAAAAAGCTTCATTTTTGTGTGCTAAAAATAATACCCATGTATATCTAGTGTAATCATCAACACAAACAAGGGCATAAGATTTTCCTCCTAAACTTAATGTTCTAGATGGTCCGAATAGATCAATATGCAAGAGTTGAAGCGGTCTAGTAGTTGAAACGATATTTTTGGATTTAAAAGAAATTCTAGTTTGTTTTTCAAATTGACATGCATCACAAAGTTTATCTTTTTCAAAAACAATTTTTGGTAAACCTATGACTAACTCATTTTTTGAAAGCTTGGAAATTAAATCAAAATGAGCATGTCCTAATCTTCTATGCCAAAGCCAACCATTATCATTTATAGCAGATAAACATTTAATGTTAAAATGAGAAGATAAATCATGTAAATCAAACACATATACATTCTCATGTCTATAACCTACAAATAAAGTTTTGTTTTCTAAGGTATTTTCAATAGTGCAATGAGTTTTCTCAAAAATAACTCTATAACATTTATCACATAATTGATTAATACTAAGCAAGTTATGTTTTAAACCTTCAACAAATAAAACATTTTCAATAATAGGAGAGGGATTTTTACCAATACTTCCTACACCAATGATTTTACCCTTGCTATTGTCGCCAAAAGTCACATATCCGCCATCCTTTGGTTGGAGTGTGGCGAACATAGCTTTATTTCCAGTCATGTGCCTCGAACATGCACTGTCGAGATACCATCTATCGTTACTAGATTTTGTCTTGAAACATACCTACAAAAATTTGATTTCTCTATTGGTACCCATTTTTTCTTGGGTCCATAAAAGTTAGAATTTGACACCTTTGAGATATCCTTAGGAACCCACATCTTTTTTATTTTAGCAAAAGGATTTCTTTTAATAGGACATGAAGGTGAAATATGACCTTTTGTTCCACAAAAATGACATGTGAGATGAGAGTGATTAGAAGATGCATATACAAAATCATTTTTGGCAGCTTTTACTTTTGAAAAAGGTTTATGTCCAATTCCGGCTCTACCAAAAGTACGGTTTTGATTTTTAAGAATTTTATCTAAAGTCTCTCTACCTTGAGTGAACTTTGAAAGAGTAGTTTTCAAGTCTTCAATATTTTCTTTCAAAATAATTTGCTCATTTTTTAAAGACTCGTTTTCTTTTTGCAATACAACTAAATATTTTTCAGAAATTGAAGACTCTTTTTGAGTTAAAATCTCATTTTCCTTTTTCATTTTCATGGCTTCATTTTCTAAAACATTTACCTTGGAAGTCAATGATTTATTTTCTTTTGATAAACTTGAAATTACTTTCTTTTGACAATTATTTTTCAAACTAAGTTTCTTAAATTCAGCATGTAATTCATCAAAAGCTAATTGTAATTCATCAAATGTAAAGGATTCATCATTTACCTCATTTTCATTTCCAAGTGCCATTAAACATAGGTTAGCAACCTCGTTTTTGCAAACTTCGGTTTCTGTGTCGCTTTCATCACTATCTTCTCTACATGCTGCAATCATAGCTTTCTTTTTGTCCTTCTTGAATTTTTTCTTAAGTTCTAGACAATCTGATTTGTGGTGTCCAGGTTTGTTGTATTCATAGCAGGTTACTTCAGATTTTTTGTGATTTTCTCCTCTTTGAAAATCCCTGTTGTTGAAGTCTTTTCTGAAAAAATTTCGTACACCTTGTTTCTTTCTCACAAACCTTTGGAACTTTCTAGTGATGAATGCCATTTCCTCATCCTCATCTGAATCATCTTCCTTATCCTCTTGATGTTTCGAGATGGATTTGAAGGCTATTCCTTTATTCTTGTTGTTGTCATCCTCTTCCTTTCCTTCTTGCATTATGAGCTCATGAGTTAAGAAAGATCCCATTAACTCATCTAGACTTAGCTTTGATAAAGCCTTGGCCTCGGTAATGGCAATGACTTTTGTCTCCCAACTTTTTGGCAATGACCTAAGCACTTTTCTTACAATTTCAGCATTAGTATATATTTTGCCAAGAGAAGTTAAACCATTAATAATATCAGTAAAACGAGTAAACATTTGAGGAATAGTTTCATCAGGCTTCATTTTAAAAAGTTCATAATTATGGACTAGTAAACTGACTCTAGATTCTTTAACTTGTTCGGTTCCCTCATGAGTCACTATAAGCTTGTCCCAAATTTCTTTAGCGGTTTTATATGTGGAAATTCTATTGAACTCGTTGGCATCTTAGGCGCAGTACAACATGTTTGTAGCTTTGACATTAATTTGGGCCATTCTAGTATCTGATTCATCCCACTCATCTTCAGGTTTTGGTACCCTAAGTTCATCTATAGTTTTGGTAGGAATTTTTGAACCATTACAAATAATTTTCCAACATTCATAATCATTAGATTGAATATGTATGGTCATCCTAGTTTTCCAATAGCTAAAATTTGTGCGCTAAATAGAGGTGGCCTATTAGATGCTTGTCCTTCGGGTAAGGAATAATTAGGGGTTGCCATGATCTACTCTAAGACGGTTAAGTCACAAAAACTAGAGTCTAGGCTTTGATACCAATTGTTATCCCAGATAGGCAACCCAAGAGGGGGTGAATTGGGCTATTAAAAATTTCACAATATTAAAATAACACAATATTCAGAATTTTAATAAATAAAAAAAAACAGAATAATAATTATCAATATAAAAGTAGAAGAGATAGAAAGAGAAAATCAAACACTGAGATTTATAGTGGTTCGGCACGCCAGGCCTACGTCCACTCCCCAAGGAACCTCCTTGAGAATTTCTTTACTATCAATTGAATAAATAAACCACCAAGCTTGTAGATTTGGCACAGAACTTACTCTTATCTATTGAGCCTCACTCAACAATAAATGCCTTACCCTTACAAAATCTCTCACAAAAATAAGGAATAAGAATAAGTGGTAATTGAACCCACTTTTACAATAATTCTCTCACAAAGAGTAGATATGAAAGTGTAAGAACAAAAGCTAGACTTAGATCTGAAAGTGAAAGAGCAGAATACTCAGAATTTTGGAGCTCACAGAAATATTTTCTCTTCAAGTTCTTGATGTTTTTCTCCACACACAACACTTCTATTTATACACAAAAATATACCCGTTGGACGCTCCTTGCTGACGTCATGGCTTACATAAGCACGCTCCTGACGTCATGTCTTACATAAGCACGCTCCTAATGTCATCGCTTACATAAGCACACTCTTGATGTCATCGCTTACATAAGCACACTCCTTGATTTTGAATAGTCAGTAAAAGATAAAAAATAAGACTGATTTTTTCTTTTTGTTATTTCAAACATGGAGCCACCATTTTTGTAGACAATTTAATACAAAGTTCACAACTTTCAAACAAACAAATAATTTTCTCCATCTAGTTTATAATATATATATATATACACATATATATAACTCCATCTTTTTCTTCTTGTTTGATTATAATATGATATAATCAATGTAATGTAAAAAATTTAATAGCGCATGTGATGTATTCTATTTATATTATATGCAATATATATATAATGTTATATATGTTCTGATCAAATATTTGCATACACAGAAAAATCTCTTTAAATAATATTTATGATGGATCTGAAAATATATGCCCTCTTTAAAATATTGTATATGTTGTAGAGATTTTAAACTAAATATATTCTACCACTCCATATTAATTTTGTCAAAAGAAGACAACTCATTAATATCATATTTGTCAAGATAATACAACCAATCAATCATTTTAATCAATTTTAATTTTGTCAAAAAGTGAATAGTGATCAGCTTAAATTTTCAAAAAGTGAATAGTAAAGTTTTCAAAAATATTTTTATTTTAATTTTGTCAAAAAGTGAATAGTGATCAACCTAAATTTTCAAAAAGTGAATAGTAAAGTTTTCCAAAATATTTTTATTATAATATTTAACAAATATATATATATTTTTAAAAAGATAATATTTTGTGTCAAATAATATGTATATTAAAAAAATTTAAATTGTTACAAATAATATTTTAGACATCATCAAAATTAAATAATATGATTAAAAACAAAGACATTATCAACCATGTCAACTCCACCAGCCTTGGTTGCCCATAATAACAATTGATTTTTGTTCGGAAGTATATACATGAAGACTTGGTTTTTGTTCAAAAATTGATAGAAATTGATATCCGAATAAAAAGCACCAAAATTTTATAGAAACCATTGGATTCTCAATTTCTTTTCTTTTTGAAATTGCGAAAGAATCTTTTATATTCATTCTCAGTAGCCCGATACCCTTAGGTATGACTCTTTTCTTCAATACACGACTACATGGATTTGTAATTAGAAAAAAAAAAGAAAAAAAAAACTACCTTTTGTTTGGTCCTCTACTATATTAGTTTATATTGAATATTTTGTCTAATATACGTTAATGCATTGCAAATTATGGTTAAAAAAATGTAACTATAGTCGACATTATTTGTTTAAATTTTTGTACATAATATTTGTAACCCTCTCTGTCCCTGCTCATAGGGGTTGTCGTTTGAACTTTGAACTTAAGAGTTACAATGGCTGCTGCTGCAACATTTGGTGCTACAAACACTACCACCGCTACTGCCGCCAACAAAGAGTACAATTATTGTCGTTCCTTCAATCATGAGAAGAGCTCATGCTCATTGCTCACACCATCTAGACATCATCACAACTCTCCTCTTCGTAGTCGTTTATTTCCTCATCGTAAATTAACACCTATGACAACTTCTTCATTGGCCATCCCAAGTGAATAGTTTTAATTTTAGGTTTATTTTTCTTTTTAAATTTAATATGAAAACTATTTGTGTGTTAATCATGTCTATCTAATTTATTTATTTTTAGGCTTTTGGCCTAATGTTGGAGTGGGTGTGAGCAGTGAAGATGATCGTTCTCGGACCCAATCTTTGTCGTTCGCATGCACAACAGCTGTTTGACATTTGACGGGATCTCTTACTACAACTGAGGGCCTTCGCTTTGCTGTGGTCAGTCTATTTATTTTTTATGTCCACCCCTCTCTTGTTATTTAGCATTTGTTTGAATGAGCACATGGGATTTATTCAATTTCATCAATGAATGCTTCACTTTGTGCTTATATGCATATATTTTATGCATAATGTACTATGAAATTCTATTTCTAGCTGTGCATTCATGTTTTTCAGTTCTATGTTGGTCGCATTTCCATATTTTCCCTGAACATTCAAATATATTCCAATTCCTGGCCATGTAACAATGTGTTCTACTTTGTCTCTTCATATTAATGCTCTCATTTCGTTGCAATTAGTGGTTATGCCTTAACAAAATTTTACAACCTCTTCATTCACAACGCCTCTCTCTCCCCTACGAATGAATCTTTTAAAAAATGACTCTTTTAAAATTATGTAGTTTTTATTTATTTACTTTTTGCTCCAAAAAAAAAAAGAAGAAAAAAACAAGAGGTAAATTGCAACTTGAGTTGATGATAAGTAATCTAGGTAATGTTGGTTCAATTAAATATTTGCAGTAGTTCAATTTATATTCTATTTTGATGTGTATCCCTTCGATGTTTCTAATAATTTGTTTCCGTTGCAAAGGTTGTGGCACGGTTTAATGAGATTGTGATGAAGCTGCTTTTGGAGGGAGCTTTGGACACGTTCAAGAGATATTCAGTTAAAGAAGAAGACATTGACGTATGTAGTTATCTAGGGTCATCCCACAGTCTCCGATGCACACCAAGAGCCTAGTTGTTCCCAAACGGAAGGTAGACATAAAAAATTATAAAAAAAAATGGAGGAATTATTTACTTATACCCTAATCTGCTTTTATGTCCGGATGTTGAATTGGGATGTTGAATTGTGCATTTTGTCTGTCTTAAGTTCTCCTTATCTGGCATATGCTTGTCGGCATTTAGGTTTATCCATATGCAAAACCTTTAGGATCAGCATCAATTACTCAATTGTTGTGGTAATTAATTCTTGAAGCGTTAGAAAGAATGCTGGAATCTTGAGAGTTTATTTTCCTTCCCTGTATTTCACTATTTCTTTGCCATAGTATTCCTGGAATTAGCACATAGATTCCTCCTAAAAAAAAATCTGACTTCTGGGTTATTTTCGAACCTATTACAGCTATGGAGAAGCCTATGATAAGATTCAATATCAATCAAGTGAGCAATTACAGCTATGGAGAAGCTGAGGCATTGACTGATGATATTGAAGAAGAGAGTCAAATTTTTTGGGAGGTCTTCAGGATCAAAAAGATTATCGATAATTGTCAAGATGAGGTTTATCTTCATAACTTCTACTGAATCTTTCTCTTTTATGTGAATTTAATTTTCATTTATGTATTTTGTTGCTTCTTAAAGTTTTTTTTTTTGATAAGAACTTTGACTGATAAATGGGAGATTAAGCAGAAATTCCCTGTTACATTCTGATCCCAGAGTGTGCAACTCATCAATGAACAGAATAATGGCCCTTTGCTTTGCTTAACTTCATCAACTAGTAAAATGCTGAATAGAATCAAATAGAATCAAGCGAAGTAATGAGGAAAAGAAGGAAAACATCACATCAATTTGAAACGACAAAATTCAGAGGAAGGAAAATTCTGATAGGTAGTGTTCAGATTTGCAGCTCTTGAAAATGCTTTGTCGCTTCCCATCTCTTGGTTTAAAAACTTATTTTCATTGCTTCTATTTGTTGCAGTGAGGAACATTTTGAACATGCGTTTGAAGGGGTATCTAATAGTTCTCAATGAAGATCTGGAAGGACAAATTAAGGGTCTATATGAAAAGTGAGTGTCATTTCATGCATATGTTTTATATTGCAAATATTTGATCATGAATTGCCATTATAATTATAACATATACATTTTAATCGTGATAGAATTTAAACATATTAAGTTGCATTTTCAATTGTTTGACTTGTATTATCGAAGTGACTGAGCAGTTGCTCTTTGAAATTCTAGATGTACTCTTCATTATATTAGGACCTAGTGGCATTAACAATGATTAATTACTAAAAATGAAGTGGTTATATATATTTTTCTTTTTGATTCTTTCCTTGAGCTATGTTATACGATTCTTTAGATTTATTCCATTTTCATAATATATTTTTTGATTTTAGCAGTTTTTGAATTAATTTGTGTTTTTATTTTTCAGGTTAGAAATTTCTTGGAGAGATGCAAAATATGGTTAAAGAATTTAAGAATTTAGTTTTTTTAAGTTTTTTTCATTTTTTAATATATGTAATTACAGTTAAAAACTTTTTATTAATTCCTTTGTATATACTTTTGAACATTTAACTTTCATTTGTGAAATATATGACGTTATTCTATTCAATATATGGTCGTGATTTAAAATATAGTATATATTGTGTATTACATTCTTCAAATGCGCGTACAAAAATAATATTGATTATTCTTCAAATATGTCGATTTTTTTTTTATCACGGGTTTTATTAGTTATTTATCACACTTAAAAGATGTGATCTAAATGTTATTAATTACACTTAAAAGATGTGGTTTAAATATTTTTAATCACATTTAAAAGATGTGGTCTAAATATTTTTAATCACACTTAAAAGATGTGATCTAAATGTTTTCAATTACACTTAAAAGATGTGATCTAAATATTATTAATCACACTTAAAAGATGTGATGAATAATTTTTTAATGACACTTAAAAAGTGTGATTAAAAATGACCATTTTTAATCACACTCTCAAAGATCACACTTCAATAAAACTTAAAAAGTGTGATTAAAAAATATATATCACACAAAAAAAGTGTGATCTTTATCTGTTTTTGTACTAGTGGGCAACAAAGAAGGTTGGCAAGTTTGACCAACGCTTCTATAAGTATAAGTTTATAAGTATCATAAATTAGTAAAAGACTCTATCTAATTAAATTTTTATTATGTCTTTGAAAAATGGGTGTTGGTTCTTATGGTATCTAGTATTATATGTCAGACGTCGTTCATAATTTGTAATTGATTGTTTTTAAGTTTTTGCTAACTTCTTTTTCATAAATTAATTAATATATTATTTATTTTATTATTATTTGTAGCAAAGTATTATTATTTAAATTATTTAATTATACTTTTTCAGTATATCTAATTCTCATATAATTTTATTAGAAAGACTGAGAAACCAGACTCTAATACTAATTTAAACACATAATAAAATAAAACACTTTTTAAAGACAAAATAAAATTTTAAAATTTTTCTATATGAAATCTTAATTAGGTTGAGTCTTTTAATAATTTATAATGCCTATGAGCTTTTATTTTATATTTTGTAATCCTTTCTGTACAAACACGAAATAATGTTTTCGTATAATCCTGTTAATCAAGTCTGCGCTCCTCCAAACGTCGTCGCTTTATTCCCTGAAAACACAAACGTGAACTAGTCGGCGGGTGTGTGCTGAATACCTCTCTGATGCCTAAGTCAGCAAAATAGACAAATAGACAAAAGCTCTGTGTACTCGAGAATCAAAATTGTGATATCTGTACATAAGTCTGGTCATAAGCTTTTATAGATTCCGTGTGGCACAATCCTAGTAGAACTCTTTATTCTTCAATGTAGAGTCTTCTTAAGAATCATATCTCTAAGAGATAATGTTTATCTCTTAACACCCTTCTCACTGCTTTAACCAAGTGAAATGGTTTTACTTCGGTAGTATGACAAAATGACCGAGCTAACACTACCATGCTTAAGCGCCAGATTTAATCGAGCTTCACCTAGCTCGGTTTCCCCTTGTTCTTATAATTCAGCTCTATGTACCTCAGTTTAGCATACTCAAACCAGGCTATTTTAATCACTTATGACCGAGTTAGCTAGACTCAATGGGGAAGTCCACTCTACTCAGCTCACAGCTCGGCTCGCTTCTTCCCAGTCCTAGCTCAGCCAAAATTTACATATTTTATCCTCTCATTTTCAAAACTAAATATGTTTGAATTGAATAGTTTAGGGATTTAATAGATACAATAGGTAGTTTAGGGAATAATATTGTGTTAGGTTGGGAGATTTGAGAAGGAATTTGGAATGAAAAAAAGAAAAAATATGTAAAATATAAATAAAATATGCCTACATTTTATCTAATTTCACACACGTTTTTCTTTTTTCTTTTCAAATTTCTTCTTAAATCTCTTTATTAAATACACCGTAAATAAATTTTGATTTATATATTTTATGAACTGAATAGATTCAATTAAAAGTTAAAGCTTCGTTTGGCATTGGCTAATATAGCTAACTTTTTTGTATTGGAATTTTTTTAGCCTCGTTTGGTTTGGATTTTTTGACTTTTGTGAGATAAAAAGTGCAATGATTATGAGTTAGATGTGATATTTTGTCTTATTAATTTATTTAGTCTATTTTATCATTTTGTGTTTTTTCAGCCCCAAAATGATAGCCAAATCAGGGCTAAATACTATATAATTTGGTGATAATTTTGGGATGGAAAGTGTAATAAACCCTTTAGAGTTTGTTTGGCATTGACTAATATATCAACTTTTTATGTTGAGACTTTTTTAACTTTGTTTGGTTTTTGTTTTGAAATTCCTTTTAATTTTTGTGAATGAAAAAATATAATCATTAGGAATAAAAAGTAATATTTTATATTATAGGCGTTTATAATCAATTTTATCTTTTTTGAAATTATTTAGCCCAAAATGTTAGCCAAACGGGGCTTAAGTAAAGTTTTCAATTTACTGCACCAAAACATACCCTTGCCTTGCAAAGCTGAAGTCGAGAGAGAGAGAGAAGGGTTTTGGGTTTTGAAATGGCGTCTAGAGGAGGAGGAAGCGGAGGAGCAATGATGAGAGCGGCGGAGATAGATAAGATGAGCGTGGAACAGCTAAAGGCACTGAAAGAGCAAGCCGATCTGGAAGTCAATCTCCTCCAAGACAGCCTCAACAACATCCGCACCGCCACCGCTCGCCTCGACATCGCCTCCACCTCCCTCCACGACCTCTCCCTCCGCCCCCAAGGTCTCCCCTCTCTCTCTCTCTTCTATCTCTCTCTCTCTCTCTCTAGAATTTCATGGTTTGACCGATGATTTTGCCCGATTTCTGATTTCAGGTAAGAAAATGCTGGTGCCACTTACGGCGTCGTTGTACGTTCCTGGCACGCTCGATGATGCTGATAAAGTTCTCGTCGATGTCGGCACTGGATACTTCATTGAGGTCTGTTGGTAGCTTCCGAGTTTGCATAATTTGAAAATTTTCAGCTCTTTTCACTCAGTACCTAAATCGATGATTCAAACACGACGTTAGGGTTTACTGACGGTTATCGATGTGAGGACTATTTCTGATTTGCAAGGGTCTAGAGATATGTTAAAGTGACGTTTGGTTTTGATTTTCCTGTTTTAAAATCACAATAATGTGAAAATTATGCACAATAATGCATTTTGCAGTGTTTATGTTTTTTGCGTACTTGAAAATTAGCTTCCGAGTTTGCATACTTGAAAATTGTCAGCTATCTATTTTCATTCATTTTTGTGTATGTTTTTCTCATTTTTTTTTATCAGTTTAGGCTGTGTTTGGACCATGTATTTGGGTAGGGATTTAGTAAAGAAAAAAAAAAAAGGAAAAGGGAAAAGGTCAGACTAATGTTAATAGGGATTTAGAAAAGAAAAAAAAAAGGAAAAGGGAAAAGGTCAGACTAATGTTAATAGGGATTTAGAAAAGAAAAAAAAAAAGGGAAACGGAAAAGGTCAGACTAATGTTAATACAACCAGTGCCTAAATCTGCGATGCAAACACAACGTTAGGTTTACTGGCGTCTAGGGGATGTGAGGACTGTTTCTGATTTGCAAGGGTGTAGGGATGTTAAAGTGATGTTTGGTTTAGGTTTTCCTGTTTTAAAATCACAATAATATGCAAATTATGCACAAATGTATTTTGAAGTGTTTTTTTGGAACTGTTCTGTTTCAATCTTATTGTTAGAAAAAAGGGTCTTATTGTCAACCACAAAACCATGTATGAGAGGTAACCTTGTTTTTTCATAAAAAATGGTTAAAACAGGTTTTTAGTGTGAGTTTGGAATGTTTCAAAAAGATTTGATGAACAAAGAAAGGAAGGATTGGATTGTTTTATATCATATCAAGCTTTTAACCAAAATTTCACTCAAATTTTGCTGAAAAATGAGAGTAAGGATTGGAGATGCTTTGAGGCACATGTTAAATGGACTAAAAAGCCTGTTTAGGAATCATGGTGCTTGAGAGTTATTTGTTTCAGAGCCAACTCCCGTTATCTAGTTTATGCCGAAGCAAACTTTTACTTGACCTGGTTCTAGCTTGTATGCAGTTTGTCAATATCGATTATGCTTTGGTTTCCATTTTTTGTTGTGCTTAAATCAAAATTGGATGCTTGTGTAGTAGTGATGGAGGACAACTCTAGGAAACTAAACAATTAAGCTGCCTGTAATTGAATTCATTTTTTCTGATTTGTTAGAAAATGAAGAATTCATGGAAAGTTGGAATAATAAAAAGCATATTTGATAGTTATTAGATTTTGGACAAATTACATCGGTAGTACTTGCATTTTGCCTCTTGTGTCATTTTAGTTCCTATAATTTTAATTAGCTAAATTTTGACCCTTAATTTAGATTTGGTATCAATTTGGTCCAATTAATACTGCCGATTAGGATTTTTGAAGGAAAATGGTCACTAAGTTAGTTGAGGCTAACTCACTGAATTGAAAAAGTTTATCATTTTTCTTATAAAAGCATAATATATGCTGTTTATTTGCGCATTTTCTATCAAAAAACACTAACAATTGTAATTAATTGAACCAAATTAAGACAAAATCATAAATTCATGGCCAAAGTCGAGCTAATTGAAATTGTAGAGACCAAAATGACAGAAGGGCCAAAATATAGTGACTATTGGTGTAATTTTTCTACTGTATAATTTTTCTTGAAGTGCATATGGAGAAGGGGGATCTGAGTAAAATTTTCCTTTAAACTCATACGCTAACTTAAAAAATGATCCCATTTCATTTATAGATTCTTTTAATAATTAGGAAGGAGATCATTGTTGTAAATGTGATCTATTACTCTCTTTTGATAAGTTGAACATGTCAAAAAGTAGTGAAGGAGAGGAAAAGGTGCAGCAAATATGTCAGTTTTTCTCACCTTTCATGCCCCCAACTAAAAGTTTTAATATTTTTCTTCTTTCTCCCCCCCTTATTGATGAATCTATATCATGACTTGATTTTGTTAATTGTCTTTGAATCAGAAAACAATGGCAGAAGGAAAAGATTATTGTGAGCGTAAAATCAACTTGCTGAAGTCTAATTATGACCAACTTGTTGAGGTATGATTCCTGTAAGTCTTATGTTTTTTGTTTTGAGATGATGGTTATGAATATCCTGAAGCATGTTGCCCTTGAGGGCCAGGAAATTTACTATGTATTTGCAAAATCAGTGAGGTCTCAGCACTCTTGTGCTCTTTGAGGATTCCCTGATTTGAAAATATTATAGTAGTTTAGTGAAATTCTGAATTGTGAGCCTCTTTGCCTTTTCTGTTTTGGGATTCGTTCTATTATGTGTGGACCTTGTTCTTATGATGACTCTTTGTCCCATTGAGTGGAATGTCATGTTTTTGTTAGATAAAGTGATTTTTCTTATGTGGATAGTATATGAGCTGTAAATCAGGTGGTAATATAAATTCTCTAGCATGCAGTATGGATATTGTTTTCCAAACCTGCAGATATCACGAGCTTTGGATAAGTGGACTTAGTTAGAGTGTATGATACATGGACTCTTTTACTGTATGAGATACCCTTGTCAAACACTCAACTCTTGGATATGGGTGCAACATTTCCAGAAAACCAGTCCGTCTAGATAAACAATCATCTAAATCATTATTGTTCGTAAAATGATGGCAGATTGCTTGATGTTTGAGCAGGTTGTCAACAATATTTTGTGATCATGTTGTGAATGATGACAAGGTTTCTAAAAACCGTGGTTCCAAACTGAACCAAATCACGTTTTTACTGCTTGTCTGGTTTGGTTCCAAATTTCATAGTGGTTGGGTAAACCGAACCAAACCAAACCATGCTTACCCTTTGTTAAGAAAGGTAGGTTATTATATTTTATTTATATGAACACATGATTTCCTACTTCTCAGGCTCTCACCCAAGACCAAATTGTACCCCTCTAAATGCAATACTTAACAAACCTGCTTACATTAATATATTTATTAACCATATATACACTTGGTTTTGGAGGTCAACAAACTTGGAATTGCTTTGAAAATGAATTAGGGTTGAATTGAAACTAAGAAATTTCTTATTTTTAGTTTAAAACTGAGAAATTTTTCAATTTTTTTTTTATACGATTTCATATTTAATATGGATTTTATTTGATAGATCTTGGTAAATATGGTCCAAAAATATCAATTTTAATTTTAATTTTTTTTTTTTTTAAATGATGTGTATAATGGAAGTAATGACATTTTAAAGTTTCAGACAAAAATGCAACTGCCATGGCCTCATTAACATGCAAAATGATAAATAGTTGGGACTGAAAGAGTTAAAAACTTATGGTGGCTTGCATAAGTTCCAAAAATACAAAAATAGGATTTTCTTAAGTCTATTTTTCGAAGTAAATTGTTAATGATGCGTTGTTATACATTAAAATGCATAAGTTGTTGATTTACTTTTTAACTTTTGTTACATTAAAGTAATCGTGTAAGAATTTACCTTAGTATGTTAGGGTTTGACGTGGTGTTGCCCTGTCGTTAACCTTACTCGTTAGAAAATTCATCTTATTAATTATCTGATCTTACCATTATAAATTCATTATCTTCTATTTCTTTTATGGAGAACAAATTTGGGGTGAGTAATAGGAAATAAGTTTATCTGTGTGGGGAAAAATCTTACCACACCTTGCAACGGCGGCGGTCCTGGCCTGAACTCCAGGGTAAGTTGCCTGAAAACACTCAAAAAAGGAAGAAACTCCGGCCGGTGGTCACCCAGAGGACTCTCCTATAAGAGTTTAAGCACCAAAAGTATGAATTCAAGTATGAGTTGTTGTGTACCTTTGTTGGGTTGATGTACTGTGCTTATAAGGGCTGCATATGACCTTTGTTGGGTTGATGTACTGTGCTTATGAGAGCTGCATATGACCATTGGAGGTGGTCAAGACTTCCTTATCACTCTTCATGCTTGTTCCGCTTTATGTGGGATCATGTCCCATGTTCACAGATTTCTAGGAGTTGTTGGTCCACGTTTGTTGGACCGTGCATTGACCTAGTTTGGCTGTTTGGATTTCCAATTCAAGCCCAAAAGTTAGTTCGGATCTTCGAGCTGACTCTCAGTCCAGCTCGTTCCCAAAGTGTTCTAGTTCGGTCTTCCCAACCAACTCTATCCTATGGCCGTGCTCTAATTTTGTTTGGATTAAAGGGAACTGTCGTTTGGATTTTACCTCCCACAATATGTGGCTTTGCTCTAATTTTGTTTGGAGTAAAGGGAACTGTCATTCGGATTTTACATCCCACAATATGGATTCATAAATCGTGTAAGAGAAATTGTACCACTTCCCTGCAATGTGCATTCCAAAATGTAAAATGCTAAGGTATTATCATATTATGTGACTTGAGACAGTCCATTGTGACTGGACCATGGACATCAAGATGGATGAGTTTTGAGATAGAATGTAACAAATATTAATAAATACTTTTATGGGAAGTTCTTCTGGATGCACAAAGTTGGTAGGGAGATGAGGAAATGATTTAGGATGGTGGGTGTGAAGAAGTGTTATTGTAGGAGAGCCAAGTCATTTGGAACTTCCTGAGCTGCTTATAGCCTTTTTTATTTTGAGATTTTGTGTATTTGGTGTAGTTTTTGCTTATAGTTTACAAGGCAAAAATAACTTAAATAAGTTGGTTACTTGGAAGCTGAGAGAGGAATATTTTTAGCTTTTGTTTTATTATTATCAACTCTTCAACTTTGAGACAAGTTGCACTAAGGGGTTATTTGGTGTAGCTTGTGGAGCTGCTCATGGCTTCTTCTTTTTCTTTTGGAAATATGTGTAAGAATGTTTGATGCAACTTCTACCTACAACTTATGAGACAAAGATAGCTTAAATAAGCTAATTATTGGGAAGTGTAAGAGGGAGAGGTGCTTTTAGCTTATGTTTTTTTATTATCAATATTTAGTTTGCTTGAAGCTGCATCAAATGGAGCCCTAAACATGCTGTTTTATAGGTGTCGGGATCCCCTAAATTAAACTAGCAATGGAATTTCATATTAAGGGATTTGTTTAGTGGTTTTACTTCTGAATTTGTTTATTGTTTATCGGGATGCTGTTTTCGATTGATAATTAACATAGAATTTTGAATGCAGGTTGCAACTAAGAAAAAGAACATAGCAGATGAAGTTGGAGTCATCTTACAAGCTAAATTGAAGCAATTGGCTCCAACACCATAGAGTTTATGTTCTTGTTGTAAAATCAGTACTTGATATTGAATCTGGAAGCCTTGTGTTAAACTAGTTTTTGAAACCACAAAATACATAATCTTTAGTTTTGCTCTCCCCTAGAAGAAATGTGCTCAAGCTGGGCCAGTTGAATTTTGTATTGCTTTTTTGTTTTGTTATGTTATGTTATGTTATGTTACTAATGGTTGAAGTACCTGGAGTGGAGAGATATTCCATTCTTGTGCTTGCACATAAATGAATTATAGAATCGGACACATCTTTGTCACATAGGTATAGGACCTATTTCGTGTGAGACTTTGTGTCCAGTTTTATAATCGACTTTTGTGTTTTTAGACCGTTTTAAAGATATTTGTGTCTATGTTGCCGCTACTCGACTATCCTGCAGTGGCTGCACCAATGGTGGAAGTGGATATCTCCACTTGGTTTTCTCTGTTCAAATTTTAGAAATCTAAGACCATTTCTAACTATGATGTCAATTCTGACATAAAATGTGAAATGATAAAAATTTGTTGAATATTTTATAATTAGATTTATCTAGTAGTTAGGATTAGTAGATAGGATTATCTATGGGTATGTTGATGGTAGATGGTAATAGGTCTTTTATATATTTATTTGGAAAAATTACCAAAAAACTCTCCAAATTTGAGTTTTATAACAAAATAATTTTTAATTTTTTAATTGTCAATTTAAACTTTAATTTTTTAAATATCCTTTTTTAATTTAAACTGTGAGAGCCAGAAAAATATAGGCACTAGTTTATTGGGCGTAACCTAAACAAAGTTTACAATGGGTCTAGCCTAAATAAATATCACACCCTCCATCTATATAAAGGGGGCATCTCGAGTGAAAGGTATGTCTCATCTTCCTCTAAAGAACACACATCCCTTCTAATATATATATATACTATTTACTTCTTAATTTAAGGACTAACTTCATCATCAGAATACTCTCGGCCGGCAACCTCGGTTAGGTGGTACCGATTATGTTCATCATTGCAGATCTACAGGGGTAAAGCTCTTCTCTTCGTTAGATCTCTACAACATCCATGTGAGAGGATATTTCATGGTTCACAATTGGCGCCGTCTGTAGGAATCGTCAGAAAGAGGTCAATGAAGGCAATAGCAAACACGGTACTGTAAGTAAGAAACAAAATTTCAACAAACACTGTAATGCTGATCTATTTTCTCTCTAATTAAATGGGTTCTTAAATTGTATATACGTATATGTCTGTATACAAACTTTGTGGAAACTTTTGTTCATTTGAAATATTGATTGAAAAGTTGTAAAACAAAACACAATTTATGGGTCCACTTTTATATCTCCATTTTCTCTCTCTAAAAATGGATTTCACACTTTTATTGGTATGAACATTTTTTCGGCAAGTCAATACAGTTGCTCGGCTAAATTAATACATGCGTCTATCTATTTATTTATTTATTCTTTGTTTCACAAAACATATCTTGAAGTTGATTCTTCATATATATGCACGTATACACAAGTTGGATTCACTTTTTCTCTAATGGCTTACGTTGATGCCAACCAAAATCTCGACAAAACCAAAGATCAAAGGTGTTGCATGCATAAAGCAATGTTGCCAACCACATTCTTAGCAAAGCCAAATACAAAGAGAAGCCGACCAAGTGATTCGGCACATTGTGAAGCTAAGAGAAGTTGCCAACCAAGATCCGGCTATTACAAACTCTAGATCCAGCTATTACAACTACGCCTACTCAGCAACGTCGCAGAGCCGAATTACATTGATAAATCCCAACGATGACACCAAAGCACCTCTTGGCCACTTCACCATAGTTCACTTGGCAATGCCAGATAGTTATCAACTTGCCCAATTCACACTAATTCCATCATCAAGCTTATCGGCAATGATAATCGTGTAGTGCATATATGTTTAGTCATGTGGGCTACATCCGTGGTGCCGAGAACCAAATCTCTTCTGGTTCTCTTTTTATCAAGCATATGTTAGCGGACATTTCTTCCTCTGGAAACAACGACTCAAGAATGAAACTTCATTACATCAATTCTAGCAATACATCGGCTAACACCGAATTGACTTCGCCAGGTATCACACCAAGTTGCATAGCCGACTAAGCAACAATCAAGCTCAAAACTTTGCCGAGTATCTACCAACTTCCTAACTAACGAGATCTATGAGCACAAGGATAAAAAGAACGGCACCACTACGAGCCGAATATCATGCATAAGTTACTCGCATTTGAAATCGGCGTCCAAGTCATCCACTTGTTACTTCAATGTATCATGGGTTACTTCATTCACAAGACAACATGAATTACATATCGGGTCAATACTATACATCAAAGTGAGTATTTGGCAATTTATTCGGGTTGCCCATCAAGCGGCAATAACACCTTTATTTGTTATTTGTTTTGTTCGGCTCACAAACAAGGTATTATAGGCCGACCACAGCTTTCTCTTTCTAGCACTGTTATCAGCAATCTTTAATTTCTAGCGAGTCGAGGGTGGAGTTGTCGCCGACTAAGTGATTCGGCAAATCAAAGTGCCAAGATTTGCCTTCTAACCATTGCGCAACCTTACCACTGATTACTCCGCAACATTGCCAAGCTGAACACAAACGAACACACTAACTCTTATTTTTTATTAACTTTCTGAGGTCCAACGGCATCCAACCCAGGGTGGAACGACGCGTCTGAATAGTAGAATGCACACTAGGCCGAGTGATGAATCCAACGCCGAAAAAATGAGACCAATCGGACTTCAAACGAGGGAGATACAAGGCTCTAAGTCAGGAGTTTGAATCTACAAAATCTGCATTTTCATGACATGTTGCATGAAGAATTCGGCTTTGCACTATTTGGGCCATTATTAATGCATCAGCATTATTCGGCAGTGCATCAACCTTATTCGGCAACAGTATTTGGCACAATTATTAGCACCATGATTAATTCATCATTTTTCGTCAACATTACTCGGCAGTACCCCAACTCCTAGAAGATTACTCGGCAAGGCTACAAAGCTGCTCGGCAACCATTCCACACTAAACGGCTATTCAATCACGACCTCCACCTGTTTATTAATTTGTCTCTCAAACCATGTTTGACCTCCTGAACTACAATGCCGAGAACCAAGTGCTTCGGCTAGCCAAAGTGTCGCCGACACCGTTTATGTACCCAATTTCTCGCTCTAGCAAGTGGGTCTACATTTTTCTTCATGCGAGCAAGAATTTGATGGCCTACCACTAGGTTCACGTCAACTAACGGTGTCACAAACACCGGCTAGTAAAGCCACAAACTAACCGTAGGCTGCGATAGTTGCAAAATCAACTAAATGTCCAGAAATTGATATTTTTCAGCTTTGTTGAACTCAAGCTTTGACTATACCGGTGTGAAGTCCTCATCAAGACGAGTCCAACGCCACAAACTGCGTCAAAATCGGACTTAAAACGAAGGAGATACAAAGCCTCAAAGTCAAGAGCTCGAAACTAGAACACTCTGCCTTTCATGGCATGCAGCATGAAGGTGATGAAATAAGAATTTATCATGCGCTTTTCGGCACAATGTGCTCCGTTGCATCTTACCGCATTCCAGTTAATCGAATGGTCCAATAATTTCGAGGACGCTTACCTTCTAGTTTTTCGCTGTGTAGAATCCATTTTTGAGATCCAATTTTGTGTATTTCGAGTATTAGCTTGGGATTAATCAACTGGCAAATCAGGGACGTTAAATGATACTCTAGGAGTTAAGCCACAATTATCCATCTTCACCGATCATTCACCCTAAACTTGAATTTCTTTTATATTCGGCAATCACAACTATGCATATTCGGCAACCACCAACAAACCAACTTACATCCACAGGCCCAACAAACAATTCAACAATTTTATTGGCTTACTCGGCATATTATCAACAGGGAGTTTCGGCAAACTTATTGACTTGTTCGTCAATTTGTATTTTCATTCACTCTGCATATTATTACTCGGCTTCGACAACTTTTATGCGGCATATTATCAACAAAGTTTCGAGAACTTTTATTCGGCATATTATCAACAAAGTTTCGACAACTTATTCGGCTTATTCAACCACTCGGCATATTAGCAACTACATTTGCATAATATCAATTCACAACTTATTCGGTATATTACCGATTCTATCCACAGATCATTCGGCATATTATCAAGAGCGAATTAATGTCAACTTTGCATTATCTAGCATGGACAACTTATTCGACACTATGATTTCAACATAAAATTAGCACCTCGGCTTACCGAAATCCACATCTAACGATACCAGAGGATTTGCGTCGACTCAAAGAGTCCAAAACCACTACCCAGAGGAGCAAAAAAGTGACCGATGGTTGCCGACAATTGCGCAACAGCCCATATTTAAAAAAAAAAAAAAAAAAAAAAAAAAAAAAAAATCGAGTTTTGATTATACCAATGTAAAGTACTCATTGAGATGAGTCCAACACAACAAATCGCGTCGAAATCGGAGCTAAAACGAAGCCATATGGGCCGATCAAAGTTTGCCCAGAACATGAATTCTTTCGCTAGAGAAGACAACCCAGCAAGCTATGAAGAAATAATCATGTGCGTCGCGGTTTCATTACACCCTATTGATCTGAGCCGTTAGATCTATTTTGGCTACAATTATGCCATCAGGAGTCTGATCACAGCAATCCAATAGTCCTTTTTAGCTATTTGACGCATTCTAGGTCCATCCGTGCAGTCAGAATTTGCAAATTCTGCTAAATAAATAAATAAATAAAATAAAATAAAATAAAAATTGCCGATTTTATTCAAAAATTGAGCGCAATGGCTCACTTCGCATATCTCCAAGCACCCTATTTTGTCTATTTTATTCCTTCCGAATAACCAATCTTATTCAAAAGCAATGGGACAAGTATACGTTAGACAAGAAACTCAACTTTAATAATTTGGCAATCATTGCCAACCAAGTTCTTTGCAAATCCAACTCCGAACGGATGCCGACACACCGTGAAGCTAAGAAAAATCGCTGACCAAAAGATCGGCACAGTCACTGATCTAAGTGTTGTTGACCAACTTTTCGGCAAAATCACATTATATATGAAATGGACACCGATGTTTTGACACTAGTTACTCGGCAGTGCATCAACTTTACTTGGAAAGATTATTCGACTATTAATTCAACATTATGCATGATCATTATTCGGCCGTGCATCAACTTTATTCGGCTAAGCAACATTATTTGTCAACTTTATGCATTGTCAAACTTTATGCAGCAACATTGGCCACAGTATTCGGCAACTTTATTCGCCTAACAACATTATTTGGCAAAACAATTGCCCACTAGGACATCTTAGTCAATTTTTCGCTTTCCAATTGAGGCACATCAGCCGATCATCATCTCGACACCTTTGATATGCATGCATACACGGCCAACTTGGTACAAACATTACAACATTTACTTGAGTTACACACTCCCGCTCCTTTTCACACCGCTCCAAGCAAGCGCCAATTTTGGGGAAATACATTACACACTTGGCAGTCGGCTGTTACCACTTGGCAGTCGGCATTTCACATTTGGCAGTCAGCAGTTCACATATTGTTGTGCGTCGTCATTTTACCAAAGCTGAATCTTCCCTGCAACATAGGGCAATGGGAATCTACATTCCTTCCGACTAACACCTGTCATTCGAAAGCAATGGGGCAAGCCTACATTGGACTAAACGCAAACCGAGCAACTCGACAATTAAATAGTTGGCCCAATATCTACTTGGCAATTTTTTACAAGCGGAGCAATATTATTAGTGATTAACACATCAACCTTATTCGGTACAGGATGCATTATTCAAAGTCCTTGCTATATTGGCACTTGGTTGCCTCTTAAAATCAACAAAAGTCTCCGAGTACAGCGCAATCTTCGCACTAAAGCGTCGTTAACAAAGGCCTACACCCATGCCCGAGGGTTAGAATACTGCGGCCTACACCCATACCCGGGGGTTAGAATACCACGACCTACACCTATGCCCCAAAGTTAGAATACTACGGCCTACACCTATGCCCGGGGGTTAGAATACCGAGGCCTACACCCATGTCCGGGGGTTAGAATACCGCGGCCTATACCCATGCCTCGGGGTTAGAATACTGCGGCCTACACCCTTGCTGGGGGGCCATAATATCGCGGCCTACAGCCCTTGCCCAGGGGTAACAATACCGTGGCCCATCGTTATGATTTGTTTGTATTCCTTTCTGGGTTTTAGCTCACCCCCCCCCCATCTTATGAAAGACATATACATTTATACATACATTCAAGACATACGTACATTTATATATACATTCAACATACGTACATTTGTACATACATTCAAGCATACATGCAGTCATCCATTCATACATTTTATTCATTTATCCAAAGTGTTCTTTATCAAAAAAACCTAACAGTTATTTGAACAGCGTAACTTGGTAAGAAAAAACTCTCATTCCTTCTACCGTAGATAATGAAAGTTTTGGGGCAATTGTGGGAGCCAGAAAAATATAGGTACTAACTTATTGGGCTTAACCCAAACAAAGCCTACAATGGGTCCAGCTGTAACAGCCCTCATACTGTTTACTGATTAATGACTGATTGATTACCGATAACCATCGATTACCGTTAAACTGAATTGATTATGACTGATAATTGAACTGATTAAAGTACTGAACTGACTGACTGAAATTGGAAACCGAATTGATTGAGTATATGTTAGTTAAATTGCATTTTATCTGTTTGACTGTATGATTATCTGTTCATGCTTATATGTTTAAACTGCTAATTGAAGGCCTTATCAGCGGCCGAACCTGAAATTGATTGATGTTTTTATGATCGTCATAATTAATGAGATTTTATGGTATAATTATCCGAAAACTGATTAGGTATGCTTACATTAGATTAAATAAGCTAATTTAAGAGTTGGACTTAATTACCGTTTTGCCCTTGAGTGGGCCACTACCTCTACACCTTGAGCTCACTATACTTGAGCCAAAAACATTTTCCTCAGCCTTCTTCTTGTTCTTGCCGACCTTGAGGGAGAGAGGGAGAGAATAGAATTGTTCTTGGGGGTTTGGCTTAGTCAACTTGAAGAATTGCTTGAAATTGAAGTATATCTGCCTATTTGAGCTCCCTCACTTCTAATTCTACACCTAAGGTAGATCATTCATCATCTTAATGGTGTCTTTGAGTTATTCTTGCATGATTCATGCTTCATTGTAGAACTAAGTCATGAATTGGTTCATTGTTGTTGAATTGAAACTGTATTGTTGCATGCATGTACATATATTGAAGTTTTGAGGTTGTAGTCCATGTTTCCTCACATGCATGTCCATCTTTTGGTCATACTCCATGAGTTCATCTTGTTTTTGAAGGTTTGAGCTCTTTTGAAACAGCATTAAAGCTTTGAAAATGATTTGAGATCATGCATGTTGCATGTTCATATTGTTCCTGAAATTGGTTTGAAATTGGGTTTGAATAAAACACCCTTGGGCTTTGATTTTTCAAATTGAGTTTTGAACCATGTTTAACTATGAGTTTACATGTGTTTTCTGGAAATTTAGCCCAAGAGGTCGAGTTTTGATGCTTTTGAACTTGGTTTTGAGCTTGGAGGTGCAATCTGGGTTTTCCAGATTTCGCACTTCCGCTCGAGCGGGGGAAGTGCCGCTCGAGCGTAGAATTCGAGCATCCTGTATCTCTGCACTGTTTTACAGTCCGCTCGAGCGGAGGATTGGGCGCTCGAGCGGAGTCAGGTCTCACGCTCGAGCGGGCGTCGAGCGGAGATTTCACCCATCCAGTACTTTTACAGTACGCTCGAGCGGGTAAGTTTACGCTCGAGCGTGTACCTTTGTTGCGTGACCGCTCGAGCGGGGAAACTTGCGCTCGAGCGGGACTCTGTTTTTCTGAAAATGCTTTTAAATGTGCATCTTTGCATCCTCGTCCCATTCTAGGCATTCAAAGGCCTAGTTTAAGACATCTTATTGAGGATATAGATGTAGAACACACCGAGGCATCTTAGGGATTAAGTTGTTATCTTTCCCAACTGTGTAGCTTAGTGTGTGTTCAACCTGTGAACTGTGTAGGGTTGGCAACTGGGGAGACACGCTCTAGCATACTGTAGCCCAAACTCTGTGAGTAACAATTGTGTAAAGATATGTTCAACTGATATCTTTTGAATACTGAACTGAACTGTTTACTGAACTGGTATTACTGAATGAATGTATGTCCTTTATTTCTGAACTGTACTGTGGCATCCTTAGTACCTACTGTTTACTGTTACTGTTACAGAGATCTCTGTCGGTTCCCTCGTGGAACCACTACTGTTTACTGACTGATGGCCATCATTACTGTTCGATCTTTTAAGACCTACTGTTACTGTTATGCTAATGGATGTACCACATATGACTGTTTGCTGTACTGAACAACTGAAATACTGATTGAATTGAACTGTTTTCATTACTGTAAGGACATTCATTCTAAACCCCTTTACGCTTTATGTTATTCACTGGGCTTTAACTCACTGCTCATATATATATGTAGGTGTACAGGCACCAGATCGGAGCTAGGAGCGTCAGGGTAACTCCAGTTTTGTCAAGCCAGCCTTTGTGCCTCACTGCGAGGTTCCGAGTTGCCATGCTATGGCTTGGGGGTGTTTTGTTTGTTTTCCCCCGCCTGTCTTCATACTGTCTAACTGTTCTGTATAGACTGAATGTTTACCGTACTGTTATCGAGGGATTAGGTCCCTGTACTGTGTGACTGTAAATTCTGTATAGACTGTACTGTTTGTGTATGTATGAATGCATGAAAAATCTTTTTGGCATACAGACTGTCACAGCTCATTGGACATTGTTTAATTACTGTTTTGGCTTCCGCCAGGCCCTGTACTCTGTTTTACTGTATTACTGTTCAGCAGGCCTTCGGTAATCTCGGATTACTGGCCGATTACGGTGCTAAACCCATAGGGCCGGGTTTGGGTCGTGACACCAGCCCAAATAAATATCACACCTCCCATCTATATAAAAGGGGGCATCCCGAGTGGAAGGTATGTCTCATCTCCCTCCACTGAACATACACCCTTTCTAATATATATATATACTATTTACTTCTTGATTCAAGGACTAACTTCATCATCGGAGTACTCCCGGCCGACAACCCCGGTTGGGTGGCACCGACTATGTTCATCATTGCAGATCTACAGGGGTGAAGCTTTTCTCTTCGTTGGATCTCTACAACATCTATGTGAGAGGATATTTCATGGTCTCACATAAACTATTTAAGTAAAACTGGTTTACAAAGAATATTTGTCACAATGTAGATATATAAAAAAGTGTCTAATATAGTATTATTTTCAATTGAGTTTAATGATTAAAATATATATATAAATATATATATATATATATATATTTCTCATTTTCACTTAACGAAAATAGATAAATAATTTAAACTAAAAATAAATTAAAAGTTTAAAATTTAAATTGGTAAAAATAAAAATTTAAAATTTATTTTATTGCAATTTTTTTAAATTTCACCAAAAAGAAAAGTGTTGTGTCTCTCTTTTTCTTGTCTTCTTATTTATTTATTTATTTATTTATTATGGAGGATTCATTTATTGTTTAAAAAAAAAGGACAATTATATTAAAAAAAAAAACTCTAATTTTTGAGTTTTATAACAAAATAAATCTTGAATTTTTAATTTTGTCTATTTAAATTCTAATTCGTTTTTATTTTTTATTTAAACTATTTATCTATTTTTGTTAAGTAAAATAGAAAAAAATAATATTTTAATCATTAAATTTGATGTAAGTATTCATATATTTTTTATTAAACTTGATGTTAATCTTATAATGATTAACATACCTTCTTTTTTTTTTTAATCGATTTTACTTAATGAAAATAATTCAATGATTTAGATTGAAAATAAATAAAGTTTAGAATTTATTCTGGCAAAATTAAAATTTTAAATTTTATTTTATTACAAGACTCAAATTTTGAATTTTTTTTAATAATTTCTCCAAAAAAAAAAATGTAGTATAAATTCAAATCAAGGGAGTTTTTTTGATAAATTTCCTTTTTAAGAGTTTTATTCTATCTAACCTATATTCTTTTTGACTATTTCATTGGGTGATTCTACTTACACAGCTCTTTTACCTCCTTGCACCCTCTATATGAGATTGTTTTTTTCTTCCAAATTTATCCATGTGTGAAATTACTTAAAAAGACAAAACACTAAAAGTATATTTGATTATCTTCTTACACCCTTTGATCTTCAATCCCTATTTTTTCTTTCTCAACGTTTCTTTTCTCTTACCCATCTCTTTTGAAAAAGTGATAATCATAGTGTTTTGATCATCAAAAAAAGCAATGGATAAAGAAACGGTGGTGAAAAACCATCAAAAAAGTGAAATGATGAGTTTTTTTTTATTAGTTTGATAGGTTTTTGTTTTGATTTTCTGGGTTGGTTTGCGACTTTTGTTCGGTGTTTCGAAATCGAACAAAATAACATAGTCCGACATCACAGTGCCGAACAAAAAATATAAGTCTGGTATCAAATGGTCGAATAAAAGATACATTTTCGGTAAATTACCGAACAAAAAATATGGGTATGTTTGGTTTGCATTTGGGAGATGAGTTTTAGAAAAAAAAATTCTAAAAAATTGTTTGGTTTGAGTTTTTCTCAAAAAATTTCAAAATCATTTTCTCTCTCTTACACATCAATGAATCACTTTTTCTCTCACACACATCTACTCAAATTCTCCAAAAATATCAAATCATCCCAAACTCCCAAAAAAACAACTCTCCCAAAATATACAACCAAACAAACCAAAAAAATTTTAAAACTCTCTCTCCAAATTTTTTTTCAAAAGCAACTCTCCCAAAAACAAACCAAACAAGCTCTATAAGTTTGATATCAAATTACCGAACAAGCCCAAATTATCATTTGGAACAAAGTGGTTTTGTAAATGTATAGCGACAGAACGCTAGACAAATCTATTTTTTCCAGCAACATAATATTGGAGTAATTAAAATTCACTAGCATTTTATTATCAAAGAGGCTCAGCACAAATTATTACTACATTATTTGGAAGGAAGTGGCTCTGTAAATGTATAGCAACAAAAGGCTAGAACAAACAATTTATTCCAGCGTTATAGCACCGGATTTTTGTAAATTGTTTCGCATTGTGTGACCAAACAGGCACTTCAATGTGGACTCTATTGGTTTTGTTGGGAAGCGAACTGAAATTATCCAATTGAATGGTAACATAATACTGAGAAACAAAATTTTATCTGGTAACATGGAACTAGAGTAATTCAAATTGTTTAGCATTGTACTACCGAACAGGCCCAGCACAAAGTACGGGTGTAAAGAGATGGGTTTTGAAGAGTTTTTTATCATAGGGTTTGTTTTGGTAATATATTAGGTGTAATGAGAATTTAATTTTTTTTTTAAGTGGTGTAATGAGATGGAGGGTGTAAGGAGGTAAAAGAGTGGTATAAGTAGAATCACCCTATTTCATAGGTCTTATTTGAGATAAAAAGACTAAAATACCCTAAATCTCTCATACCTCCATTAATGTTAATTGTCATTATATCTTCACTCAAAAAAAAATGTGAACGTTCACATCACTGCATTAGATAAAAGAGAATGTTCACATGTTGAGAAAGTTCACATCATTATATGTTGGGAATAAAATTGTGTTGTCAATGAAAAATATAATGAACGTTATTTTTAATGTGTTGTCAATTAAAAATAAAAATGTTCACATGTTGTGAACGTTCACATCATTACATTAGATGAGAGAGTATTTTTTGAAAAAGTGTTGTAAACGTTTACATCAGATAAGAGATAATGTTCACATTATTTTTAATGTGCTGTTAATTAAAAATATATTCACATCAATGAGAGATAATATTCACATTAGTTTTAATGTGTTGTCAATTCAAAATATATTCACATTATATAATAATATAAAATAAAAACATCAATATTATTTAATTTGTGTATGAAATTTCCTATGCCTCGGTCATTTCTCTTCTCTCTCCTTCCTCAACATTAAAAATTAACATTAAAATATAAAGGTATAAGAATCTAACAAAATAGTGTAAATTAAGAAAAAAGACTATATAAAATAAAACTATAAATACATGAGACTAAGTGAGTTAAAAAATTCATTTATGAACTTCTTGAATTAAAATACTTCTAAATAAGATTTATTAATAAAAATCATCAAATGAATGATATAAGAAAGATGCATGGGGGATTTGGTGATAGCCCCCTCACTATCTAATTTGTCTTTCAAAAGGACAAGAATTATATAAGTACTTTCAAAACCCCCCAATATTTTAAAACTTGTTTCTTTTACTATATTACCCTCATATCTATCAGCTCTCCTATTAAGTCATCTTCACTATATATTTCAGAGTAAAATTTTACTTTTATACAGAGTAAAATTTTACTCTGTATATAAAAGTAAAATTTTACATTATGAAACTAAAAGTAAAATTTTACTCTGTATGAAAATAAAATTTTACTCTGTATGAAAATAAAATTTTACTCTGTATAAAAGTAAAATTTTACTCTGTATGAAAGTAAAATTTTACTCTAAATAAGAGTAAAATGTTACACTCTGAAATTAAAAGTAAAATTTTACTCTGTATAAAAATAAAATTTTACTCTGAAAAACTAGTAAAATGTTAGACTCTACACAAAAGTAAAATTTTACTCTATATAAAAGTAAAATTTTACTCTGAAAAATGAGTAAAATGTTAGACTCTACACAAAAGTAAACTTTTACTCTGTATAAAAGTAAAATTTTACTTTGATTCTATCAAATGAAAAAAACAGAGCAATAGAACCAGAGTAAAATTTTACTCTGGTTCTGTCAAATGAAATTAGATAAAAAACAACAAAAATAAATAAAAAACAAACAAACAAACAAAAACAAAACAAATTAATCAACAAATCAGCTATCTAATTGAGAAGAAAAACTTCTAAAACTCGATCAACAATCACAAATCTCAATGAAAAGAATACATGTGTTCAACAACACTCATACACACAAATATATATATATATATATATACACATATATTCAAAACTCAAATATGTGTTTAAAAAAATATGTATAACCAAACAACTCCACCCGCACTCTTCTCAACGTGGTCATTGCAAACTCGATGGATCTTCAAATTGCAATAGAAGCTTCAAATTGAGTCTAATTTCGCTTCAAGATAGCAAACACAAGTCTGATTGCGATTCAGTTAGCGAAGTCGATCTGCAAGTCGTTCGAACTTAGAGTTTGCAACCTTTAAGCCAGATGCAAACTGAAATCGCAATTCCAATTAGAACTTGAAATCCAAAGTTCTCATCGAAGTTGACTCAAAGAACAACGAGTCACAAGAGAGAACCCAAGGTCAGATCGCGAAGGACTCCAGTTCGTAATCGCGAGTTCCAGAAGCTTGAATTCGGGTTGATTGTCGAATCGGATCAATTTTGCGATGAAGTCCTTGGTTTCTTAACAGACGCAAATTAGATTAAAGCTTCAAACTAAGCTTCAATTCAAATACACAGGTCAGATTGTGATTGCTTGAACCAGGTCAGTGTTCTAGGTCAAAGATTGAATGAATCTTAGGCTCAAATGAACTTGATTTTGGCTGGCCAGAGTCATAGAGACCAAGAAGGTGGAGAGAGAGTGGGTGGAGAAAGTGGGAAGATTTAGTTGAGGGTATAATAGTTTGAAAAAATATTTAAATAATAAATTTTGTCCTTTATGCAAGATTTTATAATTATGAAGGGGTTTAGAAAATTTAATTTTTTTCTTAGTCCTTTTAACAATGAAAGGAAGGTAAAGGGGGTTTACAGCCAAATTTCCCAATATGCATTATAAATATAAAAATAAAAAAATAAAAAAAATAAAAAAAAAGGGAATATATATTGACGTGGCTAAGCCCATAAAGGCCCTATAAAGGCCATAGCCCACTATAAACAACCCAAGCCCAGCACTTGGAGGCTAGTACATAACCCAGCTGGTGGAGTCCATAACAGTTGGAATCCAACATGGCACAAAGAACCAATGACATTCAGACACATGGCAGGCAAAGGACAAGCCACATTAGCAGACAAAGATCTGCAAAGTTATTGTCACTGCACATCACCATTAATGCAGCCCGTCACAGCATTTATTACGACAACACCTCTCCGTCGGAACAGCACCACCTTACCCTGAACAAGGTAAGCTACAACATAGACTTTCGGCGAGGAGGGCAGGTCGGAAAGGACAGCGAAATGATTACCAAAGGATATAAGTATACGTTGAAGACAAGGAGAAGGTTAAGTTTTTCTATCTCAAATCTCTCCCTCTGCACGCTACTTCTCTTCCTAACTTGCTCGTCGGAGGGTTCACTGGGGGACTACCCAGTTCCCCGTTGAACTTGTTTGCAGGTTGTCTGGTAGGGCTTGATCATTTGGACATGGTCTTGAGGAGGTGTATTGTGAGCAACAAAGGAATTCACACTTGGAATATTTTGATTTTTTGTAAACAAGTAGGTGAATCGAATAATGCCAAAAGCCCATAGTTTGCTCGTATTCCAAGGATCCTAATTAATTTTCGCTAGTTTGAAAACTTTTCAAATCATCCGCCAAAACTATCTTTTTAACACCCATAATGACTTATCGTTTCATTTCTGATCTAACGCCTCATCTCCCCTCCCCCGCGAGATGTTGCCACGTATACGACCACGATCCACTGTTCCCTCCCCTTACCCTGTCTTTTCCACTTCAAATCACCACGTGACACGCCACCTCTTGAGCCCCGCGCCTCGCCACCTTACCTGTCGCGGTCGGCCCTCCTCGTGGTCGGTCCTCCCACTCGGCCAACCCTCGCGGTCGGCCCTCCTCGTGGTCGCCTCTTCCACTCAGCCATCCTTCGTGGCCGGTCCATCTCGTGGTCAGCCCTCCTCGCAGTCGGCCCTCCCATTCGGCCAACCCTCGCGGTCGGCCCTCCTCGTGGTCGCTCCTCCCACTCAGCCACCCTTCGCGGTCGGTCCACCTCACGGTCGATCCACCCCCTCGGTCACCTCTGCCTGTCGGCCCCCATCTTGCCATTCCCTAACATCCTCATTCCCTTCATTAGTATTCCCTTCGTTGGACTAAAGCTGCACTTGGGAATGAGGGACTACTGACATGGTTAAGCCCATAAAGGCCCCATAAAGACCATAGCCCACTATAAACAACCCAAGCCCATCACTTGGAGCCCAGTACATAATCCAGCTGGTGGAGTCCAGAACAGCTGGAATCCAACATGGCACAAAGAGCCAATGACATTCAGACACATGGCAGGCAAAGGACAAGCCACATCAGCAGACAAAGATCTGCAAAGTTATTGCCACTGTACATCACCATTAATGTAGCCCGTCACAGCATTTATTATGACAACACCTCTCCGTTGGAACAACACCGCCTTAACCTGAACAAGGTAAGCTACAACATAGACTTTCGGTGAGGAGGGCAAGTCGGAAAAGACAGCGAAATGATTACCAAAGGATATAAGCAAACGTAAAAGACAAGGAGAATGTTAAGTTTTTCTATCTCAAATCTCTCCCTCTGCACGCTACTTCTCTTCTTAACTTGCTCGTCGGAGGGTTTAGTGGGGGACTACCCAGTTCCCTGTTGAACTTGTTTGCAGGTTATTCAGCAAGACTTGAACATTTTGACTTGAACATTTTGACGTGAGCTTGAGGAGCTTGGACCAGTCCAATCCAGTTACTGGAACAAACTGTATCATCATATATCATGCATCATCATATATCATGCCATAGGTAATACTGATAGATCTGTTCAAAGAAGACTCTTGAAGCATTCTAAATAAAAAAAAGGGAACATATATCATCCAATAGGTAATACCAATAGGTCTGTTCAAAGAAGACTCTTGAAGCATTCCAGTGCATTTCATACATACTCTCTCTCACAATCCCCCCAAAATTAACCACTGATCTTCACTTCATCCACTCACTTCCACCCCCAACCCAACAACCATTACTAATGGATTCCCTTCCTCCACCAGAAGAACATCCCTCCTCTCCAAAATCCCCACCAAATCCTCCTCCCCCCACCACCACCATCGGAGAACACCACCACCCCACCACCACCACCTGCTGCATCAACTGCGCCAGCCCCACCACCACCACCTACTCCCCAGCACCCTCCTGGTCCGACTCCTCTCCTCCCCCCTCCTACCTCCCCATCCGCGCCCCCGCCCTCAACCTGCCCCCAAACCACACCCCCCAGCAATCCATCATCCTCGCCCCCGTCCCTCAACCCCTCCAAGTCCCCACCGTCTCTCCTCCCTACCACTTCCAAATCCCCATCAAACGCATCCACTCCCCCGCCGATCTTCTCCACTTCCACGACTCCGACTCCGGCAAACACTTCCTCGGCTTTGTCGCCGCCCTCAGCCACTCCATCCGCCGCCGCAAGATCTCCGACCCCTGCCACCTCTCCCCCACTGTCTCCTCCATCGTCTCTATCCTCCAAACCCTAATCCGCTTCGTCGATGAAATCCCTCCGGTTGCTCAATCATCGCGGTATGGAAACTACTCGTATCGAACTTGGCACTCTCGTATGACGGAAAACGCTGAATCCTTCATGATCGATTTTCTTACCGAGGATCTACAATCTGCTACTGTCGAGATTGTCTCTTACTTCACCGATAGTTTTGGGAATTCTAGCCGGATTGATTATGGTACTGGCCACGAAACTAATTTTGCGGCCTGGTTGTATTGCCTCGCTTTGTTGGGCGTGATCAAGGAAGAGGATTATCAAGCTGCTGTGGCTAGGGTTTTTGTGAAATACCTTGAATTGATGAGGAAATTGCAGTTGGTTTATTGTCTTGAGCCTGCTGGCTCTCATGGTGTTTGGGGTTTGGATGATTATCACTTTTTGCCGTTTATTTTCGGGTCGGCGCAGTTGATTGATCATAAGTATATGAAACCTAAGTCCATTCATAATGATGACATACTCGAGAATTTCTCCAATGAGTACCTTTATCTTTCGTGCATTGCGTTTGTGAAGAAGGTCAAGAAGGGTGTGCTTGCGGAGCATTCGCCCATGTTGGATGATATCAGCGGCGTGCCCAATTGGAACAAGGTGAATAGTGGCATGCTTAAGATGTACAAAGCTGAAGTCTTGGACAAAGTTCCTATCATGCAGCACTTCCTGTTTGGCTGGCTCATCAAATGGTATGTGTTTTTGTCTAATTTCTTTCTCTATTATATTATATCATATGGGTATTTAGCATATTGATTAGTAGTGCATTTTGATGTGGTTTGGGTAATTTAAGAAAGTTTTGGCTGTTCAAGGTATGCAGAGTCAAATTTTTGGGGAACATTGTAATGGAACCAATTATAAATACTAATATCACAAGGATTGCAGAGTCATTTTTCTGAGGTGGAACCAATTAGGCTGTAGAAGGCTGACATATGACGAATTGTAATATGGAATTTTGATAAGTTTGTTATGGAATGTTCACCTCATGTAACAAAGAGACAAATAGTTATGGAGATTTTATATATAGCTTGGTACATCTTTGGGCTGCAATGTAGTTCTTTTATTTTTATGAGTTCCTTGTTTTTTTGGAGATAAACTGCCAGCTGAACTGAGTTGTTTGTCAATTTCTTGTATTAAGCACAACTGTTGCCATTCAAGCCCATGGTCACCTGGGTGAACCAAATAGAAAGCTACTATCCTTACTTGTTTCAGTTTAAGTTTAAATCGATAAAATGATCTCCTATTTTCACTACAAAGGCGAAAAATATAGAGGTGTTCCTTTTCAACATTGCTTATTCCTTTGTTTTTCACTTTGTTGTTGTGATTACCACTGTAGCCAGTTGCAGTTAACCATTATTGAATGCAGGGAAGAGAAGAATCAAGTGTGATAGTGTATAGATAATTTATGTGAGTGTTTCCTGCATGCCTTTGGCCACCTTCCTGTATTAGACAGTTTTCTGGTGACAAGAATGACAGTTAAAATACAAGCTATTTATGCTGATACCTTCAGCTTCAAGCTATCCAGATTCTTTGATATCACTTTAAGTATGAGTTTTGCAGCTGCAATTTTGTCTGTGGATGGCAAATCGGTCAAATATGGTCAGGGGACCTGAATGGACCCTGCTGTAATATGTGAGACCCTGGCCCAACCTATAATGCTTAGTGTTTCATATTTCCGACATAGTCTCTTTTGTTGCCTTTCCGGCAGATCCTATTTTATTGCGAAAGAAAGAAAAGTAGCATAGACGTAAGAGCATTTAGACTTATTAAAATCTAACTAGTAATTTTAGCAAAAAACTTAACATCAGTTCTGTTCTGTCAAACCATTTCTCTTGCAGTTAGTATTTATAACCCATCATTATACAAAATTTATTTCATTAACTCAAATGTTGCTTTCAATTGATATGTTGATTTCAGAGTTCCAGTCTCTGAAATTGCTCCACAACCCCATCCTAACCTGCCTTAGCCTTAAACGGTGATCTCAAAGGTAAATGAAGATATGATATTGGAAAAGCACTTATCTTACGACCAAGAATGGACACCAAAACCCTCAATGTGTGTTACGTATCCCATTGGAATTAATTCAAACTTAAACCATCTCAAAAGTCAAAACACAAAAGGACACACCGTAGAGTATCTGCCGCACAATAAAATCACTATACAATTGGCATTTAATAGATCAGAGACCACCATCAGAGCATTTTCCAACAAACGCACCCTAAAGCTCTCCAAAAGCCCCCTCGCAACTGCCCTGCTAATCATCTGAACCAATGCCTCCATGACCAAAATGAAAAACAAGGGTGATAAAAGATCCGCTTGCCTCAATCTCCTTGAGGTCTTAAAAAGGCCTGCAAGTGATCCATTCACCATCTGACAACCGAACTCTAGAGATATAGAAAGGAAATCCACTTCTTTCATTTGCTTCTGAAGCTCATACTCCCTGCCAGATATAGGAGGAAGTCCCAATTGATATGATTATAGGTCTTTTCAATGTTTAGCTCACTCTTTCCATAAGAATTGTATCCAAAATCAGTTGCCCCTCTATGAGGACGTTTTGAGAATCTTCAACAGCTCCTTCAATTGAGTAGCAAAACATTTTGCCAACAACTTGTATACACACCAAGCAAACTACAAGGGCTAAAATCTCTGATATCATCCACCTCGGGGATTGATGCTTTAAAACATGCGTTCACACTCTTCTCGAACGTGGCATGCTTGTAAAATTAGTTCACCATACCTGTCACCTCCTACCCCCTCATCACCCCAACAATTTTTGAAAACCAAAACCCTTAGTTATGCCATCAAGCCACGGAGCTTTATTCTCATTGAGATCCTTTGGGGCTTCGTCTTCCACAAAATGCCTCTCCAGCTGCTCCACTTCCCCCATGGAGATGCTTTTAAAATCCATACCACCCATTGACTGCTTTAACAAAATCTTTCCTTTATCTCTCAACCAATTCTTCCTCTCTCTACTCTATTTTCAATGTTCTTCTTCACTATTGCATACCTGTATACCATATCACTTGCTTGAACATAACCCACTGGATGGCCTTTGCAACTTCTAGGAATTATAGTTATATGAATCAAGACCAACATACTCTACTATACACTGCTCCTCACATTCTCTTTGCTAACAGCCAACTTTCATGGCTGCCAAAGTATATAACTAGCCATCCATGGTGTATCAAAACAAAACCCACATGGGCCACACACACACACACTCTATTCAATCTCTCTCTATGCATTTGCTGCCACATCATGTACTATGACCACCAACACTAACCACGATCGCCACCACTTGTCCTGCGATGATCATTAGCCACCACAATCTTTGTCTCGCTACCTCTCTCTATATTCCCTCTCATCTCGCTCACCCATTATGGACAACCTTCATCTTTACTGCCACTGCTGCCTATGTTGGTTTCATAAATCATACAAAACCTTTAAATTCATTTCTTATCTCATATATTTTGTAATATTCTAGATGGAGAGTAGATCAAAAGGATCCCTTTGTGGTTCTGGTTGCAAGTCAAATCACAAGATAGAATTTACTTGAGATTAGAAGATGAAGGCTTGCACTATCTTCAAAAATTGTGGACTTGATTTTCTAATTCACTTGAATATGGATGAGAAGAACGATTGAATATCCTTGTTCTCCTCGAAGACGGGAATTTAAGCAAAGAGAGGATGATTGGATCCTCTTTCTCTCTCTACAATCAATATAGTAGAAGACAATGTGTGTATATACCCTATGCCTTATATAAACACCTGGCCTTTTCTCTATTAGGCTTTGGATTGGGCCTCTTTAAAATCTAGCTCCAATTAGTTTCTCCACTCCTTATCTCATCATAAGGATAAAGACAACCAATTGCTTACAATTAACTCCACTGAATAATTGTGACTGTACTCTAGGTTTCAAAGAGTTAATTATGAATAATAATGGAACTCGTGTCATAATAGCATAATGCAACCCCTCCACCAACCCATGTCCATAAGCAACAATGACGTAAATATAAATTTACTGTCTAACCAGTCTAACTTTTTACGTTGTGTACTTCTCCACCATAAGTCAATTGGGCACTTTAATGTCCAATACATAAGAATGACTAGACCTAGATTCAAGTGACGAAACAAGTGATTTAAATCAAAGGGACATACATTACTTTATTTTACACAAAATGTGGGCTTTCATGTTGAAAAGAATGTTCTTGTAGCACTAATCCTATTCACCTAATATATCAGGGTGTTGGTCAAGCAATGGAACCTCACTCATTTGGTAAATCAAAGTGATGAACGGGTCAGTGGTGTCCCAATGGTGGATTATACTTTTATGATTAGGAGATTGGTGTGGAAAATGGTGGTTTTGGAGAGACATAAGACAGAGGAGACAGAGATTGTGCGAAGATATGAGTAACTGATGCCGAACTCAGTTCCTTCGCAAAGAGGAAAGAGGAAGATTAGAAGGCTGCTACGTTACATGGACTCTTCGTTTTTTGGGAGGTACTCGTGTCGGCACGACACGACACGGGTACGGGTGTGCGGGATATGGCTCTGTACAAATGGATACGGGAGAAGAAACGAAAGAGAAGAAAGTAAGGAGAGAACCTATCGCCGACTTCGAAAGGGCAAGACATCGATCCCTCTGTCGCCGACTTCGATCCCCCTGCTCGCGCCCTTCGTCTTTGTCTTCGAAAGGGCCTACTTCGTCTTCGTCTTCGTCTTCGATGAGCACGACTGTAACCCCCTCTCTCTTTCTCTGCCACGTCTCTCTCTCTCTCTCTCTCTCGTTCACTGCCTTTCTCTTCTATTCCAAATCTGCCTTTCTCTTCTAATCCAGATCTGCTTTTGATTTGCCCGTCTCTCTCTCTCTCTTATTCTTTATTTATTATTTATTTATTATATTTCATATTTCTATTTTATTCTTTTTATAAAAAAAAAAATTTAAAAACAATTGGGCTGAGGCAAATAAGTAAAACTTTGGGCCTATTAAAATTTTAGTCTACAAAGGTTGTTATATAGTTAATTTATATGTTTGGTCTATAAACTATATATAAAAAAATTATTGGATCAACTTTTTAACTCATGTGTATAAAAAAATATATATTTAATTCATGTGTATAAAAAAATATATATTTAAGAAATAATTATTTGACGTACCCCCGTATCCGTATCCAAATTTGGATCCGTATCCACGTATCCTTCATTTTTAATTTTGAAGTGTCTGACCCTTAGATACGCACCAGCACCCGATACCCGCACCCGAGTCCGTGTAACATAGGAAGGCTGTGAGGATGGTAACCGGAGTAAGGGAGGTCGGACTGAATTGGTTTTCAGGAAAGGGAAAGGAGAGAGAAAAGTAGGTTTTGTGAGAGATATAGTTGACTTTTCACCTTAATATCTTTTAAGAGGGGTAATGTATTTTATATTATTTTTACAGTGACTTCAGCAAAAACTATTACTTCATAAACGGCTCTTTAACGGCATGGGTGAATATGTAATGTGAATAAATTTTTTAAAGAAGGTTGGTGCAATTTCATCAAATTAGTGGAGGTTGTTGTAACTTGTAATGGCTGCAAACCTCAAGGGAGGTCATGTCAATGAAATTTACCCTAAATATATTCATAGTCACTTATAAGAGAGTTTTAGAGAATTGTTGAATTTTATCCTTTGACATTTCAAAGAGGACTAAATGTCATGGTTGGTGGGATCTGAACCCAAATCTCCTGTTATGAAGGTTACATATTCCCAATTAGGCAGTGTAATAATTTTATTATACTATAACTATTGTATAACATGTGCTAAAATCAATTATTTTATTTTATTTGGATATACGATTTGTTTGACATCATTTTTTACAGTTTTTGCCGAATCTTTCTATTTGATTTGATTCACGATTCACAAAATTAGGATTTTGACTCACAATATAGTTCTCGATTTGCAACTATGATTGAGATCACTTTAAGGACCTTTTGAGATTGGTGGTAAAGATTACTGAAGGTTCATTCTTCTCCGGGCACTGCTGAGTGAATTATTGTGAATCTGGCTGTGCTTTCTAAAAGCTTCACTGGATGAGGAACTCCTTGTCCTTGGTGGTTGCAGAACTTTTGTTCAACTTAGACATTGATGTCATAGTATGGGGCTCTTTGTTCAAAAAGTGAGAGCTATATGCCATGTGTTGTAGCTAGTTTTTTATAGTTGTTTTAATAAATTTTATGATCTCTTAATAGATTATTTGTCCCTTTTTTCCCCATCAATATCCAGGATACATCGTTGAGTGTTGGTCCTATCAATACTGTATCCTCTTCTCTCTCTCACACACACAAACACATGCACGTCCATAGAGATGTGACTTGAATGTAGTTGGAGTGTCTTGTATTCCTCTGATGGCATCTTAAACAAAACAAAGTGTGCACAATTTTGATAGTTTCATGACTGGATAGAAAAAACACTGCTAATTGGTGCAAGTATATTAGTTGATTTATGATGGGTGATCGTGGGTTGTGTTATTTTGGCAATTGTTAACCCACAATGGCAAGGAGAGGAAAAAAATTGATGGATTTACTTATTTTTTTTACTGCTGATTTGAAGAAAATTTATTGATTTTTTATTCTTCATCTCCCCCCCCCCCCCCACCCCCCCTTTTTCAGGTAGTTTGGTCATTGGTGTATCAGCTTTGTTTGCACATGGTGTGGAAACAAATTGAAGGCATTTTGCTTCCTGGTATTGTAATGATATATACTTGAGTGGAAAAGTATTGTAGAGAAAATGTATACTGTTGGTTGTATGTGTTCTCATCAAGTTTTCTATCTTTTCTAGTCTACAGCTAATTCTTCTTTGGCTTTGGTTTTGGCTTTGGTTGCGGAGGGACCTTTTCGATAACTATTTCTTTTTCTTTTTCTTTTTTTTATAAAACATTGAAGACTAATGTACTTTTTGACCATTTCATCATCAGATCATTAGTTGAAGTAATGCGTTTCTTCCATTTGTTATATCACAATAAAGTTAATTTCTGTTTGGTTTTTTAAACCTTGTTTTTGGTTGTTGGGACTGGTTAATGAATGCTTGACCCAAACAGCAACTGGATAGGCCATTAAGCATCGGTTTTAGGGTGTAAGAAATTGAAGTTCTTCATTCTAGAATAGAAGGGTGAGCTTGAAGAGGGAAGTGGAGCGAATGCTTGTTCTTTTGGAATAAAAAACTAAAAAACCTCATGAGTTACATTTTGAAACTTGTGGGTTTGTGTGATTTCTAATTTTATTATTAGCAATGAATAATTTCCTTTCTTCTCTTGCCTCAACTTTTTATGTTTTTTCTCCGTCTTATTCTTTATTCTTTCTCCAATCATAAAGTTACCTACAACACATACACACATATTATGTGTACATTTACCTCTTTTATAATACATATGCATATGTAAATTTGTGTGATGGGGGAACCCAAAATGGTGGAGGGTTAGGGGTAAATTGGGGCTAAGGGAGCAAATAATGGTTTTATGAAGTAGAGTGAAAAGAGGTCAGAAAGGAGAGATTGAAGATATTAGATCATGGTATGAGGGTGGAGGGGGATGCAGTAGAGAAAAGAGCTGAGGTGGGAATGAGTTGTGTTATAGGCTTTAATAGCGGATGAAGTTAACGCTGTGTTTAGTTGGGGTTCCTATTTTTGTTTGGTTATAATGGAAAACATATGGGAAAGGAAAGGGAGAGGGAAATGAATTAAGAAATAGGAGGACCTTCTAGAACATCAATTCCTTTATATCTGTGAGAAAAGACCCGGGAAAACTAGGAGGAAAAATTTATCGGAGAGAGAGAGTTTCATTGTTCCTGGCTTCTCACAAGAGACCATTCATGAGTAGCTTCAAACAACAACCACCTACGAGTTTTGAAGAATCTAACTCCAGTAGCTAACTTTGATTCGCAGCATCATTCAGCAAACCCTTCCAATCAGGGATTATCATTTACGTCAATTGGTAATCTTCAATCACTAAACTCGATTGAAGATTCATTGCTTGGAAATTTTGATCAGGTATTTGTGTCCTTCTTTTGTTTTCTCTTACGTTCTCATCAAATTCAGATCTTTATTGATTTCCATGGATTTGTTTATGTTCAAGCTGCTTTGCAATTTTGCTTCGAAGTGAAATTGCAGAACTAACTCTGGTTAGCAATCTCTGATTCGCAGCGTCATTCAGCAAACCATTCCAATCGGGGATTATCATTTGCTTCAATTGGTAATTTTCAATCACTGAACTCGATTTAAGATTCATTGCCCGAAAATTTTGATCAGGTATTTGTGCCCCTCTTTCGTTTTCTCTACCCCTCTCATTAAACTCAGATTTGTATTGAAACTTCCATACGTATACACACCTATATATGTTTTATTATGAATTAGAGATTATAGATGCATGGATTTGATTTATCAAAAAAAAAAAAAAAATAGATACATGGATTTGTTTATCTATGTTCAAACTACTTTGCAATTTTGCATTGAAGTGAAATTGCAAAAACCTTTTTTGTTTTCTAATTAGTATGATGATTTAATATCTTCTTTTCACTTTGCATGACTTTAATGAGATTAAATTGGATTTACATTTTCTATCTGTTTTATTTTATCTGTTTATATGTTTGTTTGTTATGATAATTTACTTGTTATAGTCTATAGATATGTGCCTATTTGGTTTATTTCACTTCCTTTTGTTTTGTGTTTTTTCATGATTTCAAGCTTTATGAATTAGACCTTTCATTCTCGTGAAATGTTTGATTGAACGTTTATTTGAAACTTAACCTTTTGGCTGGTCTGTTGCATTGGATTAAATTAGTTTTGGGTGATATGAGTATAGTAGGACAGTAGAAGTGGAGTATGATGGAAACGACCCGACATCTGATAATGAGGTTCCATGTATGACCAATAAGACTCATTTTTCTTATGGTAGAGTCCTTATTTACTAGCTTGTTGAGTATGAAGATAAACTAATATTTGAAGAGTGTTCAGTCATTTTTTCTCTGTGTCAAGTTATATTACTCTTTTTCAAGAAAGCTTTGATATTTGCACTTGCTTTTATCAGTGCGTGTAAGAAGTCCTTCCTCAAAAATTTGATAAGATGGATCAACTGACTGTCGAAAAAGATTGGTACATGTTAACTTCAAACAGAGTATTTGTTGTAGTATTATTTAAATTAAAAGGGGTAGACTCTATTGTGCATTAAATTAGTTGATTAGGAAAACAGGTTTGAAACATTGTACCTAAATGGGTTGTCATTTCAGTGTTGCCTAGTCTATGAACTTTTTGATGTATCATTTCAATTCTGAACTGGGAACTTTTTGATGTATCATTGCAACATGGAAACATTATTAACAAGTGGATGTGATTTTTTATTTTAAAAATTTGTAGATTCATGATCAAGAGTAATGGGAAAAGTATAGAAAGTGGACAGCCACTTGTGTAGCTATGTATGCTTCATATGCTGTCAGCCTTGTCTCAATTCTTCATCGTCGTGATCATATAAGGAAGTCAATTTTAGAACAAGGAGATTATGAAAGATATGTCCTAATCAAACGGTTAATGACTTTGAAAGATGCAGATTGTCGTAGCCGGTTACGAATGAGCAAATATACCTTTGCCACACTAGTTAGCATGCTTAAAAGAACTCAGTTTCTTAGAGACAATCCTCAAAGTAAAGTAGAAGAAGTTGCGAAATTCCTTCATATAATTGGCAATAATTTGAGGAACATACAATCAAGTTCTTTTACAAACGATCACTTGGGATTGTTAGTCAACATTCTCATCAAGTTCTTAAAGCTATTATATCATTGGAAGATATCTTTTTAAAGCAACCTGATGGATTCGAGTGCCCGCCAGAGATTAGAAACAATCCAAAGTATTGGCCTTATTTTAAGGTAGTTACATGAATGCAATTAGTGTATTTACAGGATTGTGTTGGTGCGATTGATGGTACACATTTTTGTGTAAGAGTGTCGAATATGGATGCACAAAGATACTGAGGACGAAAATGCTATCCCACTCAAAATACTTTGGTTGCATGTTCTTTTGATTTAAAGTTTACATATATCCTTCCGGGATGGGAAGGATCTGCTTCAGACTCAAGAATATTAGATAATGCATTAACAAGAGAAATGGATAAATTGATTGTTCCTCATGGGGATCACTGAATGTGTATATATGCTGATGAATATAAATCTTTTTTTGTTTTATTTCAAACTAACATCATTTAATTGTTTGTTGGTCCTAGGGAAATATTACTTAGTAGATGCAGGATTTCAACTAAAAACTGGGTTCCTTGCTCCATATAGAAGTACTCGTTACCATTTGAAGGAGTATAGTGTTCTTCAGTCAAAAAATTCTCGAGAGCTTTTTAACCTTTGTCATGCATTTTGTGAAATGCAATTGAAAGAGCCTTTCATGTCCTAAAGAAAAGGTTTTCAATTTTAGGAAGTGGGATAGAGCCATATTATGATGTTGACACTCTAGCAGATGTTGTTTTGTCATGTTGTATTTTGCACAACTACCTCATGGGTATTGATCCCAATGAAAGTCTTATTGAGGAGGTTGATACAGAGCTTAGAAGAGCACAAGTGCAAATTAACGTGGCTACATCATGTTCATCTGGAGAATGTAGGGAATGAGAATTATTAAGGGAACGAATAGCTATTGACATTTGGAGGGATTATAATATAAATTTTCAATGATAATCAAATTATAATATAGATCCTGTAAAATAGAGAGGGGCTGAAAGGGTTATTTGATGTTCTTCTTCTTGTTCTTGCGATGTACCCATTATATACTCATTTGCTTTACATCAATATAATCTTTTTCTTTTGCTAATAAAACAAAAATTTGATGAGTTAATTGTTATTATTTGAATGTTATCTTTTGGAATGAATTATATTTTAATTTGCTATTGTGTTATGCGAAAATGGCATTTGTTTGGGTGATAATTTGGTACTAGCTATGCACTTCTTTCGATATGTTTTATGGCATTTTTGAGCGTAGGTGGAAGGTGACCAAGAATGCTTCGATAGAAATTAACAAGAAACATTTGAAATGGAATAATCAAATGGATGTTGTTCTTATCGACGCACTCTTAGACCAAATGCTCAAAGGGCAAAAAATTGGTGGTAGTTTCACATTATCTGCTTATAAAGCTACAAGTAATGTGGTGAATACCAAGTTTAGCGTACATTGTGGTTTTGGTCATATAAGGAATCGGTTGAAGACTTTAAAAAAGAATCTTGCAATGGCTAAAGTTATGTTAACAACTGATAGTGGATCTGGATATAATCATTCAACACAACTGATTGAAGCTACAACATGTGTATGAGCAGCTTATCTCAAGGTATATCTAATTGCAAGATTGATGTAGTTTTGTACTAGAAAATTAAAATTTTTATTCATCATTATTTAATATAATATTATATATGTTATTCTCTATAAGCAAAGCCTAAAGCTTCTCATTTTCGACATGTTCCGATTCAAAACTTTCAAAAGTTGTGTTAACTCTTTAAAAAGGATCGAGCAATTGGGAGTCTTGTTGTAGGTCCAAAAGAAAAGCAACTTTGTTGGGCTAGGCAACAAATTCTTTTGGATGATGAAAATACTTATCAGACAGAGTCACTCTCAGAGAATTTTGATGGGATTGAAACTCAACAAGATGACCAAGCTGCTGAAGTATCTTGTTCCTCTAACTCAAAGAAAAGAAAGAACAAATCAGGTGATACCTTAAGTGAGGAAATAAGGTCAATTAAGGATGGTTTAGATACAGTTGCAGCAACACTTGATCACGGTAACCTTCAAAACTATACAAATGAACAATTTATCTAAGGAGATTGAAAAGGTTAGTAGCATGAGTGATGCTTCTCGAATGAAGGTGTATCAAGTTCTTACTAAAGAAGTGAGTGATGATCGAGCATACCTAGCTTGCCCTATTGAACGCCGAGGTCTTTGGTTGTCTGTTAAATTTGGATCTTCAATCTTTGATGCATAGTATTATTTTTCTTTCTTTGGTACTTTTTTATTTGAAGTTTTAAGAGATTTGGTGAACCTATCAAAATATCATTAGGCTTGGATTTTTTGTATGTAGACTTTCTTAGTTGCTTGCTGCACTTGAATGGTAGATTCAGGGCATGGATGTGTCTTTGAGATTCCAAATGGCCTCTATTGCATAATGGCCTCTGTTGCACTTTTTTATAGCGGTCTTTGGGAACTTGGTTTTTTGGTTTTTTTTTTTTTTTGGTTATTTTTCACTAAAAGACAAATTGGTTACAAAACCAAAGAAAACAAATCTAAACAAAATATCACATCAAACCCAATAATCATTTCACTTTTTCTCTCACAAACATCACATCCAACCACAAAAAAATCTAACTATCTTCTCAAACACAAAAAAAAATTTCTCCAATAATATCTTACAACAAAAAAAATCTACAAAAAAACTCACATCCCAAACACCCATATTGTGGATGTGAATGCTATGTATTGCTTATCAAGTTCTATTTTAATGTTAATTTTTTTTTCTCTGTGTGTATGTGTGTGTGTAATATTTGTGATATTATTTTGATAAAACTATAGATTTAATGCTTTAATAATATTAACTTGATCATCATTAATAAAATATGTTCATTTTATTGAATAATCATTTTGGTAGTGTTACAATTTAAATAGGAACTCTTGCAATCATGAACTAATCTGAAACAAAACTATTTTTTCGTTTTGGTTCTAGTCTAGTTTTATAGCGATTAACTATTAAGTTGGGTTATTAAAATCACAAAATCAATAGACTGGCCTTGTTTGGCAAACGTGTTTTTTTGTTTTTTATGTTAAAATTTACAAAAAGACAAAATAGGTTAAAATAGTTAATAAGATAAAATGTCATATCAAATTCATAATCATTTCATTTTTTTTCTTATAAATATCACATTTAACTACAAAAAAATTCAACTATATTTCTAAATACAAATATTTTAGCCCATTAAAATAATTAAAAACTAAAATATCCTATTACAATAGCTAGTTTCAATAATAGCCTACTAAAATAGCCAACTTTCCAGACAAGCCCTGTTTGATTTGGTTTTCAAAAACTTGTTCCAAATTTTTTTTTCCCCTAAAATATTAATTAGGTGAAAGAAATTTTAAAAAAAATACTTATTATTTTTATGCAATTTTATTTTTTGGGAGGTTATAAATAATTTTTAAATTTTTTTATTTTTATCAAATTAATTTGTGTTTAAAAAAGATTGAATAAGCATTTTGATTCTTGAATTTTTTCAAAATTGAACCAATCTAAATCATGCACGCTGTTATTTTTCATCATAACAATTCACGACCACACCTCTTTATTCTTTTTTTAATTTAAAGAAACAAAAAAAAACTGCTTCCTCGTTTTTTTTAAAAACAATTAAAACTATCAGTCCCATAAAATAAACTTTATGAGATGTTCAATTGTGTACAACTTAATTTTTGGGTACTTCTTGATGATATTGCCATAAAAATATATATATATATATTTGACAACAAATATTAATTGTATTATAAATTTTTTTTGGTTGTGGATTCTCAGTCAGAACATAGTAGATTATCCTTTGTTCTGTGGAACCCATTGGTCAGAGCATACAAGGTGAGAAATGATTTATTTTCTTTAACCATTTCCCAACTCAACCAAATATAATTTGGAATTAGAATCCTATTAATTATTTCTCCTTTCCCGTCCATTTCTTTTTTTCTTTCCATTTCTCTTCTCAAAATTTTCAACTAAACATAGCGTAAGGTGAGAATGAAGGGTGATTATTCAGTAGTTCCGGTGTATGGACACGTGGTGCTCCATAAGGTTTTGATTGATGGAGAGACACGTGGGCTCACAATTTATGTTGGAAATGGAGGGATCACATGAGGCTAACTAATTAGTGATTAGTTTAAAGTATAGACGCGTGATATTCTGAAAGTATTGAATAATTTTCGGAGAATGAATTGTGTTGTAGGGGTTAATAGTGGATGAAGTGTTGACAGTGGTGGAGATGATCAATGGTGGTAGATACAAGTCAGCTTTATGGCTGTGGGAGGGGGTTAATACTCAAGGCCGTTTCGGATGGGTTTTTTTTTTTTTTTTTTTTTGAGAAGCATAAAAACAAATAATATACTAGTAGAAAAAGAAACAAAGACTAATTATAAATCTGAATCAAAGTAAATAAGAACAATTATGGTTCAACAATATAGAAATCCAACAACTTAACAAAAAGCCCCATAATAAGAAAAAATAAGAAGATTCAGCTTAGAGATCTATTTTTATATTTTTAGGCCGGTGGGCCTAAGATTAAATCTTTTGAGGCTATTAGGACAACAAAAAAGCGAAATACCATATTATCTCTATTTGTTCAGTACCATGTTATCTGTATTTGTTCAATTGTAATCTGTTCGTTCAAATGTCATTTATTTGTCAATATTGATTCATTCATTCACCTATCTGTCAATGTGTCATTCATCTGTCTACTTATTAGCCTTGTGTTGGGACGAGTGACTTTAGCTAAAATAGTCAATAAAAACAAAATAAAATAAAATAAAATAAAATAAAATAGCTAATAAGAAAATATCACATCTCGACTATAATCATTTCATTTTTTTTCTTACCACCATTTAAATCAACTACAAAAAAGAAAAAGAAAAAGAAAAAGAAAATCCCAACTATTATCCAAAACACAAGTTTTTTAGCGAAACTAAAATTTTGTTTGGCATGTGTTAAAATAACATTATTTATTTTGGTTACAATTATCTTATTTGAGTCGAATCACTTATCTACCACATCACTTCAACCCTAACCCACATTTCATATGTTTTTCTTAAAAAATAAAAAAAGAATAATGCTTGGGACCCCCTTTTGGGGGTCACCCCCTCACCCCCTTTGTCACGTGGCGGGTGGTGATTGGAGGAACAGGAAAAAAAAGAAAAAGAAAAAGAAAATATAACCAATGAGAGAGAGAGGGGGTCAAAGGGGGTGGGAGGAAAAGGGGGGGATGAATCATTGTTGATAAAAAAAGTATGCTACTCTAACATTTTTCAAACAACCCGTAAAATAGTCAAAAAGTTAACTAAAATAGCCAAATTTCCAAATAAGTCCACCTAATTTGCTTATCTGTCCAAATCATTACCACTACCACCAATAACTTTTTTAGGAGTGGTTTGGTGCTTGTCTGACAATAGTGGTGTGTGAAGGCATAACAACGCAAGCGTGAAAATGAAATGAAAAATTATTTAAAACAATAATTTATCGTTTTAAACAATTTTTTTAAATAATTATCATGTCCATAGAGTATCTCCAACACTTCATCAAATTTGAGTAAAAGTTTGATTTGATATAATGCACTCCAATCATTCCATCAAATCTGATCGATCGTCCGGCTTAGAGTAAATTTTCATCAAATCTTTCCAATTTGATTGTCCACCCTATCATTTGTAAAATGAAAGGTTAAACGCTCACTTAAGTTGATGAAATTTTTGATTTTTCTCTCATTTAATACGGGATTGATGCCACAATTAGAGCCCAAAAAGTATCGTATTTCATCAAATTTAAATTTGTTGACAAATTCAATACTAGAGTTGGAGATGGTCTTACTAACAAAATAAATTAATTATTCCAAAAAATAAACAACATAACAAAAAGATCTTAATGACCACCCCAAAACATAACTCCATGTTAAATAACAAATTTATCAATCTTTATGACTATATTGGGTTTATGAATTTATGAAGGAATTTAAAAATAGAAAGATAAATCATATGTGAAATATAATATATTTTATTTATATTTCACTTATTTATTTATTTTTTATTTTTCAAATTACTCCTAAATCTATGAACTAAACACAACCCATGTATATTATTTTTGAGGACTTACATGTAGGTCCTAATTGGTAGATTTATTGTCTAATAAACCCTATGATAATTAATGGCGTTTTTTTATCACACTATTAAAAAAGTCGTTAATTGTTAATTTTCAGCAACAAGTTAAAAATTTTGTCACAAAAAATGTCACTAATTATATGTTTTAGCGACAATTTTACAAAATTGTCACAAAAAAGTCACTAATTTTAAACTTTCAGTAACAGTTTGAAAATTTTGTCATAGGACAACGTCACTAGTTGTAAGTTTTAGCAACAATTTACAAAATCTACGATTAAAAAAAATCACTAATCGTCAATTTTTAGAGACGTGTGCAAAAAAAAGTTACAAAAAATTATTTTTAGTGATGATTTTATTAAGACTTATTTTCAATAAGATTTAATGAAAATTAAGTCCAATTATCAGGATCTATTTGTAGTTTACCTTATTATTTTTAAGAAAAATGTTTGGGTGTGCAAGGTACATACCGTATGTACTTGCGTAAATTTTTACAAATACACATAAGTTACCTTACAAAATCGCTTAAGTTCTCACAAATATATGTAAGTTAACCCATAATTACGTATGTTTGTGAAAATTTACACGATTTTGTAAAATAATTTATGTATATTTACAAAAACTTATGCAAATATAGATGATACGCACTTACACACTTAAAAATTACTCTATTTTTAATAAAGAAAGTAATGGCCTTGTTTGGCAAGAGGCTTTTTAACCTTTTTGGCTAAAATTACAAAATGACAAAATAGGTTAAAATAGCCAATAAGACAAATGTCACATTAATCTCATAATTATTTCACTTTTTATTTCACAAACATCACACCCAATTACAAAAAAATATATCTTCCCAAACACACACATTTTAACTTGCTAAAATAGTAAAAAACTAAAATAGCCTACTTCTCAAACGAGACCAATGAATAGTAACAAATTGAATCACAGACTTCCTCCATGCTCACCCTTAACTAAAATCCACAGCAGCAGACAAGGGTCAAGGGGGCTAATCACACTTGTGACATTTTTGGGAAATTCTATTTCCATACTCTTTTATATCTGTGCACATAATTTCTCAATGCACGCGTTTATGAAATTGGTTTTATGTTTTTGTTATCAGTCTACACTTCACATGTTCCAATTATATCCTAAATTAACATCCTTGTACACACACCACTTAAACCATTTGTTTCACAGAGAATCAATGGTGTAGGCCCATTTTTTATTCTACCCACCTTGAAAATACAGCAACATCTTTCACAATAAATCCCTTGGCAGATCGCTCCATGAATCTTCAGATTATACAACAAACTACCTCATTTGATTTCTAGTTACATCATCAAATTGATTCCTTCAGTCAACAATATAGTCAACATCGAAAAAGTCATTAATTGGCATCGACTTGTATCAACATAAATCTTGAAACAGTATCGTTTTGTATCAAACTCTATTGAATACGTATAACTCCATCTATCTCTTATTTTTCATAAACTCTCGTTTTTTTGGAAGCAATTCAATTTTGCTTATTCAGTACTAGTTATCCAAATGAAAAAGATTTATTTGATTTTTAACTTCCGAAACACGTAAACAAAATATGGGAACTTGGATTCCGAAATAAATTCTTAAATTAGAAAGTTGAGTGATTTTCGAATAGAATTAATAATTTTTGCAGTTGATATATGAAACAAGTAATATGTTTCGGCACTAGTTTATTGAATTAAAATCTTGAAATTTTTTTTTGCACAAAAGAACTTACATTTTCATAACTATTTTTGTTGTAACCACGCATATTGTTATTTGAATTTGAATGTCCATTTATTTGCAACTCTTCCATCACAAAAGTCAAGAATTATTGTTTGTTCTAATGACAAAACGATATAATCAACGAAGTATAAACTTAGAAAGTAAACTAATATGAGAGTATTGCTTTGCAAGTAATAGATAACCATAGAGTGTGTATTGGAGAAATAATGGAGAAACTATGGTTTAGTTTTTTTTACTTGTGAGGATGTATTTTCTGAATACCAACACGTGGCAAGGTGACACCGACGTGTCAGCCGAGGTGCCACGTGTACAGGTTGTGACGCCGAGGTTATCTTGGCAAGGCCGAGGTTATCTCCGAAGATATCGGAATCCGAGATAAATGGACAAAAAGATAAGGGACAAGAGTCCTAGAGAAAAGAGGAGCCAAGAAAAGGATAAAACTCTTAGGAAGTTTATCTTTATCTCTTGAAGAGTCCAAAGTAGGTACTGAATGAGAGTCCATAGAAGTCAGGCTTCTAGTGGGATCAGGATTGAGTTGGCTATAAAAGAGAGGCACCCCCGTGGGTCTAAGGTACGCAGTTTTATGCTTTGAATAGTGAGTTTAGCACTTGATTATCTTTGAGAGATATACTGACTTGATCGTCGGAGTTCCCCCAGGTGGTTGAACCACCGCCGGAGACTTCTCTTTCTGTTATAGGTCAGCCAGGTGCCATCTATTCTGCCGGTGCTCTCCAGCTACTTACTAGGTGGGCAGTGTGGTCAGAAAATCACCCACACAATTTGGCGCCGTCTGTGGGAAACTTAAAAGAATAGATGGCCAGTAACGGACAGAGGGAAAACATTAGGGGCGACACTCCTGCTGGGAGCGGCAGACCAATTGACTTTGACATTGAAGGAGACAACCATAATGCAGAAATCCATGACCAGGGCCACGGAGAGAAAGACGTTAGCCAGGAGGGCGACACTTCAAAGAGGACAGACCAAGGCAAGTACTATCACGAAGATAACCTTCAGGTATGAAGGGATATGTGCCTACGGAGGGATGAGGAAGTAAAAGAATTAGCAAACAAGTTGGCAGACCTTCAGTCGGTCGTCAACTTCATGATGTAAAATAATGTCATGCAGCCACCATACCCGCTGTAGGATACGCCGATGCCCGCAACTAATACACAGAAGATGGGAAGAAGGGCAATCCCCGAAGTCCCTCAGCACACCAGGAGCGGAAGGCACCCTCACCGACCTTCCAGGGAAGTCGGACAAGAGGTGCCAAGGCAAGAGGAATCCTGAAGGACGTATCAGACGACGGACCCAGAGCCCAAAGAACATCGGCATGTTCAAGGGCAGGCGCTCTGCTTCGACACAACACATGGAGAGAGATCAAAACGAGCCCACCACGAGGCTGAAAGTAGTGTGCCAAAAAGATTGAAGTCCAGAGATAGCCGAGCTCTAGGGAGGAGTAAAGAAGACTTGAGAGATTACCTCAAAAGGAAACAACAGAATGCTGAAGCCGAGGTAACTTCTCCGGTTAAGCCAAAGACACCATTCTCAGTGGAACTGGACAAATTTCAAGCACCAAAGAGATTCAGTATGCCGAGGTTCCAAATATATGATGGTAAGTCAGATCCCAACTTCCACGTTGGGCTATAACTGAATTCAATGGCATTATATAGTGGGAACGAGCCGTTGCTCTGCAAAGTATTCCCCTCATCCTTTAGGGAAATTGCATCAGATTGGTTCCATAAACTACCGAAGGGAAGCGTAAAAACTTGGGAAGGCCTGGCCGAGATGTTTGTGGCCAGGTTTGTGACAAATAAACTTCAGCCCTTAAAGGTCGATGCATTGATAGCTTTAAAGATCGCCAAGGATGAAGGCCTTAGGGCCTACGCAAAAAGGTACTACGAGGTGTTCAATCGAATACCTGATTGCAACTAAGAGATGGCGGTCGTGTCCTGCAAGAACGGCCTGAAAAAAGACTGCCCACTATGGAAATCTTTGGCAAAGACATTGCCAAAAAGCATGGAAGAACTAATGGCAAGAATCGAGAAGTATGCCAGAGCCGAAGAGGATACGTCGAGAAATAAAGAAATAAAGTAGGAGAAAGGAAACGGCTCGTCGAAGCGAAGCCGAGGTAACAATGGACTAACCAAATAACAAACGGACTTTAAGGCAAAACAGGCAGTAACGACCATATTTCGAGTCCCAATCCACAAAGTCTTGGATCAAATACGAAACCAACCATATTTTAGAGGTCCGACAAGAACACCAGGGGAATTCATGGGAAGAAACGTCGGTAGGCGTTGTGCTTACCACAATAAAGAAGGGCACCCAACTCAGGATTGCAGAGCCCTAAAAGCACACTTAGAAGACTTGGTAAGGCAAGGACATCTGAGGGACCTTGTTAATGAAGCCAGGACCAGAGAAAAACAGGCAAGATTGCCTCAAGCACCAGCAGCTCCGCCTCCCCTAGCACAGCAACCGCTCGCTGGAGGACCACGGGTGGTTAACGTAATTCACTCAAAGGTGAACGAAAACAACATACGAGGGGAGACCCAAAAGGTAAAATACCTGCAGCACGTGAACCAAGTTGGACATAAACGACCTCGGCCTGAAGAATGCCAGGGACCGACGATAGCCTTCACTGAAGCCGACTTAGAGATGGTCCAGCATCCCCATAATGATGCCTTGGTAGTATCCCTCCAGGTTGGGGAAGTGCCAAGTAAAACGCATCCTGATTGATCAAGGCAGCTCTTGCGACATCATGTACGTTAGATGTTACAAAGAGCTGGGCCTTCATCCTGATGACTTAGAGCTGTCAAATGGCCCGATGGTCGGCTTCAATGGAACGCCGACGTGGCCACTAGACGCAACAAGCTTGGAGGTACAAGCTGGCACTAATAAGATCAGGACAGAATTCATGGTGATTGATACACCTTCGCCATATAACATTATCTTGGGAAGACCATAGTTGCATGCAATGGGGCAGTTCCCTCAACATTGCATCAACTACTACAGTTCCCAACAGAGCATGGGATTGAAGAAATCAGAGGAGATCAACTGCAGGCAAAGAATTGCTCCATGACAGCAATGAAATCCACCTGCAACATTCGAGAACCAGAAAAGGCAGAAATTGAAGATGAGGACGTGAAAGTCCTAGAAGACGTTGGCAAAGAATCGGCCGAGAAGAGCGAAGAGGTGCTAAAGAAAATCCTCGTTTAGGATGGAGATGAAGAACACTTCTTTCTTCTCGGCTCAGGCTTAGCCGAAGAGGAAGAAAAAGAGTTGGAGACTTTTTTAAGAGCCAACATTGAGGTGTTCGCCTGGACACCTTACGAAATGCTTGCCATTGACCCCGAGGTCATTTGCCACAGACTGAATGTCGACAGGTCGACAAAACTTGTGATTCAACGAGCCAGAAGACCGACGTTGATGCACGTCGAAGCAGTAGAAGAAGAAGTGGACAGATTTCTAGAGGCCAGGGCCATTTGAGAAGTTTATTACCCGACATGGCTATCCAACACAGTAGTGGTAAAGAAGAAGAACGGTACATGGCAGGTCTGCGTAGATTTTACAAACCTGAACAAAGCTTGTCCCAAAGACTGCTTTCCTCTACCCAAGATTGACCAGCTGGTAGACGCCACATCTAGACATGGAAGGATGAACTTCCTAGATGCTTACAGAGGATACCACCAGATAGCCATGTACCCCCCAAACGAAGAGAAGACAGCGTTTATCACCCCGAAAGGACTGTATTGTTACAAGGTAATGCCTTTTGGGTTGAAAAACGCAGGAGCCACTTACCAAAGGTTGGTAACCAAGATGTTCAAAAATCTGATTGGCCAAACAGTGGAAGTCTACATTGACGACATGGTCGTGAAGACCAAGGAACCAAGGGGTCATCTTGTCGACCTAAAAGAGGTCTTTGAGATTCTCAAAGCATACCGGCTTCGACTCAACGCATCGAAGTGCGCGTTTGGAGTTGGATCAGGTAAATTTTTGGGGTACCTGGTAACAAGAAAGGGTATTGAGGCCAGCCCAGATCAAATCAAGGCCATCCAAGAGCTAAAAAGCCCGACGTCGGCAAAACAGGTTCAGATGCTTACTGGAAGGGCCGCAGCCCTAAACAGGTTCATAAGCCGAAGCTCAGACAAATGTAAACCTTTCTTCAACCTGGTAAAGAAGGCCACAGACTTCTGATGAATATGAGGCCGCCTTAGCCGACCTAAAGAAGTACCTGACCACGGCTCCAATCCTCTCAACACCTGAACTTGGAGAAGAACTGTTTTTGTACTTAGCCGTTTCAGAGCATGCAATAAGTGCGGTATTAATTCGTGAAGAAAAAGGGGAACAAAAGGCTGTTTACTATGTAAGCAGAACCTTAGTCGATGCAGAAACAAGGTATCTACCCTTGAAAAAATTAGCGCTAGCTTTAGTATTGGTTTCAAAGAAGCTGAACCATTACTTTCAAGCGCACAAGATTATAGTGCTAACTGAACACCCACTGAAATCCTTGCTACAACAAGGAGACTTAACTGGAAGAATAGCAAGATGGACAGTGGCCTTCGACCAGTACGACCTAGAGTTCAGGCCGAGAACAGCAATTAAGGGCCAAGTTTTGGCCGACTTCGTGGCCGAATTCACGCCGAAATACATCGAACATCAGGCTCCGTTGAGCCGAAATGAACGATGTCCAAGCAAGCAAGGAGAAGCCCAGCCAAAGACAAAAGAACAAGGAAAAAAAAAACTAAGACCCTGCAGCATTTACATCGGCGACTCCTTTCGCCTGTTTGTCGATGGGAGTTCAAACCAGCAAGGAGTGGGGGCAAGAGTAGTGTTAATATCTCCTGATGGGGAGATATTTGAGCAATCTATTCGATTGGGGCTCAAGGCCTCAAACAATGAGGCAGAATACGAAGCACTGATTGCAGGACTGAAGCTAGCAGTGGCAGCAGAGGCAGATGAGGTAATAATTTTTTGTGATTCCCATAGTAAATCAAACAACAAGAGAGTTTGCAACCCGAGATGATAGGATGTCGGCATACTCAAATGAAGTAATCAGACTGGTAGCCTTGTTTCGCAAATGCCGACTTCTTCAAGTCAGCCGAGATGATAATAACCACGCCGACGCGTTGGCGAACTTGGCAAGTTCAATACAAACTGGGAAACACAAGAACAATAATGATTGACTATCTGTCAAATCCGAGCATAGAACAGCTGATCACAGAGCAAGAAGCAATATGTGTAGACTTAGGTCCAAGCTGGATGGATGCAATTGTTGCATTCCTGAAAGAGGGAAAGCTACCAGAAGACCATAAGGAGGCACACAAGATCAGATTAAAATCGGCAAGATTCAGCCTGACAGCAGATGGACATCTCTACAGAAGGTCCTTTACAGGACCCCTTTTAAAGTGCGTACACCCTTTGCAGGTTGAAGATTTTCTATACGAGATTCATGAAGGGATTTGTGGAAGCCACGTTGGGGGCAGATCACTAACTCACAGGGGCCATTACCCAGGGGTATTGGTGGCCCTACATGCAAAAAGATACAGAAGCCTACGTAAAGAAGTGTGAACAATGCCAAAGGTTCACACCTTTGATACACCAGCCAGCTGCTGACCTGAACTCTGTATCCAGTCCATGGCCATTTGCCCAATAGGGCATGGATCTCATCGGACAGTTGCCCCAAGCAGCTGGGCAAAAGAAGTAGTTGCTGGTAGCAACAGATTACTTCACAAAGTGGATAGAAGCAGAACCTCTTGCCAAAATCCGAGATGTGGATGTCAAGAATTTCATATGGAGAAACATCATCACCAGATTTGGCATTCCAAGAGCAATAGTTGCCGACAACGGAACACAGTTTGACAGCAAACTTATCAAGAACTTCTGTGCAAAATTCAAGATAAAGAATTACTTTTCAACACCAAGTTTACCCCAAAGCAATGGGCAAGCAGAAGCATCCAACAAAGTAATTTTTGATGGAATAAAAAAGAGGCTGCAAGCAGCAAAAGGAAAGTTGGTAGACGAGTTGCCCAATGTACTCTGGGCATACCGGACTACGCCGAGAAGATCAACAGAGGAAACCCCATTCGCCATGGCTTATGGCATAGAAGCAGTCATCCCACTGGAGATCGGCATCCCAGGGATCAAAACCGAAGGAGTAGAGAATGACACAAATGATATATTTCTAGCCCAAGATCTGGATCTCTTAGAAGAAAGAAGGGAGAAAGCTGCAATTCAGCTCGCAGCATACCAGCAGCAACTCGCTAGAACTTACAATAAAAAGGTTAATCCAAGGGATTTTCAGGTTGGCGACCTAGTCTTGAGAAAAGTTGTCGGCAACAAGAAGGACCCCAGAGAAGGTAAGCTTGGACCAAACTGGGAAGGACCCTACAGAATCACTTCGGTATTGGGCAATGGAGCATACCGACTTGAAGACAATAAGGGTAAAGCATTGCCAAGACCTTGGAACACTTGTAATTTAAAATTTTTCTATCATTAGATGTTCCTTGCTATTATTCATCAATAAAATTTTAGCAGAATTCTCTAAAGACTTGTAAATTGTCAAAAGATGCATAATAATTGTTTCTGAGTAATGAGAATCCAAGTGGAATTCAGGTTCACATTGGGGGCAGAGAGAAGACAGTAATGCTTAATGCTTGTTGAAATTTGTAGCAATTTACAAGTTGAAGTTAAACTAAAGTAATGCTTAACGCTTGTCGAAATTTGTAGCAATTTAAAGTTGAAGTTAAACTAAAGTAATGCTTAATGTTTGTTGAAATTTGTAGCAATTTACAAGTTGAAGTTAAGCTGAGATAATTGTTTATCTTCACTTGTTAAAATTTGTAGCAATTTACAAGTAGAAGTTAAACTAAAGTAATACTTAACACTTGTTAAAATTTGTAATAATTTACAAGTAGAAGTTAAACTACAGTAATACTTAACACTTGTTAAAATTTATAGCAATTTACAAGTTGAAGCTAAACCAATATATTACTTAGCATTTGTTATAACTTGATAAAAATTTACAACCATTATATGTTTATCCTTATTGAAATTTATAAGCAATTTACAGGACAGATATTTGCCGAGATAAATTATCGGGTGGCATAACCGAGGTATGTTATCCTGAAAAGACTGCACAAAGAAGAAAGAGTACATACGATATGTGCAGAATATTCTAAGTATAGAATCATACGAAGACAAAGAAGAAAAGACAGGAGTACAAGCATTCAATAAAAGAGAAAAGTTATATTAACATTCCAAGAAAAAATGGGGGCACATCGGCCATGCAAAAAGCGTACATTGTTGCCCAAAACAAAGAAGCCAGAAAATACAAGTAAGAAAAAGATAAACAGCTAAGACTCATCCCCAACAGTTGGTTGAAGATCAGACACCACCTCGGCTTCCTTCTCTGCTGCTATCTCGGCATCAATTTCCTGAAAAGTTTCTTCAACCGTCTTGACCTCAGAAGGGATGTCGGCTGGTGCAATCTCAGGAACAGCTTCTTTGGGAACCAAATCACCTTCATCATCCTGAGTCAAGTCTAGGACTTGCTCATTCTGAGGAGGGGACTTGGCCCCATCAGCGCCTTCGGATTTTTTGACCAGAGCCTCATCCTCTTTCTCATCGGGGACATTTAGTTTTTTCAGAAGAGACATCCAACCAAGGGTGAAACCCTTGTTGCATGCCTGTTTCACTTGAAGTTCATAGGCCTCAGTGACGTCGGCCATACCCTGTGAATATGCCTTTTCGTCGGCCTCTTTGATTTCAGCTTCTTTGGTGGCCAGGGCCTCCTGAAGCTCTTTCTCAGCTTGGGCCATCTTTTCCTCGGCCTCTCTCCTTTGAGAATCGGACACTTTTCTGATAGCCTCAGCAGTCTCAGCCTTCTCTTCGGCATTATTATGGGCTTTAATTGCAGCCTCAGCTTGATCCTCCAGCTTCTTCATTTTTGATTCAAGGCCTTTATTGATCTTTTGAATAGAAGAGACCTTCTTCTTCATGTCGGCCAGCTTTTGCCGATTCTCAAAATACTGCATCGAGAAATAATGGCGCGTGCTGGATGGCCTGAAAGAAAAACAAAGTTATTAAAGAATATTTAAAGTGTAAAATAAAGAGAAAGAAAAATTTATCAAGAAGAAGACGTATACCTGAATGGAGTGCTGTAACATTAAGGCATAATTTTCATACTCGCTGTACTTGGCGTTCCGCTCCAAGTCACCTGGGAGAAGTAAAGCGGTACCAAGTGCAACGCCGACATTAATATCGTCGGCGTTGTCATTTGCCATTACAGGCTTATCCTCTAGGGTGATCTCGGGGGCCCAGGGGACAGCAGGTTTCTTTGACCCCGAAGTCGTTGCAGATGACCTCGGCCTTTTTGACTTGGAGGATTCGGAAGGAAGTACTTCGGCAGACCTCTTCAAAGGGACAGAGGTAGTTTTCTGAGTTGGAGCCAGTTGTGGGGATGGCAAAGTGTCCTCAGTCTCAACCTGAGTCACTCCCGCCTTCGGTTGAGCTTTCTTAATTCTTTTTGGTTTTTCTGGAGGTTGGGTTTGTATTGGTTGTTTGTCAATAGATGATGGAATGTTGGCAAGGAGGTCTTTAGCAACTGGCTTTGTACGACCCATCTCAGCTGCAAGAACAAAACGTCGGCGACGCTTTCTTTGGGATGATGGAATGAGGTATGGAGCCGAGGTCGACGGTTGTTTTGCTGGATCAGAGGTTGATCCTTGGTCTGTTCGCGATGATGAAGCAACTGGAAGAGTTGTAGCAGATGGAGGAGATGAGATCTTCTTCTTCGGTTTCCTGGGGATGTCGGGGAGAGCTGATTTGTATGTTGGGATGAAGTTGAGAAGCAGGGGTGCCTTTCGCTTCTCGATTGGCAAATCCAAAAGTCTCTTCAAGTCTTTACTGGGGACAAAGGATTGGCGAAAATTTTTTGGTGGCTGACGAACAGCTGCAAAAAGAACAGGCGTCAGAAACAGACAAAATATTTAAGACTTTAAAAAAAAACACAGGCAAAGCTAAATGCTGGGCTCTTACCCTTGCCCTCTAAAACGGATCGGGGAAGAGGGTAGAGATGGATGTCCTCGTCTGGAGCAAACTCCCAATTTCCCGAGGTAATAAGATAGTCATCTCCAGCCCCCTTGTTGGAGTCTGGGAGGTCGGCTACGATTTTGAATTCTGTAGACCTCGGCTTAAGATAATAAATGAAGCCTTTTTCTTTCAAGTTAAGGGCACACATAGTGTAACAATAATGTATATCGGCTAGGGTGATCCTAACGTTTTCTTGTCTAGCTAAGGCAATAATTCCAAAAATCACTCGATAAGAGTTGATTGCCAGTTGCATAGGGTTCAACTTATAATAATGAAGGATCTCGCGAAAAAGGATGTTGAGTGGGAGCCGGAGTCCACACTCAGTAAAAGCTATAATGGGAAGGGGCATGGCGTTTCCTGTAGGCATGATGGAGTCATTATCCCCAGCCAGTCTCAGATGGACATCGGCAGGGATGGAGAACTCCTGTCTAAAGTACTCAAGTTTGGTCGGGGTATCTACCCTGTGTCTCCACATACCCATGATATCGGCCAGAATTAGAAGGGTTGAAATTCAGAAAAAAGATGTTTCTTATTAATGATACCTCGGCAAAACCTAGATTTAGGCTGGTACATAAATTTGTAAGGAATGTTTCAGTTTTTTTCTAAGTTATGGGTTCTACAAACAAATCCCAAACCTAAAGCTATGAAGATGAAGATCAAAGGCACAGATCTGGAAAAGATGCAAAAAACAGAAAACAAAAACAAAGTTTCAGAAACAAGAATTGAGATGGGCTATCAAGAACATGAAGAATACAAGAGTATATGGCCAAGAACAGTGGCAAAAGTGTAAAGAAGTAGTGAAACAGTGCGTGTGTTCAAAATGTAGGCAAAGGCAAAATCATGGATGAATGCGTTCAGATGTACGATTTATGAATTAAAAAAGCTTGAAACAGTACAATAATGGCGATAGCAAGAAAGAAGAAACATCAGGAACTGAAAACGAAAGGAGCAGTAGCTTACCAGAAAAAGGGAAATCGGAAAGGGATTTGCCGATGTCCTATGACGATTTCAGGAGCAAAAGACCGGTGGAAATCTCGCTGGAAGGGCTGAACGGAGGAGGTTGCAGAGCTTTGGAGCTTAAGCAATGGGGGATTTCGAAGGCTAGAGAGAGAGAGCAGGGAATTCGAAATGAAAAAGTGAAAAGACAGAAAAAAGAGAGAAGGGTTTTTGATTAAACAGAAACGACGGCAAAAGTAATCAATACGCCTAGAAGAACGAGGACGTCAGACGGCGCACGTGAGAAAAGAGGTGGCTAACTGGCGCGTCACGTGTACGGACCAGTAAGTAGGAAATGCGTGGATAAAATGGTTGGGTTGAAGTGCATGACAGCTCATGCGCGTGAGAAGTTCCTTAAAAATCTTGATTTTTTAGGGAAAGCATGTCGGCCAGAAATGGATGATCTCGGCTATCAAACTTTAAGCCGATTTACTAGAAAAAAATACAGATATAGGTTCTATCACCTTAGAATGCCGAGGTAATAGAACCTAGGGGGCAGTTGTGGAGATGTATTTTCTGAATACCAATATGTGGCAAGGTGACACCGACGTGTCAGCCGAGGTGCCACGTGTATAGGTTGTGACGCTGAGGTTATCTCGGCAAGGCCGAGGTTATCTCCGAAGATATCAGAATCCGAGATAAATGGACAAAAAGATAAGGGACAAGAGTCCTAGAGAAAAGAGGAGACTTAGCCAAAATAAGGATAAAACTCTTAGGGAGTTTATCTTTATCTCTTGAAGAGTCCAAAGTAAGTACTGAATGGGAGTCCATAGAAGTCAGGCTTCTAGTGGGATCAGGATTGAGCTGGCTATAAAAGAGAGGCACCCCGTGGGTCTGAGGTACGCAGTTTTATGCTTTGAATAGTGAGTTTAGCACTTGATTATCTTTGAGAGATATACTGACTTGATCGTCGGAGTGCCCCCGGGTGGTTGAACCACCGCCGGAGACTTCTCTTTCTGTTACAGGTCAGTCAGGTGCCATCTATTCTGCCGGTGCTCTCCAGCTGATTACTAGGCGGACAGTGTGGTCAGAAAATCACCCACACATTACTTAAAAGATGTGTATTGAGATTTTTTTTTATATTTTTATATTTTTAAATGATGTGTACAAAAAAAATCTTTTATTTAATTTAATAGTGTATTTTGAGGTCTATTATAATTATCTTACTTCAAAATAAAATAATCATTAAAATAATGGTGGTGTTTGGGAACTTGGTTCCCATATTTTTTTTTGATTTTTTCCACTAAAAGACAAAAGTTTTACAAAATCAAAAAAAATAAATTCAAACAAAATATTACATCCAATCCCATAATTATTTCATTTTTTCTCTCACAAATATCACATTTAACCACAAAAAAAACTCAACTATTTTCCTAAACACTAAAATTTTTTTATCCAATAATATTTTACAATTTAAAAAAACCTACATAAAAACTAATTTTCCAAATACCCACAATATATACAAAAATAAATAAAGGTACGGAAATAGAATTTCCCGACCTTTTTCGGTTAAATCCCTAAAATTCGCTCACAGGGTCACGACCGCAACACCCTCACCAAACCCAAAGTCTAGTTATATACTCACTCACTACACCCATATTATATACAACCATTCATACGTTCATTTCTTTTTTTAATTTTTAATTTTTACCACCAGAGAAAGAAAGAGGGAGAAAGAGAGAGGCAACTATCTTCCCCCTCTCTTGATTGATTGCTCTACTCCACTGTCTGTCTTCCTTCTCCTAACCTGCTTTGAGTGAGTAATCCTTACTTTACTTAGAAGTAGGGTTATCTCTCTCTCTCTTTTCTTTCTATCTACTACTTCAGTGTTCATCTGTACTCCACTCACCGTATATATTATATTATATACATATTTGTATGTATGTGTTTCTGTATCCGATTCTTCAGTGTTGTTCATTTTCACAACAGAGACGCACGCTGATTGACGCATCTTCTACGATTTGGGCTTGGGAGTATACTCCCGACCCTTAATCAACCTGGATCTCCATTTCAACTCTCTCTCTTTCTGTATGTATGCATGTATATGTATCTATGTATAGCTGTTGTGTTCGATTGAGTGATTAGGCCGAGTATTTTCATCGTTCACTGGAGGATCTGGAGCTACAAGGAGAGTCAAGCTTTGCAGATCCAATGCTTTTACAGCTCATAGTGTAGCAGGTAAACCTGCATTCTACATTATTACTTATATATACATGTATTATTTCTTCTGGGTTGTTTACTTTTCTGTTTTTTGTAGGGTGAAAATTATTTTTTTAGGCATTTTGTCTACAATTTGTAGAGAATGCTTACCTTTATTTTACAAAGCATTTGTGATTTTTTTCCTATAGCCTATAGGCTGTGTTTGGTTCATGGATTTGACTAGGAATTTGGAAAGTGAAAGGGAAAAATGTGCAAAGTTTTGTGAAATGTAGCTATATTTTATCCACTTTCCCCTTTTTAAATGTCTACTCAAATCCATGAACCAAACACAGTCAGAGAGTTCGAATTTGTCTTTAAAAGAAAGAAAATTATTCCGATACTGTGAGTCGACTTTGTTAATGTTGATCTGGTTCAATTGGGCTTGAGAAGGTTTTTAGTTTCTCTTCATGACTCCCTGGGCTTTTTGGTTGTCACTCTTTCTTAATGTTTTCTGTAAAATCTTGACCCTCATATGACTCGGTCTTATATGTGTCATAAAATAAATATATTTATTTACTCAAGAACTATAAAGAGCAAATGTATATATACATACACATATATACTTGTGTGCATCAAAAAGCGGAGAAAAAAGAAAACATAAGCATTTTAAACCCAAAAAAAAAGAAGAAAAAATTTATATTGTTTTTGTAATTTTGTAATTTATGGGATCATGAGCATGCTTGTGTGGTCTGCGGGGATGAATTTTATAACCTTTGTGTGGCTAATGTGATGATTGTGTAGTTGTTCTTGATTTGCATTTTAACAGTTATTTCGTGAACTTTGATCGCAGGCCATGGAGAATTTGTCATCCAATGGGAATCGTTTTCGAAGAATACTACGTCAATCCTTTGCATCTAATCTAAACTTAGATCCGTTGGTGAGTTTGTCATATCAGTATTTTTACATACATTTAAGTCATTTGTTTTGTTTTGTTTTGTTTTAACCTTGATTTGGTTTTATGTTCGTCACTTGTTGTGCGTCAGGATTACGAATGCTTTTATCATCTGAGTTTGTTATTGATTGCATGGTTGTGAATGATTAGTTTCCCAAGTCTTGGTAATAGATAAGAACTTTATGAACTTTTGCTATTGGCAAGTTTGATACTTTCCCTTAGAAGAATTTTATCGTTTATTAATCTCAGTGACAATTATAGACTGCTCATTTCTATGTACTACCACTGGTTTTGCTTTACATTCATGTTTCTTTGGGTATGAGACAACAAATTGAGTACATGATTGCCCAAGCTCATTGTTCTCCTTCAAATTTTGAATATAGATGTTTGAAGGACAATGCTATAGTAAGGATGAATATTATGTAGATCACATCTCTTTCTTAATTTAACCTACACCACAAGTACCAAATCCAGGACCCTAGTTATAACTTATATAATGTACAAATATTTTATTGTGCCTTGACTAAATAATATCTTGGTCAAAGCCATGATCATGGTTTAGATTCCAGATTAAGTATTTATAAATACCATTCATTATTTATGAGAAATTTTTTCTTTGGAGAGTAATTGCAGAAAGAATATTCAACTAACTTAGTTAGAGATCAAAAGAAAATGGATTGGATCATCAATCAAATATCATTTGCACCCTTTCATTTTAGATGGGCAATATAGTGGTGAGGAATGGATTGTCTTGTGAAAATGTTCTTCCAATTCCTCCTCAACCCTGAAATCTGGATTACTAAGAAATGGAATGCGTAATGACTACAAGAGTTACTCTACCTCTGATTTGACCATTGGGAATAGTAAGCTTCAAATAGGATGCTTAGGCTAGTAGCATATGTATTGTTGATAAATGAAGATTCAGAGAAGAGAAAGAGTTAGGGAATGAGTGAGACCTCATTCCCTTTTATATTGATAATAATGCGTAATTACAGGAGTGCCATCAGGCATAAATTATATGCCAGCCCATTACATCAATCAAGGGAAAATAAAATCAAATGAGAATAAAATATATGCAATATTGTTTCCTATTCTAACATTCTTATTCTAACACTCCCCCTCAAGTCGGCGCAAAGATATCTCTCAAGCCGGTGCAAAGATATCTCTCATGCCCAAGAATGTCATGAAATGGTTTGCTCTCTATGCCTTTGGTGAGAACATCTGCTAGTTGGTTCCTAATCTTCACAAATGGAGTACATATGATGCCACTAGTGAGCTTTTCCTTAATGAAATGCCTATCAATCTCCACATGCTTGGTTCTGTCATGTTGAACTGGGTTATGAGCTATGTTGATCGCCATCTTGTTGTCACAGTATAATCTCATGGAATCGGTCTGATGGATCCCCAAGTCTCTTAACAATAGTCTAATCCATAGCAACTCACATACACCTTGAGCCATAGTCCTGAATTTTGCCTCAACACTAGATCTAGCCACTATATTCTGTTTCTAACTTTGCCATGAGACTAGGTTGCCTCTAACAAATATTCAATATTCAGAAGTTGATCGTCTGTCAGTGACTGGTCCAGTCCAGTCCAATCCGCATCAGTAAATGACTCCACACTAAGATGTCCATGTTTGAGAAATAGAGGCCCTTTCTAGGAGAAGACTTTAGGTACCTCAGGATTCTCATAACTGCCTCTAAGTTAGAATTTCTAGGAGCATGCGTAAATTGGCTAACCATGCTCACTGCAATGGCAATGTTTGGATGCGTGTGGAATAAGTATATGAGCTTACCCACTAGCCTCTAGTATCTCCACCTATCCACTGAATCTTTCCTTTGATCCTCACCTCACTTAGTTTCTGGCCTGGTTCTAAAGATGTATCACATGGCCTACTTCTAAGCATTTCAGTTTTCTTTAGCAAGTCAAGTACATACTTACTCTGGCATATGAAGATGTTATCCTTGGACCGAGCTACTTCAATGCTCAAAAAATACTTCAAATTACCCAAATCTTTAATTTCAAACTCCTTGGCTAAGTATTCTTTCAAACGAGGGATCTTCTCAACATTATCTCCTGTTAGAACAATATCATCAACATAAACAATAAGAGCTATGGTCTTACCATGTGAGGAGTGTTTCACAAATGAGGTGCGATCAACTTAACTTTGCTTGAACCCATAACTCAGCATAGCTTGAGCAAACCTTTCAAACCAGGCTCCATAAAGTGACTTATGGAGCTTGCACACTTTACCTTTAGACCTAGCAATCCTCAAAACCAAGGGGAATATCCATATAGACCTCTTCTTCTAGGTCTCTATGAAGGAAGGTATTCTTCACATCAAACTGATGAAGTGGCCAATCCAAATTTGCTGCAAGAGAGAGTAGTATTCTCACAGAGTTCATTTTAGCAATCGGTGCAAATGTCTCTTGGTAATCCACCCTATAAGTTTGAGCGAAGCCCTTAGCAACCAGTCTTGCTTTGCACCGTTCTATGGAATCGTCAGCTTTGTGTTTTACAGTGTACACCCAACTGGATTTTTGCCTCTAGGTAACTCCACTAACTCCCAAGTGCCATTCTTGCTGAGAGCTCTCATCTCCTTCATCATGGCATGTTTCCATTCAGGAATAGAGAGAGCATCCTGAAAATTGTTAGGCAGACTCACAAAAGAAATCTTAGTTAGAAAGGCTTTATATGAGGGAAACAGATTAGAGTAAGAGACATAATTAGTAATAGGATGCTGAGTACAAGACTTAACCCCCTTCTTATTAGCAATGGGAACATCAAGATCTGAGAACTCAGGAATAGGAGTATTAGGATTAGAATTACCTGGACTCTCAGGAGAGGAGGATGACTCTAGACACTCATTCGGAGGAGAAGTTGGCAGTAGAGGAGGGAAAGTAGTCTATTGTATCCAGGTGACTTTTTGTCTATCTTTGTCCCTGACATAAATTTTGCTTGTTTCCTTTTCTACAACACTTGCTCGCTTATCATCTTCTATTTGTTCAACCACTGGTGGTAGTAGAATATGAATCTTTTCACATCAAGGCTCCCCTTGAATGGATGACTGGGACACAAGGGAGGTCTGAAAGTAAGACTGAGACTCAAAGAAAGTGACGTCCATGAGGGCAAACCATTTGCGAGATGGAGGATGATAATACTTATAGCCCTTTTGGGTGGCAGAGTAGCCCAGGAAAACACACTTAAGAGATTTAGGATCCAATTTACCATGAGTGAGTGAATGATTATGGACAAAACAAACACATTCAAAGGTCTTAGAGGGAATAGAGAACCTAGAAGGGGTGGACCCGAACAAAACCTGAAGGGGTGTTTGTTTTTGAAGGACTTGGGTGGGAAGACTATTAATAAAAAAAGCTACAGTGAGAACCGCTTCCCCCTAATAGGATCGAGGGACACGCATTTCAAAGGATAGACAACGGGCTACATCAAGGAGATGACAATTTTTTCGTTTTGCAATACCATTTTGTTGAGGGATATTAGTGCATGAAGTTTGGTGAATAAAGCCATGAGTGGCAAAATAACTGGTAAGACGGGAGTCAATATATTTCCCCTTAGAACGTAGAATTTTTACAACCGTCGCAAATTGAGTGCAAACCATTCTATGAAAGTTTTGAAACACAGAAAACACCTCACTTTTGTCTTTCATTTGATATACCCAAGTGGCCCTAGAACAGTCATTTATGAAAGTAACAAATCATTTTTGACCTTTTATAGACACAAAACGAGAGGGACCCTATACATCAGAATGAATCAAAGAAAATGGAACCGAATTTTTATTAATAGAAGGAGCAAAAGAAGCTCTGTGTTGTTTTTCAAGTTGACATGACTCATTGAAAATTAGACAAATTAGTTGTCTCAAAAATAGAAGGAAAAAGATGCTTAAGTAGTAAAAAAGAGGGATGTCTTACATCGGTGCCACAACCAAAAGTCTTTTGATGGTAATTGAATAGATGAATGAGTCAGTTTGTCAGTTTGATCCAGAATGTAGAAACCATGTTCCTCTTTACCACTGCCAATCTTCTTTCCCGTGATAAGGTCCTAAAAAAGACAATGATTAGGAAAAAATATCACGTTACAATTCAAATCACAAGTAATATGACTCAAAGATAAAAGGTTAACACTAAAATTGGGAACATGGAGTACAGAGGCTAAAGAAAGGGAAGAGGTAGCATGAATTAAACCTTTTCCCAACGTAGACGAAATAGTACCATCAACAATACGCACTTTGTCTTGACCTGAGGAGGGTGTATACTCTGAGAACAAATTAGAGGAACCAGACATATGATCGGAAGCACCAGAATCAATAATCAAAGGAACAGTCTTATGGTATAGCAATGCACTAGTAAAGGAAGCTAAGTTACCTGAGTTGGCAAAGGAAGAAGAGGATGCACTGGGGACAGTAGTAGAGGTTCGACGGTCTAGCAAGTGGCGAAGAGCAATCTCAAACTCTGATGCAGATAACCTAGAAACATCAGTAGCCGGTGAGATAGCAGCAGCTGAAGGTGGTGGCTTAACCATGTTAGAAAGATGTGCCCGAGCATTAGCCCCTCGCCCCTAGACTGGCTCGACCTACCCCCTCTAGAACCAGGACGATCTCCTCAGCCACCGGAAGGAGTCTCATGCAGCTTCCAGCAAGTCTCCCGTGTGTGTCGAGGTCGACGACAGTAGTCACAGAAAAGAGTATCCTTTTCAGTAGAAGGATGAGAACCATGAGTCATACGGTCTCCATCTCGAGGTGGTGCAGAGACCAAGGTAGAACGATCAATAGTGGGAGAATGAAGCATCGCGGAGCGGCTACTCTCCTCATTTTGCACATAAGCAAGGCTTCTTGGAGAAAATGAAGCATATCCATACCAAGTACTCTACTCTGAACTGGATCATATTTCACACTCAGGCCTTCTAAGAACTTGAAGACTTGCTCTTGTTCCATAAACTTCCGGTAACCAGTAGAATCAATAGGGTAGATAGGCTTGTAATCCTGAAGATGGTTAAGGTGCTTCCAGCCATTGCTAAGGAAGGTAAAATACTGGAGAAAAGTCATCTCACCCTGTACTGACCTTTTAATAGAGCGACGTAACTCAAAAGTCTGTGAGAAGTTCCCTTTGCGGAAGTAAGTGGTAGCGACAGCCTCCCAGATATCCTGTGCAGTGTTCATAGCCAAGTAGCCCTCTTCAATCTCAGGGACCATAGAGTGAATCAAGCAACCCATGATGAGAGAGTTGGTGATTTCCCACTGATCATAACTAGGACCCGTGATGCTGGGTGCTTGTATTCTGCCATCAATATACCCCATCTTCCTTCTGCTCTTCAAAAAAATAGTCAGACTCTTCCACTACGCTAGATAGTTTTGACCATTGAATATAGAAGTGGTGATTTTAAAGCCAGGGTTGAGATTATCAGTAAGGGGACTCTAGCTCTTAGGTGATTGAGAAATAGTTGACTCACTAGTGGAATCTACCATAGATATGCTACTAAGTAACCCTCAAGCCCAGTGCTAATCACAAACTTGGAAGATGGTGGGGAAATAGTAAGCATTATGACTATTAAAAAAACATATGAAAATTAAGAACCTTTTTTTTTTCTTTATTTTTTTTTTTTCTATTTTAGGTTGAAAACATTACAGGAGAGAGAAGGGAGTTGTCGTCACAGATGGAGGAGCCTTGGAGGCTTGCCGATAAGAGCCTAAGAGGCAAGAGAGCCTACTGATAGAGGCCTAGGGGGCCAGAGGGGCTCCCGACAGGCTCCTAGAAGACTAGAGGGGCTGCCAACTAAGCCTAATAGGCTGTCGGGGAGCCCAGGAGGATTGCCGAAGGCCTGGGCAAGGGGTTTCGGAGGCCTGGTTTGGGCTGGGTTGACTGTCGGTGTGAGAGGGTGAGGAAGGGAGGCTGTTGGAGAAGCTGGAGAAGTGGTAGTGTGGCTGGGTGTGGCTGGGTATGGCTGGATTAGGGTAGCGAGGATATGAGTGGCTCTGATACCATGAAGATTTTAGAGAAGAGAAAGAGTTAGGGAATGAGTGAGACCTCATCCCCTTTTATATTGATTATAATGCGTAATTACAGGAGTGCCATCAGGCATAAATTATGGGCCAACCCATTACATCAATCAAGGGAAAATAAAATCAAATAAGAATAAAATATATGTAATATTATTTCCTATTCTAACAATAAATGGAAAGCGATGCAGCACCAATAACTTGGTTAAGTCAAATAGTTCTATTTTAGAGGCCAAAAAATATTTTTCTAGCTTTAGAGGCTAAGAAGCCACAACACTCTAAGATGGGTGTTGTGTCGACATGGCGGGATACGTGTCTCCACATTTCGAACACACCACGTGGTGTGTCAATTTTTTAATGATTATTATTATTATTATTATTATTTTGTGTGACACGTTAGGGACACTTCATGGACATGTATGTCTTGTGTTTAGACACAAATTAGTATACATTTGTAGGTTATTTATTTATAATTTTAGAAAGCTGATTTGGAGTCAAAGTAAACTAGACGGAAATAAAAAGTATAGAAAAAAATAATACACCCACATATATATATATCGTTGCCTCTCATACCTATGTACCCTAAATTTATATTCATGTACATAATAAATAAAAATATATATTTTTTTTGTATCCATGCCGCGTTAGTATCCTATTTTTTGAGAATCACCATGCCTTGTGTCCTGTGTCCTGTGTCGCTGTCTGTGTCTGTGTCTGTGTCTGTGTCCTTGCTTCTTAGTTGATAGGAAAGGGTTCATTTGTATTAGTTGGGTTGTATTCTTTTTAACTTTAGGTTCATATGTTGCTATAACAATTTTATTAATGATTATGAGGTGGGTGTATGATTGACATGGGTTGTTGTAATGGTCCATTGGTTGCATTATGTCCAACTTATGTTTTTTATTTGGTCTAGATTAGTATTAATGGTGAAACAATTTTTTTTAAAAATTTTGTAAGAACTTTTGGAGTATTAGTAGTAGTAGTAGTAGAATTATAAATTTATATATATCCTGTAAGGATATATGTAATTCAAAAGGTTTATTTTTCCAAAGCTAAACTTAAGGAAGCTATGCATGTATGGTGGATCAAGGTGTTGATGAAATTTTAAAAGTTTGGTAAGAAACAAAATTTAATTTTGGAAGTGACGCAACAACCATGATGTGCTACTTTCTTCTTATCAGCTAGAAGCAAAGGGTTTCACTGTGCGTCTAAGGCAAGAAAACTTGTATGTTGGAGAGGCTAAGTGCTTTCACTTGGCCAATCATTGTGATTTCTTTTTTTGGATTGAGGATGTATTGTTTGCTAGGTATAGGATGGATTGCCTCTCTCTTCATTCCCTATACTATACCTCATGAAGTCTTTTCTCCATATTTAGTTATTTATTAGTTGATTTATTCATTCACGATAATTTATTTATTTCGTAATAAAATTTCTTAATATGTTTTTAAAAATTTACCACCATATTTTTTCTTGCAGCTTGATGAAAATTTGGAGCAGTGGCCACAT